>NC_053490.1:89715-441854 GCF_905171775.1 Rana temporaria | reverse complement strand
GAGCGGAAATTTCCCCTGACCAGTAGAAGCTTCATCCCTCCCCCGACTCTACAGAGACTCCGGGTTCCAGGACCAGGGATGAGCTTCCAGAGCGACTCGCACATCGCCCGTTCTACCAACAATTCGGGGCCCGGGTCCCCAAACACTCCCCCTGGGACAGGACTCGGGTCCCCAAACACTCCCCCTGGGGCAGGACCCGGGTCCCCAAACACTCCCCTGGGGCAGGACCCGGGTCCCCAAACACTCCCCTGGGGCAGGACCCGGGTCCCCAAACACTCCCCTGGGGCAGGACTGAGGTCCCCAAACACTCCCCTGGGGCAGGACCCGGGTCCCCAAACACTCCCCTGGGGCAGGACAAGGGGCCCCAAACACTCCCCTGGGGCAGGACCCGGGACCCCAAACACTCCCCTGGGACAGGACCCGGGTCCCCAAACACTCCCCTGGGACAGGACCCGGGTCCCCAAACACTCCCCTGGGACAGGACCCGGGTCCCCAAACACTCCCCTGGGGCAGGACCCGGGTCCCCAAACACTCCCCTGGGACAGGACCCGGGTCCCCAAACACTCCCCTGGGACAGGACCCGGGTCCCCAAACACTCCCCTGGGGCAGGACCCGGGTCCCCAAACACTCCCCTGGGGCAGGACCCGAGTCCCCAAACACTCCCCTGGGGCAGGACCCGAGTCCCCAAACACTCCTCTGGGGCAGGACCCGGGTCCCCAAACACTCCCCTGGGACAGGACCCGGGTCCCCAAACACTCCCCTGGGGCAGGACCCGAGTCCCCAAACACTCCCCTGGGGCAGGACCCGAGTCCCCAAACACTCCTCTGGGGCAGGACCCGGGTCCCCAAACACTCCCCTGGGGCAAAACCCGGGTCCCCAAACACTCCCCCTGGGGCAAAACCCGGGTCCCCAAACACTCCCCCTGGGGCAAAACCCGGGTCCCCAAACACTCCCCTGGGACAGGACCCGGGTCCCCAAACACTCCCCTGGGGCAGGACCCGGGTCCCCAAACACTCCCCTGGGGCAGGACCCTGGTCCCCAAACACTCCCCTGGGGCAGGACCCGGGTCCCCAAACACTCCCCTGGGGCAGGACCCGAGTCCCCAAACACTCCTCTGGGGCAGGACCCGGGTCCCCAAACACTCCCCTGGGACAGGACCCGGGTCCCCAAACACTCCCCCTGGGGCAAAACCCGGGTCCCCAAACACTCCCCCTGGGGCAAAACCCGGGTCCCCAAACACTCCCCTGGGACAGGACCCGGGTCCCCAAACACTCCCCTGGGGCAGGACCCGGGTCCCCAAACACTCCCCTGGGGCAGGACCCGGGTCCCCAAACACTCCCCTGGGGCAGGACCCTGGTCCCCAAACACTCCCCTGGGGCAGGACCCGGGTCCCCAAACACTCCCCTGGGGCAGGACTCGGGTCCCCAAACACTCCCCTGGGGCAGGACCCGGGTCCCCAAACACTCCCCTGGGGCAGGACCCGGGTCCCCAAACACTCCCCCTGGGGCAAAACCCGGGTCCCCAAACACTCCCCTGGGACAGGACCCGGGTCCCCAAACACTCCCCTGGGGCAGGACCCGGGTCCCCAAACACTCCCCCTGGGGCAGGACCCAGGCCCCCAAACACTCCCCTGGGGCAGGACCCGGGTCCCCAAACACTCCCCTGGGACAGGACCCAGGTCCCCAAACACTCCCCTGGGACAGGACCCGGGTCCCCAAACACTCCCCTGGGACAGGACCCGGGTCCCCAAACACTCCCCTGGGACAGGACCCGGGTCCCCAAACACTCCCCTGGGACAGGACCCGGGTCCCCAAACACTCCCCTGGGACAGGACCCCGGTCCCCAAACACTCCCCTGGGACAGGACCCAGGTCCCCAAACACTCCCCTGGGGCAGGACCCGGGTCCCCAAACACTCCCCTGGGACAGGACCCAGGTCCCCAAACACTCCCCTGGGGCAGGACACGGGTCCCCAAACACTCCCCTGGGGCAGGACCCGGGTTCCCAAACACTCCCCTGGGGCAGGATCCGGGTCCCCAAACACTCCTCCTGGGGCAGGACCCGGGTCCCCAAACACTCCCCTGGGGCAGGACCCGGGTCCCCAAACACTCCCCAGGGGAAGGACCCGGGTCCCCAAACACTCCCCTGGGGAAGGACCCGGGTCCCCAAACACTCCCCTGGGGCAGGACCCGGGTCCCCAAACACTCCCCAGGGGAAGGACCCGGGTCCCCAAACACTCCCCTGGGGAAGGACCCGGGTCCCCAAACACTCCCCTGGGGCAGGACCCGGGTCCCCAAACACTCCCCTGGGACAGGACCCGGGCCCCCAAACACTCCCCTGGGGCAGGACCCGGGTCCCCAAACACTCCCCTGGGACAGGACCCGGGCCCCCAAACACTCCCCTGGGGCAGGACCCGGGTCCCCAAACACTCCCCTGGGGCAGGACCCAGGTCCCCATAGACTTTACAGAGACTCGGGGGCCCCAAGAACCCGATTCAGGAAAACTCAGAACAGACATCCCGGGGGCCCCTCAAACCCGTATGAGTGAGGAGCCCCGGTGACCTCTGGTGGGGTGACACTCGGCCAATCAGATCTCGTATTTCTGGGGAGTCTCGTTGTAGTCGGGAGGCGTCCTGCTGGTCGGAGTTCCTCTTTAGCGCAGGAAGTGAAGAAAACAACGAGAAACAATACGTGTGACTTCCTGCACCGCCCTTCCCCCGCTATGTGACTGCGAGGGGGGGAGGGGCGGGTCGCTACCGATATATTCCAGACCGACCACACACCATACAATCTGATTGTACAATCTCCACCATCCGGACCACACACCATACAATCTGATTGTACAATCTCCACCATCCGGACCACACACCATACAATCTGATTGTACCCTCTCCTCCACACACCATACAATCTGATTGTACAATCTCCACCATCCGGACCACACACCATACAATCTGATTGTACCCTCTCCTCCACACACCATACAATCTGATTGTACAATCTCCACCATCCGGACCACACACCATACAATCTGATTGTACAATCTCCACCATCCGGACCACACACCATACAATCTGATTGTACAATCTCCACCATCCGGACCACACACCATACAATCTGATTGTACAATCTCCACCATCCGGACCACACACCATACAATCTGATTGTACAATCTCCACCATCCGGACCACACACCATACAATCTGATTGTACAATCTCCTCCACACACCATACAATCTGATCCTCCATACAATCTATAAGTACTTCTTATGATTTCCTCCCACTTCCTGTTGTGTCTCCGGAGACAGGACGTGGATTCCCCCCACCCCCCGGTGATCCCGCCATGTTCAGGCACTTCCTGTTATGGGGTGACAACGCTCTTTGTGGACAGGAAGTGGCTGTAAAAAGGCCGCAGGAGAAAACATGGAATCCGGATTTCCTTCTCCGGACGCAGGGATTGGCTGAGGTGTGAGGGGGCGGGGCTGTAATCTGATCCTCTTATAGTTACATTGTTGCGGATTCCGTCCTCTAATAATATCGGTGGATTGTGCGGCGTCCCCTCAGGGGGGGGGGTTGTATAAATAGCTCTGGCATTGCGGGGCCCCCAGGGGGGGGTGGGAAGGGGCCCTGGGAGCCATGGTACAAATGCTGGGGGTGAAGGGGTTAACACCGGGGCCCTGACTGGAGGAAGTTGTGATGGAGGAAGTGGGGGAGGGGCGGCTTGTGAAATGGCATTTTCTGTAATATTTGGGTGTAACGCCGGGGCCCCAGACCGCACTCCTGGGGGGGGAGATTATGGGGCCCCTGACTGAACTCCTGGGGGGGGAGATTATGGGGTCCCTGACTGAACTCCTGGAGGGGGGGATTATGGGACCCCTGACTGAACTCCTGGGGGGGGGGAGATTATGGGACCCCTGACTGAACTCCGGGGGGGGATTATGGGGCCCCTGACTGAACTCCTGGAGGGGGGGATTATGGGGCCCCTGACTGAACTCCTGGGGGGGAGATTATGGGGCCCCTGACTGAACTCCTGGGGGGGGGATTATGGGGCCCCTGACTGAACTCCTGGGGGGGAGATTATGGGGCCCCTGACTGAACTCCTGGGGGGGAGATTATGGGGCCCCTGACTGAACTCCTGGGGGGGAGATTATGGGGCCCCTGACTGAACTCCTGGGGGGGAGATTATGGGGTCCCTGACTGAACTCCTGGGGGGGAGATTATGGGGCCCCTGACTGAACTCCTGGGGGGGGGATTATGGGGTCCCTGACTGAACTCCTGGGGGGGGAGATTATGGGACCCCTGACTGAACTCCTGGAGGGGGGGATTATGGGGTCCCTGACTGAACTCCTGGGGGGGGGATTATGGGGCCCCTGACTGAACTCCGGGGGGGGGGGATTATGGGGCCCCTGACTGAACTCCTGGGGGGGGAGATTATGGGGCCCCTGACTGAACTCCGGGGGGGGGGATTATGGGGCCCCTGACTGAACTCCTGGGGGGGAGATTATGGGGCCCCTGACTGAACTCCTGGGGGGGGGAGATTATGGGGCCCCTGACTGAACTCCGGGGGGGGGGATTATGGGGCCCCTGACTGAACTCCTGGAGGGGGGGGATTATGGGGTCCCTGACTGAACTCCGGGGGGGGATTATGGGGCCCCTGACTGAACTCCTGGAGGGGGGGATTATGGGGCCCCTGACTGAACTCCTGGGGAGGAAATTATGGGGCCCCTGACTGAACTCCTGGGGGGGGGAGATTATGGGGCCCCTGACTGAACTCCTGGGGGGGAGATTATGGGGCCCCTGACTGAACTCCGGGGGGGGATTATGGGGCCCCTGACTGAACTCCTGGGGGGGAGATTATGGGGCCCCTGACTGAACTCCTGGGGGGGGGAGATTATGGGGCCCCTGACTGAACTCCTGGAGGGGGAGATTATGGGGCCCCTGACTGAACTCCGGGGGGGGGATTATGGGGCCCCTGACTGAACTCCTGGGGGGGAGATTATGGGGCCCCTGACTGAACTCCTGGGGAGGAAATTATGGGGCCCCTGACTGAACTCCTGGGGGGGGAGATTATGGGGTCCCTGACTGAACTCCGGGGGGGGGGATTATGGGGCCCCTGACTGAACTCCTGGAGGGGGGGATTATGGGGCCCCTGACTGAACTCCTGGAGGGGGGGATTATGGGGCCCCTGACTGAACTCCTGGAGGGGGGGATTATGGGGCCCCTGACTGAACTCCTGGGGAGGAAATTATGGGGCCCCTGACCGCACTTATGGGGCGCCTGGATTCTTTTCTTGTTCCCTCTTCTGGGCAATATGGACCCTTCAATCTCCAGGACACTGAAAATGACCTACAGAGTCCGGATCAGAGCCCCCCCTGTACTTAGTACAGCGCTGAGCAAACAAGGGGGCGCTACCCCAAGTGTAACCACGACCCCCAAGTGTAACCCTGACACTGACCCCCAAGTGTAACCCCGACACCGAGTGTAACCCCGACACCGACCCCAACACTGACCCCCGAGTGTAACCCCGACACCGACCCCGAGTATAACCCCGACACCGACCCCAACACTGACCCCCAAGTGTAACCACGACCCCGAGTGTAACCCCGACCCCCAAGTGTAACCCCGACACTGACCCCCAAGTGTAACCCCGACACCAACACTGATCCCCAAGTGTAACCCCGACCCCCAAGTGTAACCCCCGGCGACACCGACCCCGAGTTTGACACCGACCCCAACACTGACCCCCAAGTGTAACCCCGACCCCCCAAGTGTAACCCCGACACCGACCCCAACACTGACCCCCAAGTGTAACCCCGACCCCCCAAGTGTAACCCCGACACCGACCCCAACACTGACCCCCAAGTGTAACCCCGACACCGACCCCAACACTGACCCCCAAGTGTAACCCCGACCCCGAGTGTAACCCCGACACTGACCCCAAGTGTAACCCCGACACCGAGTGTAACCCCGACACCGACCCCAACACTGACCCCCAAGTGTAACCACGACCCCGAGTGTAACCCCGACCCCCAAGTGTAACCCCGGCAACACCGACCCCGAGTGTAACCCCGACACCAACCCCAACCCCCAAGTGTAACCCCCGGCAACACCGACCCCGAGTGTAACCCCGACACCAACCCCAACACTGACCCCCAAGTGTAACCCCGACCCCGAGTGTAACCCCGACACTGACCCCAAGTGTAACCCCAAGACCGAGTGTAACCCCGACACCGACCCCCAAGTGTAACCCAGACACCGACCCCAACACTGACCCCCAAGTGTAACCCCCGGCGACACCGACCCCGAGTGTGACACCGACCCCAACACTGACCCCCAAGTGTAACCCCGACCCCCCAAGTGTAACCCCGACACCGACCCCAACACTGACCCCCAAGTGTAACCCCGACCCCGAGTATAACCCCGACACCGACCCCCAAGTGTAACCCTGACACTGAGTGTAACCCCAACACCGACCCCCAAGTGTAACCCCGACACCGAGTGTAACCCCAACACTGACCCCCAAGTGTAACCCCGACACCGACCCCAACACTGACCCCCAAGTGTAACCCCGACACCGAGTGTAACCCCGACACCGACCCCAACACTGACCCCCAAGTGTAACCCCGACACCGACCCCAACACTGACCCCCGAGTGTAACCCCGACACCGACCCCGAGTATAACCCCGACACCGACCCCAACACTGACCCCCAAGTGTAATCCCGACCCCCAAGTGTAACCCCGACCCCCAAGTGTAACCCCGGCGACACCGACCCCGAGTGTAACCCCGACACCGACCCCAACACTGACCCCCAAGTGTAACCACGACCCCGAGTGTAACCCCGACCCCCAAGTGTAACCCCGGCAACACCGACCCCGAGTGTAACCCCGACACCGACCCCAACACTGACCCCCAAGTGTAACCCCGACCCCGAGTGTAACCCCGACACTGACCCCAAGTGTAACCCCGACACCGAGTGTAACCCCGACACCGACCCCCAAGTGTAACCCCGACACCGACCCCAACACTGACCCCCAAGTGTAACCCCGACCCCAACACTGACCCCAAGTGTAACCCCGACACCGAGTGTAACCCCGACACCGACCCCCAAGTGTAACCCCGACACCGACCCCAACACTGACCCCCACGTGTAACCCCGAGTGTAACCCCGACACCGACCCCGAGTGTAACCCCGACCCCAACACTGACCCCCAAGTGTAACCCCGACACCGAGTGTAACCCCGACACCGACCCCCAAGTGTAACCCCGACACCGAGTGTAACCCCGACACCGACCCCAACACTGACCCCCAAGTGTAACCCCGACCCCGAGTGTAACCCCGACCCCAACACTGACCCCCAAGTGTAACCCTGACCCCGAGTGTAACCCCGACACCGACCCCGAGTGTAACCCCGACCCCAACACTAACCCCCAAGTGTAACCCCGACCTCCAAGTGTAACCCCGACACCGACCCCCAAGTGAAACCCAGACACCGACCCGAGTGTAACCCCGACACCAACACTGACCCCCAAGTGTAACCCCGACCTCCAAGTGTAACCCCGACACCGACCCCAACACTGACCCCCAAGTGTAACCCCGACACTGACCCCAACACTGACCCCCAAGTGTAACCCCGACATCGACCCCAACACTGACCCCCAAGTGTAACCCCGACATCGACCCCAACACTGACCCCCAAGTGTAACCCCGACCTCCAAGTGTAACCCCGACACCGACCCCAACACTGACCCCAAGTGTAACCCCGACACTGACCCCAACACTGACCCCCAAGTGTAACCCCGACCTCCAAGTGTAACCCCGACACCGACCCCAACACTGACCCCCAAGTGTAACCCCGACACCGACCCCAACACTGACCCCCAAGTGTAACCCCGACATCGACCCCAACACTCACCCCCAAGTGTAACCCCGACACCGACCCCAACAGTGACCCCCAAGTGTAACCCCAACACTGACCCCTCCAGGTCCACGATTCCCGACCCTTGAAGTCCCATTTCTAATTTCCTCCATGTGGAATGTGCCGCCGCCTCCCACCAGCGGATCCGGAGCTTCCTGCACATTCCACACACTTCAGAGGGACAGAAATCTCCGACCACCGAATTATTCCGCTCACAGGGAGGGCGCCATCGGGGTCAAAGTCTCCCGGAAAGTCACATGACCTCGGAATGGCCATGGAGTTCCCTGGAGAAGATGGCAGCCAATCAAACTTCCTGCAGGTAGATGAATACGAGTGAAGATTCGGCCCCCAATTTCCACCTTTTCAATGAGATCTTCCGTGTACCCTTCTAAAAGCCCCCCCCCCCCCAGATATCTCCAACCCAACAGTTCCTCGGGGACTAAACACAACCAGAAATTCTCCTACTTCATGGTGGAGTTTGTGACCACGTGACCCCCCCCCCCGTCTACACGTGACCCCCCCCGACCCGTCTCCATCCATCACCACGTGACCCGTCTCCACGTGACCCCCCGTCTCCACCAGAAATTTACCAGTTGGGGCCCAAGAGCCAACTCCCAGGCCAAGTGCTGTCACACGGGGGAGGGGAGGCGTGCCATTCAGAGAACCAGTGGAAGTCAGCTCTTTTTTTTTTTAAAGTGTATTTTGTGCATGTACTCGAGAGAGGAGCCGGACTGTAGGAGTTGGGAGTAGGCAGGCCTCCCCCAGAGGTAATCTGCCACCTTTCTCCATGCCCCGGGTGGCAATGGCGGGTGTGTGAGGGGGCCCTCCCACACAGCCCGCCCTACCTGCTCCGCTTTGAAGCCCAACGGGGCAGAGGGACTCCCTATAAGGGAGTGAGAGGATGTAGCCCGCTCAACCAGCCCCGTTAGTACTTCGCCTCTCTTTTTAGAGGTCAAAGTGCGTGTGTTAACCCAATTTCGAGTGCGTGTAAGTGTGGTGGTTTTTGTGGGAGGGGGGTGGGCGTACTAAGCGCAAGCTTACCTTGCATAGCACACCCACCGGGGGCCGGGCTGAGACCACCAAACTCAATTCACATGTAGCTGAGACCGAACCCCTAGCTGCAGAGGTGAATGGCTTGTCAGCGCAGTGCCAATCGCGTCGAGCCACCGCAGCTCCTGGAAGTCAGCTCTTGATGACGATTGTCAGGAATGTGATGGTGGAGAGGAGGCAGTGAAGGTAAGTATAGACATTGGAGGGAAAGTAGTATGGAAGGGCGCTCAGGGATTTTTCTGACAGGTTCACTTATAAAGAAATACTGGTGTAGCCAATCAGAGGGTCAGAGGTCACAGTAACGGACCTATCAGCTAGCCGAAACACGCCCTTCTAATTCAGGCAAGAGATGGGGCGCCAGGTGACCTCTGACCCCCTGACACCTAAATAAAGGAACAATATAAATAATGTGACCAATGCCACACGTCATCAATGTTTTGTGATTCCCGCTGGGAATTGAGCTCAGGGACCCCCCCGGGGGGCAGCAAGGCAACCATGCCAACCGCCAATCCGGATCCACCATGACAAGCAGACACGGACAGACGGCGTTCTCCTCCGAGGTTTTATATATAGAGCTGGAGATTCTATTTCTGAAGAGTCAGGAAGATCTGGTGTGACGGGGGAAGGAGATATAGAGAGGAGGAAGTCGTGTGAAATGAGGAAGTGGCCGGCGAGTGTCACATGGAACTTCCTCTTTGTGGTTGTCAGGAAATAGTGAAGGGGATTTCTTCACATTCTTTACTGGTAAAATATTTCTGGAAAGCTGAACTGATGAAACCGAGTTACAGGACACCGAAGGTTCTCATAACCATGAATGACCCCCCCCCCCCATCCGAGGGCACAAGACCCCCAACCATGAATGACCCCCATCCCAGGACACAAGACCCCCAACCATGAATGACCCCCATCCCAGGACACAAGACCGCCAACCATGAATGACTCCCCATCCCAGGACACAAGACCCCCAACCATGAATGACTCCCCATCCCAGGACACAAGACCCCCAACCATGAATGACTCCCCCTCCCAGGACACAAGACCCCCAACCATGAATGACCCCCCCCCCATCTGAGGGCACAAGACCCCCAACCATGAATGACCCCCCATCCCAGGACACAGGACTCCCAACCATGAATGACCCCCCATCCCAGGACACCCCAAGATCTCCCAACCATGAATGTAAATTTGTATTGTTGCCAAGTCTTATTATGAAGTCTTTTTTGCTGTTGTACTGTATAAATCTATAATATGAACGTCAGCTTAAACAAAACGCATGTTCAAGAGACTGATGGATGAAGGTGGCTAGAACCTTCTACAAAGCTCTGATTTTCCAGCTATGAGCTGAAGCCATTGTGATGGGGTCTTCTCCTGTCTTTGAAGAGTTGGGTTCTCCTTTATTTAGATTACTCCGACTTCTACAAGAGGCATAAGTCTCTATGGTAATTTGGGGAGATGGTGTCCTTGATGGTTATAAGAAAGCCAGTCGGTTGTCCACCCCTCACTTAAATGAAATATTGGTTTTGGGTATTCTTATCGTTGACAGATTTGTTTGATTTTGAAGTTTCGTACTCCTGACTTCATTCTTATGTCTCTTTTCCAGGTTGCTGAAACTGGACACAACGGAGACCATGCAGAGCATTAAGTGTGTGGTAGTCGGAGACGGAGCTGTGGGGAAAACTTGTCTTCTCATCTGTTACACCACCAATGCTTTCCCCAAGGAGTACATCCCCACCGTGTTTGACAACTACAGTGCCCAATGTACAGTGGATGGAAAAACCGTGAGCCTGAACTTGTGGGACACAGCTGGCCAAGAAGAGTACGACCGACTAAGGACATTGTCTTACCCCCAGACCAACGTCTTCATCATCTGCTTCTCCATCGCCAGTCCTCCATCTTACGAGAACATCAAGCACAAGTGGTATCCTGAAGTGGGCCACCATTGTCCCAACGTTCCCATCCTCCTGGTGGGCACCAAGAAGGATCTAAGAGCCAACCCGGATGTCATCAAAAAGCTAAAAGAGCAGAACCAGCTACCGATCTCCCACCAACAAGGGGTCAGCCTGTCCCGGCAAATTCACGCGGTGAAGTACATGGAGTGCTCAGCCCTGAACCAAGATGGCATCAAAGAGGTTTTCGCAGAGTCAGTAAAGGCCGTTCTCAACCCAAATCCAGTAAAAAAGAAGAGTCCATGCTTCTTACTGTGAAAAGAAATGCCTCCAAGGTGATGATCTGGTCAGTGGGACCTCCTTGTGTTGATCTCAGTTTATGTGACTTTGTCCTGAAGAACCACAACCTACGTAGACCTCAAGGACCGAAATGACAGACTCTTCTATGTGTTCCTTTATGTAAAATGTTCATTAGACCCAAGAAACCCCCAGATGGAGATGAATATTTCAGACAGCACCAAACGGTTTTGTCTGTTCCGGTGTTGGGCACGAAATTTCGCACCTCATAACATTCATGGAATATAAGAAGATGTCTCGTGTTTTGTGTGACACCACCTGAGATTGCTGAGGTTATACAAAGTACAGAACTACGCAAATTCTTCTTACATTCTGAGAAATTTTTATCGCAATACCGCATTTTTACAATTTATTTTTGAAAATGTTATCGTGTTTTCTTTTTAGTTATAATTTTTTGCTTCTTGAAGAAAAACCAGCAGCCATATTACTATATGTGAAGCTTGAAGACTTGGAAGAACTTTGCTTGACGCTATTTGCATCTAAACTGGTCATATATTGAAACTCCAATGCGGAAAAAAAAAAAACATGAAAAACTGCTTGCAGTTTAGGGGTCCCTATGGCGCTCTAACAGTCAAGGCTCATGAGGAAGAATTTTAACATCAGAATGGCCACCACCTGTGTAGAGCATTCCATAAGTGGTCAGATCTGAAGGGGACAATTTATGAGCTTCTCTTCTGATTCCGTAGCTCCAGGTATAACACACACAGAATTGTGCACCCTTGGTATCTCCCAATCATGGCTCCTCCGATTTCCTCCCCAGTCTGGGAAGTTTAGAAGGCACAAAAAGGACTTTCTTCTGCTTTTTATGTTATATTACGCTCCACAAAACATTGGGATCCAGAAAGCAATGTCTGGTGGATGCTGAAGATAGAGAATTTCATGGAAAAGCAACGTCTGGTGGGTGCTGAAGATAGAGAATTTCATGGAACAGCAACGTCTGGTGGCTGCTGAAGATAGAGAATTTCATGGAAAAGCAATGTCTGGTGGCTGCTGAAGATAGAGAATTTCATGGAAAAGCAACGTCTGGTGGATTCTGAAGATAGAGAAATTCATGGAACAGCAACGTCTGGTGGATGCTGAAGATAGAGAATTTCATGGAAAAGCAACGTCTGGTGGATGCTGAAGATAGAGAATTTCATGGAACGGCAACGTCGGTGGATGCTGAAGATAGAGAATTTCATGGAAAAGCAACGTCTGGTGGATGCTGAAGATAGAGAATTTCATGGAAAAGCAACGTCTGGCAACTTCCTGCATGTATACTTCCCAGTGCCACTGGCTTGGAGCTCAGCTGTCTATGGAGGTGAGGTAAGGGTGCACAGATGGAGTGTCCTTACCCCCAGAGACAAGGCAGGAATAGTCTCTATATGAGTCGGGAATGTTAGTGGCTTCCTCAGCTAAAGAAAATTAAACCAAACTAGTAACTGGCTATAAATACAGTAATTATTTTAACATTTTCATGAATAAAATACCCAGGACGAATAGGACAAACTTTCTTTACATGGGAGTCCTTCTCCAAAGTGAACCTGCCATTGGTAGAGAGCTAATCAGCCACCATAAATGTTCAATGGCCCACATGCCCACAATTTTTATACTGCACTATGACCTATAGAAAGGTTTTAATTTTGAAGGACACGATGGGGGGGGGGTTGAGGGGTGACACAGCTCTGACATAGAAATGTACATACTGTGCCTAATGTCAGGGCATTAAGGGGGTCACACTAAAGAAGCACCAGGTACTAACCACAGATACAGGTACTCCGTTACAACACGTGTGCACTATTGAGAGCGGGCAACTGGTGCCAAATACTAAATCAGTGGCAGTAATCCCAATTTTTTGTATTTGGTCTTGGCCCAAGTTTGAAGAACAAAAGTAGAGCATTGGATGGCTTCTTCTGTCACAGGCTACCAACACAGCTGCCACCATAGACAGGGCTCTACAGGGAGTTGGCAGACATTCTCCAAGTGAACAGAAAACAACTGAAATACCATCAGAATAACTGTCAATGTCATAAATATGGAGTACAAAAATCAATTCTTTGGGCACAACTGAAGACAAGTGGATTCTGGACTTAGAAGAAAGAGATGAGAAGTGACTTCTTCACTGCTTAACGAGTGTTATCAGATAATGGATATATAATGAGGGTGTCACTGATAGGCTGCATTAACCACCATGTGATAAAATCTTCTATTTTCCTGGAATTTCTATGAACCATCAGAAAACCCACAAGCAAGCATCGTGGAATATTCATAAAACCGTCAATGAATTCTTAAGGAACATTCATAAAACTCTCATGAAATTTTTGTGGAACCCTCATAACACCTTCATGGAATCTTCAGTGACCCTCATGGAATCAATGAACCCTCATAACACCTTCATGGAATAGTCAGTGAGCCTCATGGAATCATTGAACCCTCATAAAACCTTCTTGAAATCGTTGAAAATGTTTATGAACCTTCATAGACCCTTAATGAATCCTCATGGAATATTCATAAAACCCTCAATGAATCCTCTTGAAACTTTTATGAAATATTTGTGGAACTTTTAGAAAAAAACCCTCATGGAATCTTCAGTGAACCCTTATGGAATCATTGTGGAACCCTCATAAAACCTTCTTGAAATCCTTGAAAATGTTTATGAACCTTCATAGACCCTTAATGAATCCTCATGGAATATTCATAAAACCCTCAATGAATCCTCTTGAAACTTTAAAAAAACCTCAAGGAATCCTTATGGAACTTTCATAAAACCCCCCAGGAAGTCCTCATAAAACCCTCATGAAATATTTGTGGAACTTTTATAAAACCCTCATGGAATCTTCAGTGAACCCTTATGGAATCATTGTGGAACCTTCATAAAACCTTCTTGAAATCCTTGTGCAATTTTTATGAACTTTCATAAAACCCTCATGAAATATTTGTGGAACTTTTATAAAAACCTCAAGGAATCTTTGTGGAACTGTCATAAAACTCTCACGGAATCCCCATGGAATTTTCATAAAACCCTCAAGGAATCTTCAGTAAACCATCATGGAGTCATTATGGAGCCCTCGAAAAACCCTAATAAAATCCCTGTGGAACCCTCATAAAACCTTCAGTGTACCCTCAAGGAATCTTTGTGGAAGTCTCAAAGAGCCCTCATAATCCCTTAATGAATCCTCTTGAAACGTTCATAAAACCCTCATGGAATTTTCATAAAACCCTTAAGAAATTCTGAAAACCCTCAAGAAATCCTTATGGAACTTTCATAAAACCCCCAGGAAATCCTCATTAAACTTTCATGAAATATTTGTTGAACTTTTAAAAAACCCTCATGGAATCTTCAGTGAACCCTTATGGAATCATTGTGGAACCCTCATAAAACCTTCTTGAAAGCCTTGTGCAATTTTTAAGAATCTTCAATGAATCCTCACGGAACTTTTATAAATCCCTCAATAAATCCTCATTCATGGAACTTTCATAAAACCATCCTGAAATATTTGTGGAACTTTCATAAAACCCTTATGGAATCATTATGGAGCCCTCGAAAAACCCTAATGAAATCCTTGTGGAACCCTCATAAAACCTTCAGTGTACCCTCAAGGAATCTTTGTGGAAGTCTCAAAGAGCCCTCATAAACCCTCAATGAATCCTCTTGAAACTTTCATAAAACCCTCATGGAATCATTATGGAATTTTCATAAAACCCTTAAGTAATTCTGAAAACCCTCAGGAAATCCTCATGAAACTTTCATGAAATATTTGTTGAACTTTTATAAAACCCTTATGGAATCTTCAGTGAACCCTTATGGAATCATTGTGGAACCCTCATAAAACCTTCTTGAAAGCCTTGTGCAATTTTTAAGAACCTACATAGACCTTCAATGAATCCTCACGGAACTTTTATAAAACTCTCAATAAATCCTCATTCATGGAACTTTCATAAAACCATCATGAAATATTTGTGGAACTTTCATAAAACCCTCATGGAATCATTACGGAACCCTCTATAACCCTAATGAAATCCCTGTGGAACCCTCATAGAACCTTCAGCGTACCCTCAAGGAATCTTTGTGGAAGTCTCAAGGAGACCTCATAAAACTCTCATGGATTGTTCACGTTTCTTGGCTTTTTTTTCCAAACCTTTATGTTTTATTTGATATATCAGACCACAGGAATACGGCACGTCTGTTTGTTAAAACTTTTTGAACATAAACCTCTCTCTCTGGCTTACAGGCCATGATGTATATTTTTATAGATCTGTGTAAGTGAGTCATTAATAATATTCATGGATAGATACATGAAGGTGCCCGTAGATGTAAGATGTTCTATGGACTGACGGTGACATAACCATACACAATCTACATGGGTCAAGCATACTGGTTTACCCATCACAGACATCCCCGTGGCCAGCTTAGTTATGGAGAACAAAAGAATCATTCCTGCTTAGCCGGGGGGTGTCTGGACAGATTGAGGAACCCCCATAGACATACAGTCCATTCCTGATATGACTGATAACACGGTTGGTCCACAATCGTCTTATATCTATGGGCACATTACAAGTGTTGAGGAAACGATTAGAATAAAAGAAGTATGGAAGGAAGGTGTTATAGCAGAAGATGAAAGAAGTCGGATATTTTATCTACTCAGGGTTCCATGGTTTGTGTATTGTCCGTCTTCGGATCGCTGTGTTCCTGTTATACGCCTCGTAGCCGCTGTTTTCTCTGTCACTATTTCTGAATAAAGAATATTAATATATCGTTGTGTCTCTGATCAAGTCACACCAAATAAAGAACGTTCATTTTATAGAAGGGAGGTTGGATTACGGGTATGAACCCTGAACTCCAGGCAAAAAATCCAATTCTATTCATAAAGGATTTATTATTGGGGATCAGTCTGATGATTGTGCCGGTATCTGGAGCCATAACTGGTGATTGGTCTGATGACTGTGCCGGTACCTGGAGCCATAACTGGTGATCAGTCTGACGACCATGCTGGTATCTAAAGCCAAAACTGTTGATCAGTCTGATGATTGTGCCGGTATCTGGAGCCATAATTGGTAATCAGTCTGATGACTGTGCCGGTATCTGGAGCCATAATTGGTAATCAGTCTGATGATTGTGCCGGTATCTGGAGCCATAATTGGTGATCAGTCTAGTCAATATTCCAATTGCACACGTTCTTGGAGAGACGGCTCATAGGTAAAAGGTGGGTGCTGATGCGATCACCAGCTGGGCACTGGAACCATCAACCACATGAACATATTCTCCAACACCATGGATCGTAGATGATGTCCAAAAGTTTATTGCAAAAAAAAGTATCACCAGAAATGCAAAGTTTCGAGGCCACGCAGGACCTCTTCGTCAGGCGAGTGATTTACCTGTAATTGGTGATCAGTCTGATGACTGTGCCGGTATCTGGAGCCATAACTGGTGATCAGTCTGATGACTGTGCCGGTATCTGGAGCCATAACTGGTGATCAGTCTGATGACTGTGCCGGTATCTGGAGCCATAACTGGTGATCAGTCTGATGACTGTGCCGGTATCTGGAGCCATAACTGGTGATCAGTCTCATGACTGTGCCGGTATCTGGAGCCATAACTGGTGATCAGTCTCATGACTGTGCCGGTATCTGGAGCCATAACTGGTGATCAGTCTGATGACTGTGCCGGTATCTGGAGCCATAACTGGTGATCAGTCTCATGACTGTGCCGGTATCTGGAGCCATAACTGGTGATCAGTCTGATGACTGTGCCGGTATCTGGAGCCATAATTGGTAATCAGTCTGATGACTGTGCCGGTATCTGGAGCCATCATCAGACTAATTACCCCTCAGGATCCCTCCATCAATCCACTACACACTTTCCTCAGTAGTACATCCCCATATGAAGGCGGAAGTGTCTTCAAACATGAGAACTTTACCTTCCTCTGGAAATGGGAAGTCCAGACAGTAAAACCAAATCTTCTTGAAGGCTTTATACTTATTCTGGGAGGAGAGTAGAAGGTCCTCCGTATCACAAATGTCATCAACTCTGCGTAACCAAAGGAAGACAATAGAAGGGTTGGTGACTTTCCATTCTAGGGGAATGCATGATTTATCAGCATTCAAGAGATGACGGAGGAGAGATTTTGGTGGGAATTGAGGAGTGATGAAACAGAAGGTCGGATCATCTGGAAGAGTGAAATCCATGAAGTTCTGGGAGATCTCTCGTTTTTTGGTCCAGAAAGGGGTCAACATTGTGCAAGGCCAAAATATCCCGAGGAGTGACCCCCATCTCCGAGTGCCAATGTACGCGGGTATCAGGCTAGTTTCTATGTAAAACAGAAGAAGTTCTCTACCATCGTAATTTGGTTCCTGGAGTCTATAGAGGATTCCTCCATTGTCCTATACTTTTTTACATTATTGTCTTTGCTTGTGTCCCTTCTCTTTTATTCTCTTCTTCCCTCCCTGTCCTTCTTCCTTCCCTTCCTCTATTCTTGCCTTGATCTCTTTCATCCTTCCATCATTTTCCTTCTTCCCTCCCTTACTCCTTTTTCTTCTCTTTTCTCCCTGTCATTTCCTTTCATCCTTCTGTCCCATCCCTTCTCTCCCTTTCTTTCTTCTCTTCTTTTGCCTATTCCTTCTTCCCTCCCTTACTCCTTTTTCTTCTCTTGCTTTTCTTCTTATGTCCTTTCCACATACTTCTTCCCTCCTTTCCCTTTCCTTCTTCTCTCCTTTACTCATTATTCTCTCACTTTCCCGTTCCTTTCTCCCTTCTGTCTTTGCCTTCTCTCCTTTTCTTCCTTCTCTCCTATACTTTCCTCTCTCACTCCTTTTCTCTTCTTTTCCTGTCCTGCTTCTGTCCTGTTCTTTCTCTCCCTTTGCTTCTTCTCTCCTTTACTCTTTTTTTCCGTCTTCTCTCCCTTTCCTTCCTCTCCCTTTACTTCTTCTCCCCCTTTCATTCTTCTCTCCTTTTCCGTTCTCTCACTTTAATTCTTCTCTCCTTTACACCTTCTACTCTTCCTTTCCTTCCTCTCTCCTTTACTCCCTGTTCTCTCCTTTACTCCCTTTCATTCTTCACTCCTTTCTTCTTCTTTCCTTTACTCCTTTTTCCTTCTCTCGCTTTCATTCTTCTCTCCTTTACACCTTCTACTCTTCCTTTCCTTCTTCTCTCCTTTACTCATTCTTCTTCTCTCACTTTCCCGTTCCTTTCTCCCTTCTGTCTTTGCCTTCTCTCCTTTTCTTCCTTCTCTCCTATACTTTCCTCTCTCAGGCCCCGTACACACGGCCGAGGAACTCGACGTGCCAAACACATCGAGTTCCTCGGCGAGTTCAGGGATGAAGCCGCCGAGGAGCTCGGCGGGCCGAGTTCTCCCATAGAACAACGAGAAAATAGAGAACATGTTCTCTATTTTCTCGGCGAGTTCCTCGGCGGCTCCATCGGGCCGAAAGTGTACACACGACAGAGTTTCTCGGCAGAATCCGGCTCTGACCGAGTTTCTCGCTGAATTCTGCCGAGAAACTCTGTCGTGTGTACGAGGCCTCACTCCTTTTCTCTTCTTTTCCTGTCCTGTTCTTTCTCTCCCTTTGCTTCTTCTCTCCTTTACTCTTTTTTTCCGTCTTCTCTCCCTTTACTTCTTCTCCCCCTTTCATTCTTCTCTCCTTTACTCCCTTTCATTCTTCACTCCTTTCTTCTTCTTTCCTTTACTCCTTTTTCCTTCTCTCGCTTTCATTCTTCTCTCCTTTACGCCTTCTACTCTTCCTTTCCTTCCTCTCGCCTTTACTCCCTGTTCTCTCCTTTACTCCCTTTCATTCTTCACTCCTTTCTTCTTCTCTCCTTTACTCCTTTTTCCTTCTCTCGCTTTCATTCTTCTCTCCTTTACTCCTTTTCCGTTCTCTCACTTTAATTCTTCTCTCCTTTACACCTTCTACTCTTCCTTTCCTTCCTCTCTCCTTTACTCCCTTTTCTCTCCTTTACTCCCTTTCATTCTTCACTCCTTTCTTCTTCTCTCCTTTACTCCTTTTTCCTTCTCTCGCTTTCATTCTTCTCTCCTTTACTTCTTCTCCTCCTTTCATTCTTCTCTCCTTTTCTCCTTCTCTCACTTTAATTCTTCTCTCCTCCACACCTTCTACTCTTCCTTTCCTTCCTCTCTCCTTTACTCCCTTTTCTCTCCTTTACTTCCTTTTTCTTCTTCTCTCCTTTTCCTTTCTCTCTGCTTCTAGCCTCGTACACACGCTCGGTGTTCTCAGCAATGAAACTGCTGGCAGAGCGTTCTTGCCGAGTATACCGAGCGTGTGTACGAGGCTTTCAGGTTTCTCGTCAAGAAAACTGCCCAGAATCCAGACGAGAAAAATAGAGATCCCGCTCTCTAATTTCTCGTCGTGATTCTCGGCCGTGTTTTCCTGCCAAGAAACCCGAGACTGGCCCAAATTCAGTAAGATTTGCGCATAAATTACGGAGGCACAGGGCAACGATTTTGCCCTGCGCCCCCGCAAATTTGCGCCGCTGCCCTCGATTCACGGAGCAGTAGCTCCGTAAATTGCGAGGGCGCGCCGGCAAAATTGCCCCGGCGTAAGCGCGCGCAATTTAAATGATCCCGCAGGGGGCGGGAATCATTTAAATTAGGCGCGTTCCCGTGCCGATCGTAAAGCGCATGCGCCGTTGGGAAACTTTCCCGACGTGCATTGCGGCAAATGACGTCGCAAGGACGTCATTTGCTTCAAAGTGAACGTGAATGGCGTCCAGCGCCATTCACAAATCACTTACGCAAACGACGTGAAATTCAAATTTCGCGACGCGGGAACGGCGGGTATACTTTAGCATTGGCTGCCCCTACTATTAGAAGGGGCAGCCTTACGCTAAACACGCCGTACGGAAACAACGTAAATTGCGTACGCAGGGCCCGCGCAACATTGTGAATCGGTGTTAGTATGCAATTTGCATACTATACACTGAGCACAATGGGAGCGCCCCCTAGCGGTCATCGCAAGAATGCAGCCTAAAATCTGCGTGGCATAAGAGCAGATTTTATGCTGCAGTCGGCGTTACAATGTTCCTGAATCAGGAGCATTCGTAACGCCGGCGCAAGCAAGCAATTGCGCTGCGTAACTATGGTTACGCAGGCGCAATTGCTCTCTGAATCCGGGCCAATGTGTATACTTACCTGTCGCCGTGGAAACCCGCGCATGCTCGAAATGACTTTGACGCATGCGCGGTAGCTTTCTAGGCATAGGTAGGGTGCAGCAAGATGGTGGCGACGGCATCGAATGTGACGAGCGCATCCTCGTACGCAATGACATCACCGCGTTCTTGCCTATCAAAAGAACCGCGGTGCTTTTGAATGGAGTGTCTGTACACTCGGCCGGCAAGAGATTCTTGCCAAGAATCTCGTCAGGAAAAACAAGTATTTTCCTGACGAGATTCTGGCCTGTGTGTACGGGCTTCACTCCTTTTCCTTCTTCTCTCCTTTTACTCCTTTCTCCTCCTTCACTCTTTTTTCTTCTTTTCTCTCCTTTACACCTTCTCTTCTCCTTTCCCTTCTTCACTCCCTTTCCTCCTTCTCTCCTTTTTCCTTCTTCACTCTCTTTCCTCCCTCTCTCTCCCTTTCATTCTTCTCCTCTTTTCCTTCATATCCCCCTTTCCTTCTCTCCTTTGCTGCTTCCTCCTTCTCTCTCTTTCCTCCTTCTCTCCCTTTCATTCTTCTCCTCTTTTCCTTCATATCCCCCTTTCCTTCTCTCCTCTACTGCTTCCTCCTTCTCTCCCTTTCCTCCATCTTCTTATTTTCGGATGCCAGTTACCTCCGTCCTGTACCCCCCCCTTCCGATCTCGGAGCGGGGCCCCAATGTTGGGATTGAGTTTGGCGCCCTTTGCTCGGAGTTGAACAATCGCTGTAATTATTCGGATTATTCACACATTTCGGGGGAATGGTCGCTCGGCACGCTGCGGTCAGAGAGCACTGGAGACGGGTGGAAAGAATGAGGGTGATAATTGTGTCATTTATGGGACCGGAGCCAACATGAGCAATTCTGAGGTCTTCTGCCATCTGCGTGTGCCAAGCCCGATTCGGACCCCCCCCCCCCTCCCCCGAGCGCCTTGATGTGGCAGATCTGTGTCTGCACTTCACAGGCCTTCATTGTCCTCATCACCAGCAAGTCGGTTTATTAACAATTGTCCCATAGACATGGCTGCCAGTGTTGGGTGGGGGAGGGGGGGGCGCTGACCTTGGCCTCGGGGTCAGCATATCATGAATGGGGTTCAGACAGGTCCCCTTCATAGAGCGCGGTGTAAGAACTCTGCATGGCGGGAGTGTTGGGTTGATGCAGACATGTTGGAGTCCTGAATGTTGTCGTATAAATTCTGCAGGTACAACGCAGGACACAATCACTTCACACCTGGAACAAAGTAATAAGTGTGCCGGATCCAGGATTGGCCGAACCGAGAATATTACACACGGTGCTGAAGACTTGTCTTACTATGTAGTGTGTGCAGGAGAGGAGAGGGGGTTACAGAGGGACAGGCTGGGGACACATTGGATGGACAGGTCTGGGGACACATTGAATGGACAGGCCTGGGGACACATTGGATGGACAGGCCTGGGGACACATTGGATGGACAGGCCTGGGGACACATTGGATGGACAGGCCTGGGGACACATTGGAAGGACAGGCTTGGGAGACACATTGGATGGACAAGGCTTGGGGACACATTGGATGAACAGGCTTGGGGACACATTGGATGGACATGCTTGGGGACACATTGGATGGACATGCTTGGGGACACATTGGATGGACATGCTTGGGGACACATTGGATGGACAGGCTTAAGGGACACATTGGATGGACAAGGCTTGGGGACACATTGGATGGACAAGGCTTGGGGACACATTGGAAGGACAGGCCTGGGGACACATTGGATGGACAGGCCTGGGGACACATTGGATGGACATGCTTGGGGACACATTGGATGGACATGCTTGGGGACACATTGGATGGACATGCTTGGGGACACATTGGATGGACAAGGCTTGGGGACACATTGGATGGACAAGGCTTGGGGACACATTGGAAGGACAGGCCTGGGGACACATTGGAAGGACAGGCCTGGGGACACATTGGAAGGACAGGCCTGGGGACACATTGGATGGACAGGCCTGGGGACACATTGGATGGACAGGCCTGGGGACACATTGGATGGACAGGCCTGGGGACACATTGGATGGACAGGCCTGGGGACACATTGGATGGACAGGCCTGGGGACACATTGGATGGACAGGCTTGGGGACACATTGGATGGACAGGCTTGGGGACACATTGGATGGACAGGCCTGGGGACACATTGGATGGACAGGCCTGGGGACACATTGGATGGACAGACTGGAGACAGATTGGATGGACAGGCTTGGGGACACATTGGATGGACAGGCCTGGGGACACATTGGATGGACAGGCCTGGGGACACATTGGATGGACAGGCTTGGGGACACATTGGAAGGACAGGCCTGGGGACACATTGGATGGACAGGCTTGGGGACACATTGGAAGGACAGGCCTGGGGACACATTGGAAGGACAGGCCTGGGGACACATTGGAAGGACAGGCCTGGGGACACATTGGAAGGACAGGCCTGGGGACACATTGGATGGACAGGCCTGGGGACACATTGGATGGACAGGCCTGGGGACACATTGGATGGACAGGCCTGGGGACACATTGGATGGACAGGCCTGGGGACACATTGGATGGACAGGCCTGGGGACACATTGGATGGACAGGCCTGGGGGTACATTGGATGGACAGGCCTGGGGGCACATTGGATGGACAGGCCTGGGGACACATTGGATGGACAGGCTTGGGGACACATTGGATGGACAGGCCCTGGGGACACATTGGATGGACAGGCCTGGGGACACATTGGATGGACAGGCCTGGGGACACATTGGATGGACAGGCCTGGGGACACATTGGATGGACAGGCCTGGGGACACATTGGATGGACATGCTTGGAGACACATTGGATGGACAGGCTTGGGGACACATTGGATGGACAGGCTTGGAGACACATTGGATGGACAGGCTTGGGGACACATTGGAAGGACAGGCCTGGGGACACATTGGAAGGACAGGCTTGGGGACACATTAGATGGACAGGCTTGGGGACACATTGGATGGACAGGCTTGGGGACACATTGGATGAACAGGCCTGGGGACACATTGGATGGACAGGCTTGGGGACACATTGGATGGACAGGCTTGGGGACACATTGGATGGACAGGCTTGGAGACACATTGGATGGACAAGGCTCGGGGACACATTGGATGGACAGGCCTTGGGACACATTGGATGGACAGGCTTGGGGACACATTAGATGGACAGGCTTGGGGACACATTGGATGGACAGGCTTGGGGACACATTGGATGGACAGGCTTGGGGACACATTGGATGGACAGGCCTGGGGACACATTGGATGGACAGGCCTGGGGACACATTGGATGGACAGGCCTGGGGACACATTGGATGGACAGGCTTACGGGACACATTGGATGGACAGGCTTACGGGACACATTGGATGGACAAGGCTTTGGGACACATTTAATGGACAGGCTTAAGGAACACATTGGATGGACAAGGCTTGGGGACACATTGGATGGACAGGCCTGGGGACACATTGGATGGACAGGCCTGGGGACACATTGGAAGGACAGGCCTGGGGACACATTGGATGGACAGGCATGGGGGCACATTGGATGGACAGGCTTGGGGGACACATTGGATGGACAGGCTTGGGGGACACATTGGATGGACAGGCTTGGGGGACACATTGGATGGACAGGCCTGGGGACACATTGGATGGACAGGCCTGGGGACACATTGGATGGACAGGCCTGGGGACACATTGGATGGACAGGCTTACGGGACACATTGGATGGACAGGCTTACGGGACACATTGGATGGACAAGGCTTTGGGACACATTTAATGGACAGGCTTAAGGAACACATTGGATGGACAAGGCTTGGGGACACATTGGATGGACAGGCCTGGGGACACATTGGAAGGACAGGCCTGGGGACACATTGGATGGACAGGCATGGGGACACATTGGATGGACAGGCCTGGGGACACATTGGATGGACAGGCCTGGGGACACATTGGATGGACAGGCTTGGGGGACACATTGGATGGACAGGCTTGGGGGACACATTGGATGGACAGGCTTGGGGGACACATTGGATGGACAGGCTTGGGGGACACATTGGATGGACAAGGCTTGGGGACACATTGGATGGACAGGCTTGGGGACACATTGGATGAACAGGCTTGGGGACACATTGGATGAACAGGCTTGGGGACACATTGGATGGACAGGCTTGGGGACACATTGGATGGACAGGCATGGGGGCACATTGGATGGACAGGCCTGGGGACACATTGGATGGACAGGCTTGGGGACACATTGGATGGACAGGCTTGGGGACACATTGGATGGACAGGCTTGGGGACACATTGGATGGACAGGCATGGGGGCACATTGGATGGACAGGCCTGGGGACACATTGGATGGACAGGCTTGGGGACACATTGGAAGGACAGGCTTGGGGACACATTGGATGGACAGGCTTGGGGGCAGATTGGGGGGGACAGAACACCAGAGAGGTGGATATAATACATCTTCTATTACAGGGAATGGAGGGGAGGTAGGAGACACAGGACACCAGAGAGGGGGGTATGATACCTCTTCTATTACAGAGAATGGAGGGGAGGGTTTGAGACACAGGACAACGGAGAGGGGGGTATAATACATCTTCTATTACAGAGAATGGAGGGGAGGTAGGAGACGTAGGACCCCGGAGAGGGGGGTATAATACCTCTTCTATTACAAAGAATGGAGGGGAGGTAGGAGACGCAGGACACCAGAGCGGGGGGTATAATACCTCTTCTATTACAGGGAATGGAGGGGAGGTAGGAGACGCAGGACACCGGAGAGGGGGGTATAATACCTCTTCTATTACAGAGAATGGAGGGGAGGTAGGAGATACAGGACACGGGAGAGGGGGGTATAATACCTCTTCTATTACAGGGAATGGAGGGGAGGTAGGAGATACAGGACACCGGAGAGGGGGGTATAATACCTCTTCTATTACAGAGAATGGAGGGGAGGTAGGAGACACAGGACACCGGAGAGGGGGGTATAATACCTCTTCTATTACAGAGAATGGAGGGGAGGGTATGAGACACAGGACACCGGAGAGGGGGGTATAATACCTCTTCTATTACAGAGAATGGAGGGGAGGGTATGAGACACAGGACACCGGAGAGGGGGGTATAATACCTCTTCTATTACAGAGAATGGAGGGGAGGGTATGAGACACAGGACACCGGAGAGGGGGGTATAATACCTCTTCTATTACAGAGAATGGAGGGGGAGGTAGGAGACACAGGACACCAGAGAGGGGGGTAGAATACCTCTTCTATTACAGAGAATGGAGAGGAGGTAGGAGACATGGGACACCGGAGAGGGGGGTATAATACCTCTTCTATTACAAAGAATGGAGGGGGGGTAGGAGACACAGGACACCGGAGAGGGGGGTATAATACCTCATCTATTACAGAGAATGGAGGGGAGGTAGGAGATACAGGACACGGGAGAGGGGGGTATAATACATGTTCTATTACAGGGAATGGAGGGGAGGTAGGAGATACAGGACACCGGAGAGGGGGGTATAATACCTCTTCTATTACAGAGAATGGAGGGGAGGTAGGAGACGCAGGACACCGGAGAGGGGGGTATAATACCTCTTCTATTACAGAGAATGGAGGGGAGGGTATGAGACACAGGACACCGGAGAGGGGGGTATAATACCTCTTCTATTACAGAGAATGGAGGGGGGGTAGGAGACACAGGACACCGGAGAGGGGGGTAGAATACCTCATCTATTACAGAGAATGGAGGGGAGGTAGGTGTAACGGCTACCCATGTAGTGTGAGGGTCTCAGCCGTTAGAGACGTCCTTTTCCCTGGCAAGCTGCTATATGCAAGTACCGCCGGTATATCCCATCGAACGCCCTTCCAAGAAACGAGACGGACTACGTTTGCAGAGTCAAGCAGACAGACCTTTAATGTCACATTTTTCCTCCTTATATCTGGTTACAACTGTACAGAAACAAATGACACTTCCCCCCCCCCAGGGGGGCCTTCAATACACATACTTTGAAACAATGACACTCCCTTGAGCCAATCAGCTGCTAGCCGTTTTGGCTCCTTAACTTGATCAGACAATAGAATTCAATTAACCTTTAAAACAATTATCACTCACACATAATCCCCATCAGCATACACCTCACAGGAGGCTGTTACCTCCACAAGAGAGTTCATTAGCTATGCGAAGGGAACATTAGCATTCAGCATCAAAAGAGACTTGTCCAATTAACCCTTTGAGCTCAGAATACAATGCGGTACATCCAATTGTGACAAGCCATGCAGTTCCTTGTAGTCCTTCCTGCATGAGATTATAACTGTCCCGGCAGCATGCATAGGTCCGTTACACTACTCCCCTTTTGTGGAACACTCCGGCAGACCCGGATTGATCCTTTTCGGATCAACTTGGGGATGTCCGGTCTGCTGTTAGGGTAAAAGTTCCGTTTGCCTGGACAGTCCGTCGGCCTTCCCATTGGCTTACCAGGTCGGTAGCTGATGGTGACGGTGAAGAATAGAATTCAATTCTGGAACAGTCACTTGCTTTGCTCTCTCAATGGCTCCCAAAACCTGTTGCTGATGCTCTTGGGACAGATACGGCACCACCTGGATGCAAATCCCATTTAATCTTTTGACAATTTCCGCCTGTTTGTGCATTTCAATGTTCAAGCCACGGGACATCTCATAATACATGACATAGTGTCGTTGCATCTCTGATTTCTCACTGGCCAACTTGTCACATTCCCATTTTAGACTGTGATATTGTGCCGGATCTACAGTACATGTCGGGGAAGGGAGTCTTACCCGGTTCTCAGCAGCAAGTGGGTTGATTCCAGCAACGCGGGTGGTCACGGCACAAGCAGCAGCAGGTGTAGGTAAATAAGCCGAAGTCAGAGGGCCAATGTCGTTGCCCAGCACCACCTCGGCAGGTAGGTTGTCCATGATACCAACTGTGGTCTTTCCTGACCCGGCTCCCCAGTCTAAGTGCACCCGGGTGGTGGGTACGCGAAATACAGCACCCCCTGCGACCCGGACGGCAACTGTGCGAGTGGACACGTTCTCTGGCTTTACCAGATGTTTTTGAACCAGAGTGATAGTAGTCCCGGAATCTCTTAGGCCTTGTGCTACTTGTCCATTCACCCGTACCTCCTGACGGTGATGCTGACGGTTATCCGGAGAGGCCGCTTGTATTGGGTCTGCCTCATACCAAATTCCCAGACATTCCTCAGGGCCCCCCTCGGTCTCCAGGCAGTGGGCCGCAGAGCGACGTGATGGAGTGACCTCTGTGTTGGGTGTTGTGCGTCTCCAATTGTTATTTGTAGCTCTCAAAGGGCAATAACGAGCAATATGTCCCGTGTCGCTGCAGTGATGGCACGTCACCCTAGGCGAATCCCGTGGGTAGTTGTTAGGCCCCTGAGGACGTGGTGGGACTGGAGCTTGAAACTCTGGGCGTGGGGTGACGGTTGGAGTACGCGGTTCTACCTTCTGAGCCAGCCGCGTCGTACCCTGGCTTACTTTCCTTGTCTCCGCGTACTCATCTGCTAGCCGAGCCGCCTCGTTTAAGTTAGCGGGACGGCGATCTCGTACCCAGTCTTGTATGTCTGCGGCCAGGTCTTGGAAGAAATGTTCCATTAGGAACAGCTGCAATACTTCCTCCCCGGTGTTGGCCTTGCACCCTTGGACCCAATGGGATGCCACCCTTTGTAACTGGTTTGCCCATTCCATGTGGGAGTCCACAGCCTTCTTCTTGGACTCCCGGAAGCGCCGGCGGTAGGCTTCTGGCGTTACGGCATATCGGGTTAGCAGCGCCTTTTTAACTTGCTGGTATTGTAAAATATCCTCTGGAGCAAGAGCCCGAAAGGCTTCATTGGCTTTGCCCGACAATTTCCCCGACAAAATAGTGACCCATTGGTCTGGTGGTACCTGGTGTAGTGAGCACTGCCTCTCAAAGTCCGCCAAATATCCATCGATTTCCTCCTCACTTTCTACAAAAGCTTTAAATGCAGTGAACGGTATTTTCTTTCCTGTAGCCGCGGGTGGGGGGGTAGGAACTGCAGGTGTAATGGGCTGTCTCGCTCTTACCAGTTCCAGTTCTTGTCCCCTCTTCGTTTGTATCTCCTCCCTTGCTTCCCGGAACAGCTGGTTGATTAGTTCCACGGACGTTTCTGGATACAAGGATAATCTCCGCTGTACAATCCCAGTAATTACATCTTCCTCGCTGACCGGTGCAAGGGGCTCCGTTCCTTCCATGGATCCATCCATTTCGTCCAGCTCCAGCAGTTCAGCTATCAGCTCCCTCCGTGGTCTGTTGCTGGCGCTCCTACCACGACTCTCTAATAGATCTTTTAGTGTGGATCTTTTCAGCCTGGCGTACTGCGACTCCATTCAGAACTTGCTCTTTGGATAAAAGGACCATCCCACCGCTGCCACCAATGTAACGGCTACCCAAGTAGTGTGAGGGTCTCAGCCGTTGGAGACGTCCTTTTCCCTGGCAAGCTGCGATATGCAGGTACCGCCGGTATATCCCATCGAACGCCCTTCCAAGAAACGAGACGGACTACGTTTGCAGAGTCAAGCAGACAGAGTTTATTTGCCACATTTTTCCTCCTTATATCTGGTTACAACTGTACAGAAACAAATGACACTCCCCCCCCCACCCAGGGGGGACTTCAATACACATACTTTGAAACAATGACACTCCCTTGAGCCAATCAGCTGTTAGCCGTTTTGGCTCCTTAACTTGATCAGACAATAGAATTCAATTAACCTTTAAAACAATTATCACTCACACATAATCCCCATCAGCATACACCTCACAGGAGGCTGTTATCTCCACAAGAGAGAGGTAATGAAAGAGACTTGTCCAATTAACCCTTTGAGCTCAGAATACAATGTGGTACATCCAATTGTGGCAAGCCATGCAGTTCCTTGTAGTCCTCATGAAGATTATAACTGTCCCAGCAGCATAGTCCATGATCCGTTACAGTAGGAGACACAGGACCCCAGAGAGGGGGGTATAATACCTCTTCTATTACAGAGAATGGAGGGGAAGTAGGAGACTCAGGACACCAGAGAGGGGGGTAGAATACCTCTTCTATTACAGAGAATGGAGGGGAGGTAGGAGACACAGGACCCCAGAGAGGGGGGTATAATACCTCTTCTATTACAGAAAATGGAGGGGAGGTAGGAGACACAGGACCCCAGAGAGGGGGGTATAATACCTCTTCTATTACAGAGAATGGATGGGAGGTAGGAGACGCAGGACACCGGAGAGGGGGGTATAATACCTCTTCTATTACAGAGAATGGAGGGGAGGTAGGAGACACAGGACACCGGAGAGGGGGGTATAATACCTCTTCTATTACAGAGAATGGAGGGGAGGTAGGAGACACAGGACCCCAGAGAGGGGGGTATAATACCTCTTCTATTACAGGGAATGGAGGGGAGGTAGGAGACACAGGACACCGGAGAGTTGAACAAAATATCTACTTTATTAAAAGACAGACGGTCACTTTAGCGGTCTGGAGATCTCATGCATAGCGCCCCCTATAGAAAGTCTATAAGAAGATTCTTCTCATCGTCTCTATTGCTGTAATAACGGATTGTGTGGCCTGGAAGTTTCCACCGTCTCCTTTCCTTCTGCCGCTCCCTGAATTCGGAGAACCGTCTTCTTGTTTTATGACTGGGATATCTCCTTCCAATCAGAGTGGAGCGTGCAGCAATTCCACAAACCTGGTGTAGAACTTCTCTACAGGAAAGAGAAATACGATTTTTATTTCTTCAAGTCCACCGAGGGACGCAGGAAACAGGTTATAGCGCCGCCTACAGGAGACACTGGCAAACCAAATATGTGTACGCCTGTATAGCCCCTCCTCTTCCCAGCATGCCTCAGTTTTGTGGAAAAGCAGTACTAAGGCCAAAGCAAAAGAAAACCCCAGAGGGGTGGGACCCGTGTCCCTCAAGGGACTCAAAGAAATAGATTTTATATCTTATCCTCGTTCCTGTCCACTGAGGAACACATGACTTCAGAAACAGGAGGAAGTCCCCACTGAGATGTGGGAAAAAAACACCGATAGGCTCATAAGAAGGGACTGGGGGCGCAGCTCGGGAAAACAGCTTGAGAATGTAGCTCGGGAATGCAGCTCGGGAAATACAGCTCGGGAAATACAGCTCGGGAATACAGCTCGGGAAATGCAGCTCAGGAATGCAGCTCGGGAAATGCAGCTCGGGAATGCAGCTCGGGAAATGCAGCTCGGGAAATGCAGCTCAGGAATACAGATCGTGAATACAGCTCGGGAATACAACTCGGGAATGCAGCTCGGGAATGCAGCTCGGGAATACAGCTCAGGAAATGCAGCTCAGGAATACAGCTCGGGAAATGCAGCTCGGGAATGCAGCTCAGGAATACAGCTCAGGAATACAGCTCGGGAAATGCAGCTCGGGAAATGCAGCTCGGGAAATGCAGCTCAGGGAATACAGCTCGGGAAATGCAGCTCGGGAAATGCAGCTCGAGAATGCAGCTCGGGGAATACAGCTCGGGGGGAATACAACTCGGGAATACAGCTCGGGAAATGCAGCTCGGGAAATGCAGCTCGGGGAATACAACTCGGGAATACAGCTCGGGAAATGCAGCTCGGGAAATGCAGCTCGGGAATGCAGCTCAGGGAATACAGCTCGGGAAATGCAGCTCGGGAAATGCAGCTCGAGAAATGCAGCTCGGGGAATACAGCTCGGGAAATGCAGCTCGGGAATGCAGCTCGGGGAATGCAGCTCGGGAAATGCAGCTCAGGGAATACAGCTCAGGAATACAGCTCGGGGAATACAGCTCGGGGAATACAGCTCGGGAAATACAGCTCGGGAAATGCAGCTCGGGAATGCAGCTCGAGAATGCAGCTCGGGAAATGCAGCTCGGGGAATACAGCTCGGGGAATACAGCTCGGGAAATGCAGCTCGGGAATGCAGCTCGGGGAATGCAGCTCGGGAAATGCAGCTCAGGGAATACAGCTCGGGGAATACAGCTCGGGAAATGCAGCTCGGGAAATGCAGCTCGGGAAATGCAGCTCGAGAATGCAGCTCGGGGAATACAGCTCGGGGAATACAGCTCGGGGAATACAGCTCGAGAATGCAGCTCGGGGAATACAGCTCGGGGAATACAGCTCGGGAATACAACTCGGGAAATGCAGCTCGGGAAATGCAGAGCGCGCTGCCTAGAAGTCACTTTCCAGATTAGGCTGGGGAACTGGAGAATCCGGGAGCCGCTATACAGAGACCAGCTCAGGCATCAATGACCGTACAGAAACTTGGCTAAAAAGGTGAAGAAAAGGCAACCAACCTTCTAGGGAGGCTAGAAAAACTGAGGCATGCTGGGTAGAGGAGGGTTATACTGACGGTTGGCTTACAACTAAGGCCTTGTACAGACGAGCGAACACGTCCGCGGACCGTTTTCATCGGATATGTCCGCTCGGAGATTTTGGTCTGATGGTTGTACACACCATCAAACCAAAATCCCCGCTGACAGACAGTGCGGTGATGTTGACGCCGCCACGTCCGCAAACCCGGAAGTTCAATGCTTCCACACATGCGTTGAATCACTTAGACGCCATGCGCAGGTTCTAGGGCCAGCAGACATGTCCGATGAGTCGTACTGACCATCGGACATGTCCGACGGACAGGCTTCCAGCGGACAAGTTTCTAAGCATGCTAAGAAACTTTTGTCCGCTGGAAACCTGTCCGATCCGGCGGAAAATTGTCCGGTCGGCCCTACACACGACCGAACATGTCCGCGGAAACTGGTCCGCGAACCAGTTTCAGTGGACATGCTCGGTTGTGTGTACGAGGCCTCACAAATTTTAACAATTGATAGCATGCAGCAGAATGTATGAGTCCGATCGAGGTTTCCACAGGTCGGTGTACTCCGGGGATCGGAGCTCCAGCACACACTTATATCTTCAGTGATTGACCAAAAGGCTGAAGAGGGAAGATGCCGCATCTGAAAGGCCCAGTAGAAAAGACAGTGGCAGCCATTGGTGGAGCATGGACCACACAGCCCTACTTATCCGCATAACGGCTCCACAACCTACCCCCTGGGCTGATATGAGCACCTAGTTACCAAATTCTCTGTCAACATATTTGAAGAGACACTTTCTGGGCTTCTACTTCTCCTGCTGTATTCAACAAATGTCCACCTTATTATGTCCACCAAATGTCTACTTCTTCTATGTCCACCAAATGTCTACTTCTCAATCTATGTCCACCAAATGTCTACTTCTCCTTCTATGTCCATCAAATGTCTACTTCTCCTTCTATGTCCACCAAATGTCTACTTCTTCTTCTATGTCCAGCAAATGTCTACTTCTCCTTCTATGTCCACCAAATGTCTACTTCTTCTTCTATGTCCACCAAATGTCTACTTCTCCTTCTATGTCCACCAAATGTCTACTTCTCCTTCTATGTCCACCAAATGTCTACTTCTCCTTCTATGTCCACCAAATGTCTACTTCTTCTTCTATGTCCACCAAATGTCTACTTCTCCTTCTATGTCCACCAAATGTCTACTTCTCCTTCTATGTCCACCAAATGTCTACTTCTCCTTCTATGTCCACCAAATGTCTACTTCTCCTTCTATGTCCACCAAATGTCTACGTCTCCCTCTATGTCCACCAAATGTCTACTTCTTCTTCTATGTCCACCAAATGTCTACTTCTTCTTCTATGTCCACCAAATGTCTACTTCTCCTTCTATGTCCACCAAATGTCTACTTCTCCTTCTATGTCCACCAAATGTCTACTTCTTCTTCTATGTCCAGCAAATGTCTACTTCTCCTTCTATGTCCACCAAATGTCTACTTCTCCTTCTATGTCCACCAAATGTCTACTTCTCCTTCTATGTCCAGCAAATGTCTACTTCTCCTTCTATGTCCACCAAATGTCTACTTCTCCTTCTATGTCCACCAAATGTCTACTTCTCATTCTATGTCCACCAAATGTCTACTTCTCCTTCTATGTCCACCAAATGTCTACTTCTCCTTCTATGTCCACCAAATGTCTACTTCTTCTTCTATGTCCACCAAATGTCTACGTCTCCCTCTATGTCCACCAAATGTTTACTTCTCCTTCTATGTCCACCAAATGTCTACTTCTCCTTCTATGTCCACCAAATGTCTACTTCTCCTTCTATGTCCACCAAATGTCTACTTCTTCTATGTCCACCAAATGTCTACTTCTCCTTCTATGTCCACCAAATGTCTACTTCTCCTTGTATGTCCACCAAATGACCACCACCTTATTATGGCCACCAAAATGTCTTCTCTTTTTTTCTTTTCTGTGTTCTGTAACACTCCAAAAAAATGTATAATACCTAAATAAAGAAAAGGAATGTAGCCGCCACATCTAAGGTCTGGGAAGCTACAGTAGATGATATTTTAGTCTTTGGGTTTGGACTCTTTTACACGCCCTGAAATGGGATAAAAGGGGCCACACAGACCACCAACAAGGCCCGATGATGAGAACATGTGAGGAAGGATGCCCGTTATTCCACCATCGCCCAGAGTCATCCTTTATAAGGACTGTCACCTTCTCCACCCCATAGAGGTACCTGTGTCAGGCCGGACGTGTCCTCTCCGCAGCAGGAAGTCCAGGACCACCAGGGCACAGTTGGGTTTAAACTCCTCTGTGGCGATGGCTTCCCGCACCTGAAACAAAGAGAGGATCTCCGTAAAACAACAAGAAACAGAAAAAGCCCAGCTGGGAGATCGGCCCCGGGGGTGAATATTTGGGCCGATCACACGGTGCAGATCTTGGAGGAACGGGAAGAGGTGAGTATTGGGCTTTCCTCATTTAAAGGAGAAGGGTACAAGAAGTCGAAGTTCTCTATAGACTGTCATGGTCATCATGTAAAGATCATTTATGTCTTGTTACCTCCATGATAAAAATGATGTAAATTCAGAAATAGTCCCCTCCCCCACAAACCACCATCATTTCCCACCATTCACCTTCTCCAATGGCCACAAGTAAAACTCTTCCACCTCTCCGTCTCCCACGCTGGGCTTGAACGACTCGGGAACCTCCAGATCAAAGACAAACTGACACTCCAGGTAGATCCCCTCCCCCTTCTCATAGGCATAGCTGAAATATGGAAGAGATTATCACCACATCAGTACAATGTTCAATCTTCGGCACTGACCTCCATACCCACTACCGCCCAGCGCCAACCCTGGAGCACCAGAGAACTGGGGTAGGTGGCTCCTCTCCAATGTTCAATCTTCGGCATGGACCTCCATACCCACTACCGCCCAACACCAACCCTGGAGCACCAGAGAACTGGGGTAGGTGGCTCCTCTCCAATGTTCAATCTTCGGCATGGACCTCCATACCCACTACCGCCCAGCGCCAACCCTGGAGCACCAGGGAACTGGGGTAGGTGGCTCCTCTCCCCATCAATAGGCTGCTCTAGTGAAGCTTGAACTCCCAGCTGAAGCTCTGATAAGCGGACAGAGGGTCCGAGACCTATTCCCCACACCTGCAGCAGTTCTGGGGGCCCAGGGTGAGAAAGTGGCCTTTCTTCTTCTCCAGCGGCAGACCAGGATCCCGGGACAGAAGGGAGAGGAGGTGGTCATCCTCACTCCCCAGCGACAATTCCACAGTCTGGGAGAGGAGGTGGTCGTCCTCACTCCCCAGCGACAATTCCACAGTCTGGGAGAGGAGGTGGTCGTCCTCACTCCCCAGCGGCAATTCCACAGTCTGGGAGAGGAGGTGGTCATCCTCACTCCCCAGCGACAATTCCACAGTCTGGGAGAGGAGGTGGTCGTCCTCACTCCCCAGCGACAATTCCACAGTCTGGGAGAGGAGGTGGTCGTCCTCACTCCCCAGCGGCAATTCAAGATCCCCAGCGGCAATTCCACAGTCTGGGAGAGGAGGTGGTCGTCCTCACTCCCCAGCGGCAATTCCACAGTCTGGGAGAGGAGGTGGTCGTCCTCACTCCCCAGCGGCAATTCCACAGTCTGGGAGAGGAGGTGGTCGTCCTCACTCCCCAGCGGCAATTCAAGATCCCCAGCGGCAATTCCACAGTCTGGGAGAGGAGGTGGTCGTCCTCACTCCCCAGCGACAATTCCACAGTCTGGGAGAGGAGGTGGTCGTCCTCACTCCCCAGCGACAATTCCACAGTCTGGGAGAGGAGGTGGTCGTCCTCACTCCCCAGCGACAATTCCACAGTCTGGGAGAGGAGGTGGTCGTCCTCACTCCCCAGCGGCAATTCAAGATCCCCAGCGGCAATTCCACAGTCTGGGAGAGGAGGTGGTCGTCCTCACTCCCCAGCGGCAATTCCACAGTCTGGGAGAGGAGGTGGTCGTCCTCACTCCCCAGCGGCAATTCCACAGTCTGGGAGAGGAGGTGGTCGTCCTCACTCCCCAGCGGCAATTCCACAGTCTGGGAGAGGAGGTGGTCGTCCTCACTCCCCAGCGGCAATTCCACAGTCTGGGAGAGGAGGTGGTTGTCCTCCCTCCCTAACAGTCAGCCAGAGCAGAGGAAGCTGCCCCCCAACAAGGATCCTTGCCCCTGGGAGACAGTACCAGAGAAATGTCATCCCAGCAGCTGGATGAGGGTATGAGGGGGACGGAGCAGCCGGCTCACCTTCCCAGTGACAGTTTAAGGATCAGGGAGGAGAGGAAGCTGTCCCCCTCCCCCCCTCTCCAGCAGCAGAGCCACCTTTCAGCAGGGGAGGAGGTCGTCCTCCCTCCGCAAAAGTCAATCAGAGCGGAAGATGTGGGGTCCCCAGTGTAGCCCTGGCAACAGGGCAGAGCGCTACCAACCTCTGCCTAGCACCTACCGTGCCTCCAGTCCTCCAAGGAGCCCCTCTCCCCTGCATCATACCGAGCCCCATTACGGTAAACACTGCCCAGATGAAATGCTGTCACCCGGGACAGAGGTTCCAACACCTACCTATTCCCTGCGGCCAAGAACGGAGATCATCTGGACCAAGTATGTGGGTTCCCTGTGCCCGAATAACAAATGTCCAGACCAGGTGAAGGTCTGGCACCTTGATAGTTCACTTCGCATGGGGGAGAAATGTGACAGACCCACCCAGTACAGAGGGGACTGCAGGGTAGCCTCCTGCCTACGGGATATAGCTTTTGAGGGGGCGCTATTTTTTGGGAGGTGTGTGACTGGGGGACCCTTGCAGTGGGTTTTGCTTCTGATTCGGGTCCATGTCTCCTTGAAAACGAACAGGGAATGTAGGACCTGGATACAGATTTGGGGCTTCAGACCACCACCCCACCCCTCCAGACTCAGAAAGAACCCAATGCTGGGGTCTCCTGCTTTAATCTGTTTATTAAGGGGTCTTTCTCTCATGGTATAGTCCCCCATTGTGTGCCTCCTAGGTGTGAATTCCCATTGTTAGTTGAGTCACCTATTGTTTCTGTCTGTCTGCTATTCCTCTTGGACATGGTAGCTGTCACTCGTGGCTGTTGATTACATTACTGTTTATGTTTTTGTTGGCTGTTCCTTAGATGTACTGATCACATTACCGTTTACAGTTTGCATTGTTTAGGGTAATGTGACCAAGCTCTTACCTGATGTTGTGTGGTATATATTCTGTGTGAGTTCCAGTTTGCACCTAAGCCAGTGTCGTCTAGTTCTCTGGTGCTCAGCTATAATACCCGATTCCTGGGTTCCTGGAGGAGGTTGTATCTTGGCGGAGGCACCCAGGCAGGAGGGCAGGTGCCCCCTCACATTTTATTTTATACCCAACATCAGAGTACGATTTGTGCTTGTGTACATATTTATCAGAATACCCCCCCTCCCCCATTTGTTACTAGAAGGCTGGTGTCGCTTACCTGACCGTCCCGCAGGGTTTGGCTGTGGCCGCAATGGATTCTGGGATACAGGCCTCTTCTTTGCACTCCTTCAGGAGGGTCTCCCACACTCCGGAACCGGCAGAGATCCCCCCCGCTGCCTGGAAACACAATCAATGGATGCCACCGGGCGGTCACACGTATTAACAATGGCGCCCCTCCCAGGTCTTATACTCATCTGCCCCACCCCCACCAAGATCTTTCCTGTGTGTCCCCTTTTGGGGGTCTTTATTTAACCGGATAGCTGAGCAACTCTGGAACGGAGCTCCGGGAACACATTTCTGACCTCATCTTCATTATCTGTTCCCGGAGCTCCGTTTAGGAGTTGCTCAGCCGTCCGGTGAAAGTCCCCAACAATGATGGAGGACAGAACCATTTTCATCCCCTTCCTCCTAATTCTTCACTTGGGGGGGGGGGGGTCTACACCTCTATGAGGAGCTCAGACCCCACCTTGGAATAGGCAGGATAGAGAGTTTTGTGACTTGGAGGGGGAGGGATCCCAGACAACCAGTGATAGAAGTCAACCTGATACTAATGAGACGTCCAACACAGAGCCCAGGTCATAGAGATCATCATTTCACCTTCATTCTCTGCAGCCAGAATTCACACAGCACCTCACAGGGCCAGTGGGAGGGTCAGCTGCTCGGCCTCACAAATGGTTCTTGGCTGCAGTTCTTGTACAATGTGTACCGATTATGACGCCCACCCCACCCCCCCCGACCTCTGCTCACCAGGTGGTCCAGCTTCCCCGGGTAGGTGGCCTTGGTCAGAGCTCGTTTAGCCACCCACATGAAGACTTCTCCACCTCGGTACAAATAGCCATTCACATGGACTCCGTACCGGGGGACCCCGAGGAGAGCTGGGGACACAAAGAGATGGAGGCGGGGTCAGCAACATATAGAGATGTACATAGAGAGAAATGGAGACACAGCCCTTACGTGTTGCGGCCCGCTCCATGCTGAGGAGGGGAGGGTCAGAGAAGAGACTATTCACATCGTAGTGCTGAGGAGACAAAACATTGCTGAATTAGAACCACCTGGATACATCACTTCTCAATAATAGTGTACGAGTGTGGGGGTGGGGTGGGTGTGGGGGGGGGGTTATATACTGTACAATGTATGGTGATATGGTGGGGGGGGTGGTGTGTGTGTGTGGGGGGGGGGTTATATACTGTACAATGTATGGTGATATGGGGGTGGGGGGGTGGTGTGTGTGTGTGGGGGGGGTTATATACTGTACAATGGGTGTATGGCTGGAATGACTATGAGGGAAAATGATGACGCTCACCTCACCCCTCCATTCCCGGAGACATGGGAAGGTGTCCTGATGTCGCAGTGACTCCATCACCTCCTGTACGGCCCGGGTCCTCTCCTGGGGGGAGCGGAGGTGGTCACTGAGCTCCAGGTGGGTAGCGGGGTCTCCATGCAGTGTGAAGACATCGAAGTTCTGAGAGAGAAGCCGGGCCACCGACTGACACACCCAACCGACCCTCCGACCCTGGACACAGAACGCCAGACACCCTGCAATGTTCACACAACGGGAATCAGATCATGCAGACAGGATGACTTCTACCACCAACAGTCCTCCACACGACAACTTCTACCACCAACAGTCCTCCACACGACAACTTCTACCACCAACAGTCCTCCACATGACAACTTCTACCACCAACAGTCCTCCACACGACAACTTCTACCACCAACAGTCCTCCACACGACAACTTCTACCACAAGAGTCCTCCACACGACAACTTCTACCACAAGAGTCCTCCACACGACAACTTCTACCACCACCAGTCCTCCACACGACAACTTCTACCACAACAGTCCTCCACACGACAACTTCTACCACCACCACTCCTCCACACGACAACTTCTACCACAAGAGTCCTCCACACGCCAACTTCTACCACCACCAGTCCTCCACACGACAACTTCTACCACAACAGTCCTCCACACGACAACTTCTACCACCACCACTCCTCCACACGACAACTTCTACCACAAGAGTCCTCCACACTTCACCTTCTACCACCAACAGTCCTCCACACGACAACTTCTACCACAAGAGTCCTCCACACGACAACTTCCACCACCAACAGTCCTCCACACGACAACTTCCACCACCAACAGTCCTCCACACGACAACTTCTACCACAAGAGTCCTCCACACGACAACTTCTACCACAAGAGTCCTCCACACTTCACCTTCTACCACCAACAGTCCACTGCGCCCCTCCCCCCATCATATAAGGATGTCCCCCGCGCCCCATCCCACTATTATATAAGGACGTCCCCCGCGCCCCCTCCCCCATCATATAAGGACGTCCCCCGCGCCCCCATCATATAAGGACGTCCCCCGCGCCCCCTCCCCCCATCATGTAAGGATGTCCCCCACGCCCCGCCCCCATCATATAAGGAGGACCCCCGCACCCCGCCCACATCATATAAGGAGGACCCCCGCACCCCGCCCACATCATATAAGGATGTCCCCCGCACCCCGCCCCATCATATAAGGAGGACCCCCGCACCCCACCCACATCATATAAGGATGTCCCCCGCACCCCGCCCCATCATATAAGGAGGACCCCCGCACCCCGCCCACATCATATAAGGATGTCCCCCGCACCCCGCCCCCATCATATAAGCAGGCTTGGTACCTCCCCTCTGGAGGTTGTTGAGGCTCTGGAGAAGGTGGAGAAGTCGATGTGACCAGGAAGCGGCGGCCATCTTTCCAGATCCTGGAGATCAGAGAAGAGGAGAGAAAAGTCTCTTATTATACAACGTTCCTAAACTCCTCCCCCTCCTATACACCCCCGGGAGCATAATTATAAACTCCTCCCCTCCTATACACCCCCGGGAGCATAATAATAAACTCCTCCCCTCCTATACACCCCCGGGAGCATAATTATAAACTCCTCCCCTCCTATACACCCCCGGGAGCATAATAATAAACTCCCCTCCTATACACCCCCAGGAGCATAATAATAAACTCCTCCCCCTCCTATACACCCCCGGGAGCATAATAATAAACTCCTCCTCCTCCTATACACCCCCAGGAGCATAATAATAAACCCCTCCCCCTCATATACACCCCCGGGAGCATACAAAAAACTCCTCCCCCTCCTATATACCCCCGGGAGCATAAAAATAAACTCCTCCCCCTCCTATACACCCCCGGGAGCATACTAATAAACTCCTCCCTTTCTATGCAGCCCCAGAGGAAATAATTATAAACTCCTCCCCTCCTATACCCCCCGGGAGCATAATAATAAACTCCTCCCCCTCCTATACACCCCCGGGAGCATAATAATAAACTCCTCCCCCTCCTATACACCCCCGGGAGCATAAAAATAAACTCCTCCCCCTCCTATACACCCCCGGGAGCATAATAATAAACTCCTCCCTTTCTATACACCCGGAGGTAATAATAATAAGCTCCTCCCCCTCCTATACACCCCCGGGAGCATAATAATAAACTAGGGCTGTGGAAATTAACTATTAATTCATCGATTAATCTTTAAATTGTTTGATTGGTACTCATCTCTCCGCCGGCTTCAGGGAGTTCCTGGAGATCCGGTGATGTCACGGACACTGGCGGGGCTGCCGTGTCCATCTGAAGGGCTCCTTTGCTGTGCCTTCCTATCTGCCACACACAAGGGCTGTTACACTTCCCTCTATCACCCCCCCCTCTATCACTTCCCTCCATCACTTCCCTCCATCACCCCCCCTCTATCACTTCCCTCCATCACTTCCCTCTATCACCCCCCCCCTCCGTCACTTCCCTCCGTCACTTTCCTCTGTCACTTCCCTCCATCAGTTCCCCTTCCCTCCATCACTTCCCTCCATCACCCCCCCCCTCCGTCACTTCCCTCCGTCACTTCCCTCCGTCACATCCCTCCGTCACATCCCTCCGTCACTTCCCTCCATCAGTTCCCCTTCCCTCCATCACTTCCCTCCGTCACTTCCCTCCATCACTTCCCTCCATCACTTCCCCTTCCCTTCGTCACTTCCCTCCGTCACTTTCCTCCGTCACTTCCCTCCGTCACTTCCCTCCGTCACTTCCCCTTCCCTCCGTCACTTCCCTCCGTCACTTCCCTCCGTCACTTTCCTCCGTCACTTCCCTCCGTCACTTCCCCTTCCCTCCGTCACTTCCCTCCGTCACTTCCCTCCGTCACTTTCCTCCGTCACTTCCCTCCGTCACTTCCCTCCGTCACTTCCCTCCGTCACTTCCCTCCGTCACTTCCCCTTCCCTCCGTCACTTCCCTCCATCACTTCCCTCCATCAGTTCCCCTTCCCTTCGTCACTTCCCTCCGTCACTTCCCTCCGTCACTTTCCTCCGTCACTTCCCCTTCCCTCCGTCACTTCCCTCCGTCACTTCCCTCCGTCACTTCCCTCCATCAGTTCCCCTTCCCTTCGTCACTTCCCTCCGTCACTTCCCTCCATCAGTTCCCCTTCCCTTCGTCACTTCCCTCCGTCACTTCCCTCCGTCACTTCCCTCCGTCACTTCCCTCCGTCACTTCCCTCCGTCACTTCCCTCCGTCACTTCCCTCCATCAGTTCCCCTTCCCTTCGTCACTTCCCTCCGTCACTTCCCTCCGTCACTTCCCTCCGTCACTTCCCTCCGTCACTTCCCCTTCCCTCCGTCACTTCCCTCCGTCACTTCCCTCCGTCACTTCCCTCCGTCACTTCCCCTTCCCTTCGTCACTTCCCTCCGTCACTTCCCTCCGTCACTTCCCTCCGTCACTTCCCCTTCCCTCCATCACTTCCCTCCGTCACTTCCCTCCGTCACTTCCCTCCGTCACTTCCCTCCGTCACTTCCCTCCATCAGTTCCCCTTCCCTTCGTCACTTCCCTCCGTCACTTTCCTCCGTCACTTCCCTCCGTCACTTCCCTCCGTCACTTCCCTCCGTCACTTCCCTCCGTCACTTCCCCTTCCCTCCGTCACTTCCCTCCATCACTTCCCTCCATCACTTCCCTCCATCAGTTCCCCTTCCCTTCGTCACTTCCCTCCGTCACTTCCCTCCGTCACTTTCCTCCGTCACTTCCCCTTCCCTCCGTCACTTCCCTCCGTCACTTCCCTCCATCAGTTCCCCTTCCCTTCGTCACTTCCCTCCGTCACTTCCCTCCGTCACTTCCCTCCGTCACTTCCCTCCGTCACTTCCCTCCGTCACTTCCCTCCGTCACTTCCCTCCGTCACTTCCCTCCATCAGTTCCCCTTCCCTCCGTCACTTCCCTCCGTCACTTCCCTCCGTCACTTTCCTCCGTCACTTCCCCTTCCCTCCGTCACTTCCCTCCGTCACTTCCCTCCATCAGTTCCCCTTCCCTCCGTCACTTCCCTCCGTCACTTCCCTCCGTCACTTCCCTCCGTCACTTCCCTCCATCAGTTCCCCTTCCCTTCGTCACTTCCCTCCGTCACTTCCCTCCGTCACTTCCCTCCGTCACTTTCCTCCGTCACTTCCCCTTCCCTCCGTCACTTCCCTCCGTCACTTCCCTCCGTCACTTCCCTCCGTCACTTCCCTCCGTCACTTCCCCTTCCCTTCGTCACTTCCCTCCGTCACTTCCCTCCGTCACTTCCCTCCATCAGTTCCCCTTCCCTTCGTCACTTCCCTCCGTCACTTCCCTCCGTCACTTCCCCTTCCCTCCATCACTTCCCTCCGTCACTTCCCCCCGTCACTTCCCTCCGTCACTTCCCCTTCCCTCCGTCACGTCCCTCCGTCACGTCCCTCCGTCACTTCCCTCCGTCACTTCCCTCCGTCACTTCCCTCCGTCACTTCCCTCCGTCACTTCCCCTTCCCTCCGTCACGTCCCTCCGTCACGTCCCTCCGTCACGTCCCTCCGTCACTTCCCTCCGTCACATCCCTCCGTCACTTCCCTCCGTCACTTCCCTCCGTCACTTCCCTCCGTCACTTCCCTCCGTCACTTCCCTCCATCAGTTCCCCTTCCCTTCGTCACTTCCCTCCGTCACTTCCCTCCGTCACTTCCCTCCGTCACTTCCCTCCGTCACTTCCCTCCATCAGTTCCCCTTCCCTTCGTCACTTCCCTTCGTCACTTCCCTCTGTCACTTCCCTCCGTCACTTCCCTCCGTCACTTCCCTCCGTCACTTCCCCTTCCCTCCGTCACTTCCCTCCATCACTTCCCTCCATCACTTCCCTCCATCAGTTCCCCTTCCCTTCGTCACTTCCCTCCGTCACTTCCCTCCGTCACTTTCCTCCGTCACTTCCCCTTCCCTCCGTCACTTCCCTCCGTCACTTCCCTCCGTCACTTCCCTCCGTCACTTCCCTCCGTCACTTCCCTCCGTCACTTCCCCTTCCCTCCGTCACTTCCCTCCATCAGTTCCCCTTCCCTTCGTCACTTCCCTCCGTCACTTCCCTCCGTCACTTTCCTCCGTCACTTCCCCTTCCCTCCGTCACTTCCCTCCGTCACTTCCCTCCGTCACTTCCCTCCGTCACTTCCCTCCATCACTTCCCTCCATCACTTCCCTCCATCAGTTCCCCTTCCCTTCGTCACTTCCCTCCGTCACTTCCCTCCGTCACTTCCCTCCGTCACTTCCCTCCGTCACTTCCCTCCGTCACTTCCCTCCATCAGTTCCCCTTCCCTTCGTCACTTCCCTCCGTCACTTCCCTCCGTCACTTCCCTCCGTCACTTCCCTCCGTCACTTCCCTCCATCAGTTCCCCTTCCCTTCGTCACTTCCCTCCGTCACTTCCCTCCGTCACTTCCCTCCGTCACTTCCCTCCGTCACTTCCCTCCATCAGTTCCCCTTCCCTTCGTCACTTCCCTTCGTCACTTCCCTCTGTCACTTCCCTCCGTCACTTCCCTCCGTCACTTCCCTCCGTCACTTCCCTCCGTCACTTCCCCTTCCCTCCGTCACTTCCCTCCATCACTTCCCTCCATCACTTCCCTCCATCAGTTCCCCTTCCCTTCGTCACTTCCCTCCGTCACTTCCCTCCGTCACTTTCCTCCGTCACTTCCCCTTCCCTCCGTCCCTTCCCTCCGTCACTTCCCTCCGTCACTTCCCTCCGTCACTTCCCTCCGTCACTTCCCTCCGTCACTTCCCTCCGTCACTTCCCTCCGTCACTTCCCTCCGTCACTTCCCCTTCCCTCCGTCACTTCCCTCCATCACTTCCCTCCATCACTTCCCTCCATCAGTTCCCCTTCCCTTCGTCACTTCCCTCCGTCACTTCCCTCCGTCACTTTCCTCCGTCACTTCCCCTTCCCTCCGTCACTTCCCTCCGTCACTTCCCTCCGTCACTTCCCTCCGTCACTTCCCTCCGTCACTTCCCTCCATCAGTTCCCCTTCCCTTCGTCACTTCCCTCCGTCACTTCCCTCCGTCACTTCCCTCCGTCACTTCCCTCCGTCACTTCCCTCCATCAGTTCCCCTTCCCTTCGTCACTTCCCTCCGTCACTTTCCTCCGTCACTTCCCTCCGTCACTTCCCTCCGTCACTTCCCTCCGTCACTTCCCTCCGTCACTTCCCCTTCCCTCCGTCACTTCCCTCCATCACTTCCCTCCATCACTTCCCTCCATCAGTTCCCCTTCCCTTCGTCACTTCCCTCCGTCACTTCCCTCCGTCACTTTCCTCCGTCACTTCCCCTTCCCTCCGTCACTTCCCTCCGTCACTTCCCTCCATCAGTTCCCCTTCCCTTCGTCACTTCCCTCCGTCACTTCCCTCCGTCACTTCCCTCCGTCACTTCCCTCCGTCACTTCCCTCCGTCACTTCCCTCCGTCACTTCCCTCCGTCACTTCCCTCCATCAGTTCCCCTTCCCTTCGTCACTTCCCTCCGTCACTTCCCTCCGTCACTTTCCTCCGTCACTTCCCCTTCCCTCCGTCACTTCCCTCCGTCACTTCCCTCCATCAGTTCCCCTTCCCTCCGTCACTTCCCTCCGTCACTTCCCTCCGTCACTTCCCTCCGTCACTTCCCTCCATCAGTTCCCCTTCCCTTCGTCACTTCCCTCCGTCACTTCCCTCCGTCACTTCCCTCCGTCACTTTCCTCCGTCACTTCCCCTTCCCTCCGTCACTTCCCTCCGTCACTTCCCTCCGTCACTTCCCTCCGTCACTTCCCTCCGTCACTTCCCCTTCCCTTCGTCACTTCCCTCCGTCACTTCCCTCCGTCACTTCCCTCCATCAGTTCCCCTTCCCTTCGTCACTTCCCTCCGTCACTTCCCTCCGTCACTTCCCCTTCCCTCCATCACTTCCCTCCGTCACTTCCCCCCGTCACTTCCCTCCGTCACTTCCCCTTCCCTCCGTCACGTCCCTCCGTCACGTCCCTCCGTCACTTCCCTCCGTCACTTCCCTCCGTCACTTCCCTCCGTCACTTCCCTCCGTCACTTCCCCTTCCCTCCGTCACGTCCCTCCGTCACGTCCCTCCGTCACGTCCCTCCGTCACTTCCCTCCGTCACATCCCTCCGTCACTTCCCTCCGTCACTTCCCTCCGTCACTTCCCTCCGTCACTTCCCTCCGTCACTTCCCTCCATCAGTTCCCCTTCCCTTCGTCACTTCCCTCCGTCACTTCCCTCCGTCACTTCCCTCCGTCACTTCCCTCCGTCACTTCCCTCCATCAGTTCCCCTTCCCTTCGTCACTTCCCTTCGTCACTTCCCTCTGTCACTTCCCTCCGTCACTTCCCTCCGTCACTTCCCTCCGTCACTTCCCCTTCCCTCCGTCACTTCCCTCCATCACTTCCCTCCATCACTTCCCTCCATCAGTTCCCCTTCCCTTCGTCACTTCCCTCCGTCACTTCCCTCCGTCACTTTCCTCCGTCACTTCCCCTTCCCTCCGTCACTTCCCTCCGTCACTTCCCTCCGTCACTTCCCTCCGTCACTTCCCTCCGTCACTTCCCTCCGTCACTTCCCCTTCCCTCCGTCACTTCCCTCCATCAGTTCCCCTTCCCTTCGTCACTTCCCTCCGTCACTTCCCTCCGTCACTTTCCTCCGTCACTTCCCCTTCCCTCCGTCACTTCCCTCCGTCACTTCCCTCCGTCACTTCCCTCCGTCACTTCCCTCCGTCACTTCCCTCCATCACTTCCCTCCATCAGTTCCCCTTCCCTTCGTCACTTCCCTCCGTCACTTCCCTCCGTCACTTCCCTCCGTCACTTCCCTCCGTCACTTCCCTCCGTCACTTCCCTCCATCAGTTCCCCTTCCCTTCGTCACTTCCCTCCGTCACTTCCCTCCGTCACTTCCCTCCGTCACTTCCCTCCATCAGTTCCCCTTCCCTTCGTCACTTCCCTCCGTCACTTCCCTCCGTCACTTCCCTCCGTCACTTCCCTCCGTCACTTCCCTCCATCAGTTCCCCTTCCCTTCGTCACTTCCCTTCGTCACTTCCCTCTGTCACTTCCCTCCGTCACTTCCCTCCGTCACTTCCCTCCGTCACTTCCCTCCGTCACTTCCCCTTCCCTCCGTCACTTCCCTCCATCACTTCCCTCCATCACTTCCCTCCATCAGTTCCCCTTCCCTTCGTCACTTCCCTCCGTCACTTCCCTCCGTCACTTCCCTCCGTCACTTCCCCTTCCCTCCGTCCCTTCCCTCCGTCACTTCCCTCCGTCACTTCCCTCCGTCACTTCCCTCCGTCACTTCCCTCCGTCACTTCCCTCCGTCACTTCCCCTTCCCTCCGTCACTTCCCTCCATCACTTCCCTCCATCACTTCCCTCCATCAGTTCCCCTTCCCTTCGTCACTTCCCTCCGTCACTTCCCTCCGTCACTTTCCTCCGTCACTTCCCCTTCCCTCCGTCACTTCCCTCCGTCACTTCCCTCCGTCACTTCCCTCCGTCACTTCCCTCCGTCACTTCCCTCCATCAGTTCCCCTTCCCTTCGTCACTTCCCTCCGTCACTTCCCTCCGTCACTTCCCTCCGTCACTTCCCTCCGTCACTTCCCTCCATCAGTTCCCCTTCCCTCCATCACTTCCCTCCATCACTTCCCTCCATCAGTTCCCCTTCCCTTCGTCACTTCCCTCCGTCACTTCCCTCCGTCACTTTCCTCCGTCACTTCCCCTTCCCTCCGTCCCTTCCCTCCGTCACTTCCCTCCGTCACTTCCCTCCGTCACTTCCCTCCGTCACTTCCCTCCGTCACTTCCCTCCGTCACTTCCCCTTCCCTCCGTCACTTCCCTCCATCACTTCCCTCCATCACTTCCCTCCATCAGTTCCCCTTCCCTTCGTCACTTCCCTCCGTCACTTCCCTCCGTCACTTTCCTCCGTCACTTCCCCTTCCCTCCGTCACTTCCCTCCGTCACTTCCCTCCGTCACTTCCCTCCGTCACTTCCCTCCGTCACTTCCCTCCATCAGTTCCCCTTCCCTTCGTCACTTCCCTCCGTCACTTCCCTCCGTCACTTCCCTCCGTCACTTCCCTCCGTCACTTCCCTCCGTCAGTTCCCCTTCCCTTCGTCACTTCCCTCCGTCACTTTCCTCCGTCACTTCCCTCCGTCACTTCCCTCCGTCACTTCCCTCCGTCACTTCCCTCCGTCACCCTGGGATTCTACAACCATCCACTGGGAGTTGTGATCGTTCCCTTCACGGGACATCTACATGCCGACGGACTGATGTTAACCCCTCCTCATCTGGATTCAGCAGTGGTATCGTTGTACACATTTTTATACCAGTATCATACTTGGCTACATGTTTTTATGACTGCTTTTGGTATTACTCGCACCATTTTTACACTTTATGTCGCCACATCCATTTTATCTCCAGTGCAATATTTATTTGGTTTCCTACTTGAAGACTATAAAACAGGGGCGTCCAAACTTTTTTCATTGAGGGTCAGATTTGATGAAGTGAACATGCGTGAGGGCCGACTATTTTCCCCGACATTCTTTGACCCATTAATATTCGGTCTGAGTGCGTTCGTTCGAGCGACTGATACACGGCCCAACCAGAATTCTCCCGCCTTTGTGTCTGTGTGCGGTGAAGAGATGAGCGCGGGTGTGTTATTTGGAGATATATATATATTGTGGCCCCAACGAATCCCAGAGCGCTGCTCCGGACTAAGGATGAGCGCGGGCGCGTTATTTGGAGATACCGGCCCAGATTCAGGTAGCAATTGCGCCTGCGTAACCATAGTTACGCAGCGCAATTGCTGACTTGCGCCGGCGTAACGAGTTCTCCTGATTCAGGAACATCGCTACGCCGACTGCAGCCTAAGATATGAGTGGCATAAGGCTCTTATGCCACGCAAATTTTAGGCTGCATTCTTGCGTTGGCCGCTAGGGGGCGTTCTCATTGTGCTCAGTGTATAGTATGCAAATTGCATACTAACACCGATTCACAACATTGCGCGAGCCCTGCGTACGCAAATTACGTAGTTTGCGTACGTCGGGTTTCGCGTAAGGTTACACATCCTAATAGCAGGCGCAGCCAATGCTATAGGATACCCGTCGTTCCCGTGTCGGGACGTTCGAATTTTACGTCGTTTGCGTAAGTGAATCGTGAATGGCGCTGGACGCCATTCACGTTCACTTTGAAGCAAATGACATCCTTGTGACGTCATTTGCCGAAATGCATGTCGGGAAAGTTTCCCGACGGAGCATGCGCTCTACGCTCGGCGCGGGAGTGCGCCTAGTTTAAATGATTCCCGCCCCCGGCGGGATCATTTACATTGAGCGCGCTTACGCCAGGCAATTTTGCTGGCGCGCCCTCGCAATTTACGGAGCTACTGCTTCGTGAATCGAGGGCAGCGCAAATTATTTGCGGGGGCGCAGGGCAAAATCGTTGCCCTGTGCCTCCGCAAATAATGCGCAAGTCGTACCTGAATCCGGGCCACCGTATTTATCGGCGTATAACACGCACCTTCACTTCAAGGGAAGTTTCAGGATTTTTTTTATTTATTTTAAATAAAGAACTGTGAAGCAAAATAAGGGTCAGTGCCCATCAATGCAGCCTCACAATGCCCATCAATGCAGCCCAATCAGTACCCAGGAATCAAAATAGAGAAAGGGATAATCATAGAGCTATGACTAAGCACTGTTTGCCAGTGTGAAATGCGTCAGCTCTTCTGTCCGTTCTGATCTGCCGTGGCATGTATTTTTTAATCTATTTTTTTTAATAAAGACTGTCCAGAATTTCTTCCCATTTGCACCAATCAGTTCCCAGCTCCAGCCTCTCCATTGCCATCAGTGCAGCCTCACAAGTGCCATCAGTGCAGCCTCGGAGGGGCAGGACGAGTGCCAACACATTACATACAGGAGAAAATCCTCTTTAATACAAAGTCCCGCCTCCTATGATAGACAGAACAGTCGTCCAATGACAGCCCAGGACCCGGGACTTCCTATTACAGACGCCGCAGAGGAAACAGGAGATTCTCGCTGTATGTAATCTGACGGCGCTCGCCCCGCCCCCCCCCCCCCTGTCACTTCTGAGGCAGCTCCGAAAAAAATAGGATTTTTGTACTCACTGTAAAATCCATTTCTCTGAGTTCATGGACGGACACAGCGGCACTGACCTTAGGGGTTATCTACCTTCCTTTCAGGAGATGACTAGGCAGAAAAAACAGCACTTCAAGTGTTAAAACACTTCTCAGTATAGCTCCTCCCAGGGGGCGGTTCCCCCGGGTACATCCCCCATTCTCGGTTCTGCAGCCTCAGTTTGTAACAAGCAGTACAAACCAAGGAGGGGTGGGTGCTGTGTCCGTCTATGAACTCAGAGAAATGGATTTTACGGTGAGTACAAAAATCCTTTTTTCTCTTCCGTTCATAGACGGACACAGCATCCTTTGACCTTAGGGACGTCCCCAAGCAGTGTCAAAAAATTTGAGGGGTGGGAAAAATAACACAGCAAACCAGGTTACACCCCAAACAAAACCGGAGTTACTCAACGGAGGAACTCCAACCTTACACTGCCGCCTGTAACACCTGCGCCTGAAGGAGGCATCAGAAGATGTACTCACATCCACCTTGTAAGACTTTGAAAAAGTGTGGACCGACGACCAGGTCGCTGCCTTACACACCTGTAACACAGAGGCTTGACGTCGGAAAGCCCATGAGGCACCGATCGCCCTGGTCGAATGCGCCGTGACCCGAAAAGGGAGGCGCCCGCCCCTTTAGAGCATAGGCCTGAAGCACAACCTGTCGGATCCACCTAGAAATGGTGGCCGACGAGACCGCCAGACCTTTTCTGGGACCACTCACCGACACGAACAGTGAGTTCGACTTCCGGAGCGGAGCCGTAGCAGACAGGTACACCCATAGGGCCCGAACCACATCCAAGGAATGTAACGCGGCCTCTTTTGGGTTCTTCGGACGAGGACATAAGGATGGAAGAACAATGTCCTCATTGATGTGAAAAGTCTAAACAACCTTCGGAAGGAACGACGGCTGCGGCCGCAGCACCACCTTATCCTGATGGATGACCAAGAAAGGAGCCTTGCAAGACAAGGCCGCCAGTTCAGAGACTCGTCTGACCGATGTGATTGCCACCAGAAAAACCACCTTCTGGGAAAGAGTCAACAAGGGAATCTTTCAAATGTCCTCAAACGGAGACTCTTGAAGCACCGAGAGGACTAAATTCAAATCCCATGGAGGTAGTGGAGGACGCACAGGAGGGGCCACATGCCGAACCCCCTGCACAAACGTGCGCACCAAGGAGTGTGCCGCCAAGGGTCGCTGAAAGTAAACAGCCAGAGCTGAAGTCTGACTCTTAACCATACTTAAGGCGAGAGCCTGATCCACTCCACGCTGTAAGAACAGCAGAATCTGGGACATCACGTATGTACGAGGGTGCCAATGCTTTCCATGTACGATGGTAAATCTTCCGGGAAGTAGACTTCCGTGCTCGTAGCATGGTAGAAATCACTGAGTCCGACAGGCCCCGGTCTTTCAGCAACTGGCTCTCAACAGCCACACCGTTAAAGCCAGCGACTGTAAAGCAGGGTGAAAGACTTAGTTAGACTTACCGGTGACGGTATTTCTAAGAGCCTTTCAGGACAACCTTGGAGAGAGCGCAGCTCCGCCTCTTCATTAGGAAACACATGCTAATCTTTAAAAGCCCTCCTCTTCCACCATGGCCTCAGTTATTGTGGTCCGACTCTCTGGAAGACATAGCACAGAAAACCACAACACCATGATAGATTTTATAACTTATTACTTTAACATTTAGGGAGGGTAACAGCGGTTGTCCTGAAAGGCTCTTAGAAATACCGTCACCGGTAAGTCTAACTAAGTCTTTCTCCAGTCGCCTTTCAGGACAACCTTGGAGAGGATAAACAAGTAACTTACCCTAGGGTGGGACTACTGCTTGCAGAACCTTTCTGCCAAAGGCTTGGTCTGCGGCAGACAATAGATCCAACCTGTAGTGCCTTAGGAACGTTGAGTAGTTGCTCCAAGTGGCGGCCTTGCAGATCTGCTCAGGTGTAGCGCCGGCTCTTTCGGCCCAGGAGACTGCAGTTGACCTTGTTGAGTGTGCCACAATACCTGAGGGAGGCACGACTCCTTTGGCTTTATAGGATTCTGAAATAGCAAGTTTAAGCCATCTGGCTAAAGTACTTTTGGATGCTTTTTCCCCCTTGCGGGGACCTGAGAAAGCTATAAAGAGAGCATTTGACTTTCTGAAATCTCTGGTGACTGAAAGAAACTGTAAAAGACACCTTTTCACGTCTAGTGTATGGAACGCTTCTTCTCCAGCATTAGAAGGGTTTGAAGCAAAAGTGGGTAACACTATTTCCTGTGACCGGTGAAATTTTGATGATACTTTCGGAAGAAACGAAGGATCCGTTTGAAGGATCACTCGGTCTGGAAAAATTCTTAAGAAGGGTTCAGTGATGGCCAGAGCTTGGAGCTCACTGATTCGTCTTGCTGACGTAATAGCCACCAAAAAAACTGTTTTGAGGATTAAGTTTTTCAAAGAAATATTCTCCAATGGTTCGAACGGAACTCCCGTCAAACCTTGTAGTACAACCGATAAGTCCCAACTGGGAAAACTTTTGAGGATCACTGGCCTATTTCGAGCTAGTGCCCTAAAAAACCTGGAAATTAAAGGTTCTCTGGACAGAGTTTTTTCTAAGTAAACAGAAAGAGCCGCTACCTGTGTCTTTAAGGTACTGGCTGCAAGTCCTTTTTCCATTCCTTCATGGAGAAATTCTAGCACTGAGACCACAGTCTTAGTTTGAAAGGTCTTGGAAGAACACCATGAGTTATACTTCTTCCACACTTTAAGATAAATTGATCTTGTTACCTCCTTCCTACTGGACAGAAGAGTTTTTACAACCTTGTCCGACAAGCCTTTATTTTTCAAAATGTCTTCCTCAGAAACCAAGCGCTTAGATGTAACCTGTCTGTTTCTGGGTGACACACAGATCCCTGTGTTAGAAGGTCCTTCTTGGGAGGCAACTTCCATGGAGGTTTTGCGGCCAGGTTCAGTATGGTTGCGAACCAAGGCCTCTTTGGCCAAAAGGGAGCAATCAGAATTAGGTCTGTTTTCTCTTCTCTGAATTTCCTTAAGACCAATGGAATTAAGGGAAAGGGGGGGAAGGCGTAGCACAGATGGTAATCCCAGGGATGGGCTAGAGCATCTATGCCTATCGCCTGGTCTTCTCTGTGGAGAGAAAAGAAGTTTTGAACTTTCGTGTTTTGCTGACTGGCAAAAAGGTCTACTTGAGGATGTCCCCATTCCTTGGAGACCATGTTGAAAATCTCCTGACTTAGACTCCATTCTGCTTCTATTACTTTCTTTCTGCTGAGAAGATCTGCCAGCAGGTTTTGGGATCCTTTTAGGTGGATTGCTGACAAAGAGGCCACATTTCTCTCCGCCCAAGTCAGTAACTGATTGGCCAGCTCCATCAATCCCTGGCTCCTGGTCCCGCCTTGTCTGGTCACATAGGCCACTGCTGTAGTGTTGTCCGACAAAATTTGAACATGACAACCCTTCAGCATCTGTTGAAAAGCCAGGAGACCCATAAAAATGGCTTTTAGTTCTCGCCAATTCGAAGACCTCCTTGCCTCCACTTTGGTCCATGACCCTTGTGCGGTCTGTCCATCCAAGTGGGCTCCCCATCCCCACGAACTTGCGTCCGTTGTCAGACGTTTGTCCGAGGGAAGGACCCATGAGAGACCTTTTGTGAGATTGGAAGGATCTCTCCACCACCAGAGGGACCGCTTTACCTTTGATGATAGAGAGAAGGTTTTCTCCAGTGACTCCTGGTGAGACCACTCTTGTAGGATGTTCCTCTGTAGGGGTCTGGAATGAAGCCTTGCCCATTGAATGGCAGGAATCGAGGCCGTAAGTTGACCTAGGACTGCCATGGCAGAACGTACTGACACTGGGAGATTCGTTTGAATCTGGCTCACTGCAGAAACTACCTTTTCTACTTTTTCTTGAGGGAGAAACACCTTCTGCAGAACTGAATTGATGGTGTAACCGAGGAACCTCATTTTCTGTGAGGGGTCTAGGTTTGATTTTTCTAGATTCAATATCCACCCCAGGCTCTCGAGATGAGCCTGGGACGTCTGGAGATCTGAAACCAGCTGATCCCTTGAACCTGCAAAGAATAAGAGGTCGTCCAGATAAGGAACAACTGAGACCCCTCTCAGTTTCAGAGGCTCCAAGGCTTCCGCCATCACTTTTGTAAAGATCCTTGGTGAGGATGAGAGGCCGAACGGCAGAGCTCTGAATTGGAGGTGCCATATTGAAGTTCCCAAGTTTATTGCCAAGCGTAGAAACTTTTGTGAGGCCTGCGCTATTGGCACGTGTAGATACGCATCCCTTAGATCCAGAGAGGCCATGAAGCACTCTGGTGTTAACAACTTTGTGATGGAATAAATGGTGTCCATCCGGAAGTGCTTGTACCTTATAGTTTTGTTCAGGATCTTCAAGTTCAAAATTAGGCGATATTTGCCTGAAGGCTTTTTTACTAAGAATATGTGGGAGTAAAACCCTCTTCCCTCCTGATCTTTTGGGACTTGGACAATAACTTCCTGTTGGATCAGATCCTTTAGAAGGTTCATCATTGCGGAAGCTTTTTCCAGATCCCTTGGTAGGGTTGTCACATAAAACCTGCAAGGAGGGCACTCTGAAAACTCCAGACTGTATCCTTGTGTAACTATGTTTTTCACAAAGGGGCTCTTGGTCAGAAGGCTCCACTGAGAAGAGAAAATGGACAGTCTTCCCCCCACAGGAGTCAGATTGTCACTTGTCTTTTGATGACTGATCCTGGGGCGACTTAAAGAGGATACCTCCTCTTCCTCTACCTCTTTGAGGAAACCAGCGCTTTTTGTTTTCTTCTTTTTTGGAGGTTTGTGGAAAAGAACGAAAATTCTTTTTAACAGGTTGTTTCTTAGCCGGGAAAGCCTTCTTTTTGTCGGCTGTTCTATCCAGAATCTTTTCAAGATCTGGTCCAAACAGTAAGTCCCCTGAGAAGGGTAACCCGCAGAGTTTGACTTTAGAGGCTGTGTCCCCTGTCCAGGTTTTCAGCCATACTGCACGTCTGGCTGAGTTCACCAGGGCAGAGGATCTAGCTGACAACTTAATTGATTCAGCTGACGCATCAGCCATGTACCTGATTGATTTTAGAATCAATGGAAAGGATTCCAAGATATCCTTCCTTGGTGTACCAGCTTCAACATGGTTCATCAGCTTTTCCACCCAACACTCCAAGTTTCTTGCCACCACTGTGGAGGCCATTGCAGGTTTTAGACTAAGAGAAGTAGAGTCCCAGGCTTTCTTTAACAGGGAGTCCGCTCTTTTGTCCATGGGATCTTTTAGTATCCCCATGTCTTCGAACGCAAGATCCGTGCGTCGAGACACCTGGGAAAAAGCAGCATCAACTTTTGGCTTTTTATTCCAGGCTTCAGAGTCTTTATCTTCAAAGGGAAATCTTTTCCTTAGACTTTTAGAAAAGAAGGGGCCCCTTTCTGGATCTTTCCACTCTTTTCTTATAGTATCTGATACTACTTTATGAACTGGAAAAACCTTGTGTTTGGAGGCATCCAGACCCTGGTACATTTTGTCATGAAGAGATAATTGTACCTCCTCTTCTTGAATATCAAGTGTAGTATAAATTGCTTCAAGAAGGTCATCTACTTCATCTAGAGAGACTTTATATCTGGAGTTTCTGTACTCTCCTTCCTCTTCCTCCTCATCTGAATCCCTGAGTGAGCGAAGAGTACTTGTCCCTTCATCCCCTGAATCCACAACCTCTGACCTCGAGGTGGAAGCTTTTGGGCTGGGTGGTAAATGTTGGGGTTCAGCTTGCACTGCTGGAGTCTGAACCAACATAGATTTGACCGAATTCAAAGAACTTGCAAGTTCTTGCACTGAAGAAAATAACATTTTATATTGCTGGGATGTCTCTTCTTCCACTAAATCCTTAATACAAGATTTACACATTGCCTTCTGCCATGAATCTCTGAGAGGGTTTTTGCAGGAAGGACATTTCCTTTGAGTTGGTGGCTTTTTAGTTTTTTGTTTCTCCTAAAACACAAAAGAGGGTATTTTACCATTGGAGAAACAATAGGTTTTTTACAAACAAGGAAAAAACCGCCACCACTTTAAAAGGAAGATGTGATAGAAAGATCCACAGCTAATCAAACACCACCCAGTGCAACTGTCAGGGACCGAGAGAAGTTACCTCTGACCCTGCAGTACAGGCTCCTTAAGGAGGACAAATAACAAACAACCATATAAGCCCAATAGTAAGGATAGAGGCACCGCTGTACCCCCCTACCTGGACCTGAGCAGCGTCTGAGGCGCCTGTCTCCGCCATGGCTGTAGGTTCTTCCATCGCCGAGAGAAACACAGCCGGGACTGAATGATTTTTAAATCTTTCCCGGGCCCGCGCGTCATCAAAGACGGCCGGAACCGGAAGACGCCGCTCTTAGGCCTGTCCCCTGACCTCTGCGTTACTAGGCGACGTGGACCACGTGTCACCACGCCTCTACAGGAAAGAACGCTGCTGTGCATGACGTCACCCGCCCGCCAGGACCCGGGACCGTCATGCGGCGTTTCAAAAATAAACACCGCCAATGCGGTAGTGAGCCGCCCGGCCACCTGAGCCAAAACAGCGGACCCCTGGGCACTCAGCGCCGCTTCCTGTAGAGCCTTCACTCCACTGAGCAGGGAGAGGCTGGAGACTCCGGAGGACTCCCCCCACCCTTAGGGGAGCCTGGGATGGCCACTGCACACCAAACAGAAAAGGTAAGGCTTACCCCTCCAACCTTGGAAAGAGCGCAGCACCCCTGGTCCACAAGCATGCGCTTCCACCATGGCGGAGGAAACACAATAACTGAGGCCATGGTGGAAGAGGAGGGCTTTTAAAGATTAGCATGTGTTTCCTAATGAAGAGGCGGAGCTGCGCTCTCTCCAAGGTTGTCCTGAAAGGCGACTGGAGAAAAATAGGACCCTGCGACAGAAGATCCTCTCTCAGGGGTAGAAGCCAAGGGACGTCTGCCACCAGATCCGCGTACCAGGGATGGCGCGGCCAATCCGGGGCGATCAGGATTGTTGGTATCCCCTCGGCTTCCACTCTGCGCAGCAGGCGGGGAAGAAGCTTCAGAGGAAGGAAGGTGTAGATTAGGCGATAGTGACCCCATGGCGCCACTAACGTGTCTGACGCGTCCGTCCACGGGGCTCTTGACCTGGCCAAGAACCGTGACACCTTCCGATTGAGACGGGACGCCAGAAGATCCACGTCTGGAGTGCCCCATTTCAGACACAGACTCTGAAACACCTTCGGGTGTAGCGACCATTCTCCTTGGTCTAGCGTCTGGCGACTTAGGTAGTCGGCCTGCCAGTTCTGCACCACAGAAATGTACACCGCCGACAGAGCCGTAACGTATCTTTCGGCCCACCGGAGAATGTGCGCGACTTCTGTTGCTGCGGCCGAGCTCCGTGTGCCCCACTGATGATTGACATACGCCACAGCCGTGGCATTGTCGGACTGGATCCTGACCGGTCGGTCCTGCAGACCCAGAGACCACTTGGAGAGACACAACTTGATCACCCGGAGCTCCAGGGCATTGATCGGCAGGCGAGACTCCTCCTGAGTCCAGCGCCCCTGGGCTGACTGGACACCCCCCAGCCGGAGAGGCTGGCATCCGTCGTGACCACTGTCCAATGGCACGGCAGAAATGATTTTCCGGTCCGAAGTACTGGAGATGTCAGCCACCACACTAGGGAGGACCTGACCAGACGGCTCACCCGAATCTGGTAATCCAGAGACGAAGGGAGCTTGTCCCAAATCGACAGAATCTCTTTCTGTAACACTCGAGTGTGGAATTGAGCGTACGGAACCGCCTGGAATGACCACTCCTGGGTCACCAACCGCTGCACTGCAGATTGTAGTGTCTGTAATTTTCCCCCCGGGAGAAAAACCCTCGCCTCTGATGAATCCAGGACTAACCCCAGGTATTCCAACCGCTGAGACGGGACCAGAACCGACTTCTGGACATTCAATAGCCAACCGAATTCTTGGAGGTTCTGACAGGTGATAGACACGTCCTCTTCTAACTCTGAGCTTGAGGAAGCTCTCAGAAGAAGGTTGTCCAGGTATCCCATGATAGCGATCCCGCGCTGCCTCAGCAGGGCCAGAATCGGAGCGAGCACCTTGGTGAAGACCTGTGGCGTCAAAGCCAGGCCGAATGGGAGGGCCACAAATTGAAAGTGGTCCTCTCCGATTGCAAAGGGCAGAAATCCCTGGTGTTTTGTGCATATGGGGATATGTAGGTACGTGTCCATGATATCCAAGGACGCCAGAAAATCCCCCTAATGGAGCGCCGCCACTACCGAGCGAACCGACTCCATCCTGAACTTTTGCACTTTGACAAAACAGTTGAGGGCCTTGAGGTCCAGGATTGGACGGACCCCTTCCTTCTTGGGGACTACAAACAGATTGGAGTAAAACCCCTGAAACCGTTCCGCTGAGGGAACCGGTACAATCACTCCCCTGACCAGCAGATCCTGAACAGCCCCCGACAGGGCCCCCCCGACATTCCGGAGGAAGCTGGAGGTTGGAAGGAAAAAATCAGTTTGGTGGACAAGAGAGAAACTCTATCTCGCAAACCCATCGGTCGGAAACAAGAGACCTCCACCGAGCCGCAAATTCGCGAAGCCGGCCCTCCACCCGAGATGCGGGGGCAGACCTTCATGCGGAAGCAGGCTTGTCCGCAGGCTTGTTCGGCTTGCGATACCAGGTGCGCTTTTGATCTACAGTGGGCGCCTTAGCACCCTGGAAACGTTTTCCTGCCGCACCTCGGGGACGAAAAAAACGATTGGGGGTAATAAAGGAGGGCCCTTGCTTGCGGCGAGGCTCCTTGCCCTTACCGGATTGTGGGAGCAGAGTGCTCTTACCTCCAGTGGCCTCTTTTATGATGTCATCCAGAGACGCCCCAAAAAGCTGTTCACCCTTAAAGGGTAAATCCACCAAAGCCTTTTTAGAAGACTGGTCTGCAGACCAACACTTCAGCCAGACAAGGCAGCGCAACACCACCGCGTAGGCCGAGGTCCTGGAGAGCAAGGGAAGCGTATCCAGGGCCGACTTGCAGACAAACTTTAGGCCCTGCACCAACTGATCGGCCAGCGCCACACAGTCCTCAGGAGCATTCTGCGAGCAAGGACTTTGCACTTTTGATAAGTGTCTGACACTAGAGCCCCGGCCAAGACCGGTCTCACCACCGACCCCACCACTGAACATGAGCGGGCCACAGCCTCCGCTCTCCTATCTGCGGGAGCCCCTTCCACAGGCAACGTGGTCGCCTTGTTCAGTCTGGACACAGGGGGGGTCCACTGACGGAGGAGATACCCGTTTGAGGAGGATTTCCTAAAAAAGTGGGTAACTGACCGCAAAGCATTTTGGAACAGCAAAAACTTTCTGCGGCCGATCCCACTCCTTGTGTTGTAGAATTTCTGGCTGTTTGCAGAGCAGACAGATATCTTTTCTGTAATTCATCTTAATGAAATAATCCATTTCTATGTAAATAAATTCACTCACCATCATTCTCTGCCATTCATACAAGTCAAGAGACCTCACACCAGCATGTTCTCAAGTCACCGTCCCAGTCATCACTGGTTTGCCGAAGCCCTCACAGGCAGTTTTATTAAAGACCCAGCAGGAAGTGATGTCACAACATGTGACCGCCTCCATAGGAAGTGAGCTCACAGGGTGTCAGCTCCACCCAGCAGATGCCCATATACGGAAACCCCTCTAACAGGGATTCAATACAGTAATATACCAATAACAAATTAATACAACAACACCGCAATACAATACAATGAATAGAAATACACACAATGCTGGCTAAAGTCTTATGGGCGTGTCTGGGCAGGGAGTGCCCCCCCCCCCCCTGCCTCTAACCGTCCATAAGCTCTCATATTAATCGCTGATAGAATCCTGAATCTGCGCCATTCCAAAGAAAAATGCATATCCAGATTATACCCTTATTAAGGTGGAATGGAGGCAATCTACCCTTATTAAGGTGGAATGGAGGCTATCTACCCTTATTAAGGTGGAATGGAGGCTATCTACCCTTATTAAGGTGGAATGGAGGCTATCTACCCTTATTAAGGTGGAATGGAGGCTATCTACCCTTATTAAGGTGGAATGGAGGCTATCTACCCTTATTAAGGTGGAATGGAGGCTATCTACCCTTATTAAGGTGGAATGGAGGCTATCTACCCTTATTAAGGTGGAATGGAGGCTATCTACCCTTATTAAGGTGGAATGGAGGCTATCTACAGGCGCACGCTACGAATCCCAAGCCATGCTGATCAGACAAGACCCAGATAAGAGCGCACATCTGTCCATAACCACTAGTGTGTTTGCGGAATGAGCGCATCCCCTCCTCAACGATCGTCGGTGCTAAATGCACAGAGGGCCCCTCGCCGGCGGACATACGCCCACGCCGCAAACATCACACTCCAACCTCAAGACATTTTCTACTACCAGACGAGATTCAACCAGCCTCAGACTGCCCCAGTCAGTTCTATTTAGAGCGGGGTGCGGAAGTGCTAACCCTGGTGACACTATGACAATACATCTTCAAATTTACACAACACTTGTACAACAAGTCGTCCAGGTAAGGAACACAAGGAAACACTTTCGCGGTGCGCAGCGGCGTGCGGAACCCAAAAGGGACCGACATCTCTGATGTCTCTGCCGAATCCTCCATTTTCTGAGTATCCTGCACCGCAGTGATAGGAGATCCCACTAGCGCCCTATCATGCGCTGACCCTGAAGCGGAGTCATCCTCACTGTCCGTGTGGGCTAGGACTGCATCCTCTGACACCTCAGAACCAGGGCCGGGAGCAGTAGCTGGGCCCGATTCCGTGTCAGAGGCATACCCAGAAGCAGGCGGGGGGAGGTGGCGCTTTTTACCCCCCCTCTGGCCACTCGCCGCTTCAATCCTGGCAACAAACGCCTCTAGGACTGCCGTCATAGCATCCACAGAGGCCGCAGGAACAGGGGCACCAAGGGTTAACTGGCATGTCTGGGGGAGAAGCATCCGGTTCGGACGTCATGCTGACTCACCCAATGGCTTCCTTTGGAATGCAAGGCAAGATCCACAGGCCACCCTCCCGGCCGCAGCAGAGAACAGGGGACCCCCCAGAGGACCCCCCACCCGACCGCAGCAGAGAACAGGGGACCCCCCAGAGGACCCCCCACCCGACCGCAGCAGAGAACAGGGGACCCCCCAGAGGACCCCCCACCCGACCAGGCTGTAGTGCTGCTGAGAAGCTAGAAACGCTGCCCGTGCTGTACCGTCCCTCAGGAAGTGTGCTGGGAGCTTTCACGCCGTTATTCTGGTCACTAGAGGCAAAAATGCCTTCCAAGATGGCCGCCGACATGCGGGTACAAGAAAAGGCCGCCGATCGCAAAATGGCGGCCAAACATGTTTTTAAACATACATAGGTAGATTCACACACAATGCCGTAACTTTAGGGCGGCCTAGCCTAGCCTGTTTAGGCTACACCGCCGTAAATTATTTAGGCTAGTAGTGATTTTCAAACTACTTACCTGCTAATCTACGGCGGCGTAGCCTCAAACGAGCGGGCGTAAGGGCGCCTAATTCAAATGACTTGGAGGGGGGCGTGTTGTATGGAAATGAGGCTTGACTTCACGTTTTTTGACGTTTTTTGACACTGCGCATGCGCCGGGCGACTACATTTCCCAGGGCGCATTGCGGCTAAGTACGCCGTACGGGCCTATTGATTTCGACGTGGACGTAAATCCCAAATTCGCGGACGACTTGCGCAAACATTTTGAACCTCGCGGCGGGAACGGCGGCCATACTTAACATTGTTATTCCACCTCATAGGTGGAATAACTTTAGGCCGCCTAAGGCCTTACGGAAACGATGTAATGCGACGGTGTAGGCCTTGCGTACGTTCGTGAATCGGCGTATCCCCTTATTTACATAATCTACACCAGCCGCAATGGAAGCGCCATGTAGCGGCCATCCGAAAAATTGCAATCTAAGATAGGGCGCAAGCCGGCCTATCTTAGCTTTGTTTAAGTGTATCTCTGTTAGAGCATACACTTAACCACTTAAGGACCGCCTCATGTAAATATACGTCAGCAGAATGGCACGGACAGGCACAATCACGTACCTGTACGTCCCCGCCTTTCCGCGGGTCAGGGGTCCGATCGGGACCCCCCCCGGTACATGCGGCGGTCGGTAAGCCTCGGGGAGCGATCCGGGACGACGGCGCGGCTATTCGTTTATAGCCACTCCGTCGCGATCGCTCCCCGGAGCTGAAGAACGGGGAGAGCCGCGTGTAAACAGGGCTTCCCCGTGCTTCACTGTGGCGGCGCATCGATCGAGTGATCCCTTATATAGGGAGACTCGATCGATGATGTCAGTCCTACAGCCACACCCCCCTACACTAGTAAACACACACTAGGTGAACCCTAACTCCTACAGCGCCCCCTGTGGTTAACTCCCAAACTGCAACTGTCATTTTCACAGTAATCAGTGCAATTTAAATGCATTTTTTGCTGTGAAAATGACAATGGTCCCAAAAATGTGTCAAAATTGTCCGAAGTGTCCGCCATAATGTCGCAGTCACGAAAAAAAAATCGCTGATCGCCGCCATTAGTAGTAAAAAAAACAAAAAAAACTAATAAAAATGCATTAAAACTATCCCCTATTTTGTAAACGCTATAAATTTTGCGCAAACCAATCGGTAAACGCTTATTGCGATTTTTTTTTACCAAAAATATGTAGAAGAATACGTATCGGTCTAAACTGAGGAAAAAAAATGTTTTTATATTTTTGGGGGATATTTATTACAGCAAAAACTAAAAAATATTGAATCTTTTTCAAAATTGTCGCTCTATTTTTGTTTATAGCGTAAAAAATAAAAACCGCAGAGAGGATCAAATACCACCAAAAGAAAGCTCTATTTGTGGGGAAAAAAGGACGCCAATTTTGTTTGGGAGCCACGTCGCACGACCGCGCAATTGTCAGTTAAAGCGACGCAGCGCCGAATTGTAAAAACCCCTTGGGTCTTTAGGCAGCATATTGGTCCGGGGCTTAAGTGGTTAAACAAACGCCGGCGTAGATTCGGAGTTAGGTCGGCTTATCTACTGATAATGTACTGATAAGCCGGCCTAACTCTACCTGAATCTACCTAACAGTGACATAAAGCAGCAAAAAACGCGGCAAACGTACCAGACGCTGCAGGTCCCCCCCCCCCCCCCCGGCATCACAAAAAGCACACAGCACCTGCAGCCCCAGGTAGGACGGAGCCCCCAGGTAGGACGGAGCCCCCAGGTAGGACGGAGCCCCCAGGTAGGACGGAGCCCCCAGGTAGGACGGAGCGCCCAGGTAGGACGGAGCGCCCAGGTAGGACGGACCCCCCAGGTAGGACGGACCCCCCAGGTAGGACGGACCCCCCAGGTAGGACGGAGCCCCCAGGTAGGACGGAGCGCCCAGGTAGGACGGACCCCCCAGGTAGGACGGACCCCCCAGGTAGGACGGAGCGCCCAGGTAGGACGGAGCGCCCAGGTAGGACGGACCCCCCAGGTAGGACGGACCCCCCAGGTAGGACGGACCCCCCAGGTAGGACGGAGCCCCCAGGTAGGACGGAGCGCCCAGGTAGGACGGACCCCCCAGGTAGGACGGACCCCCCAGGTAGGACGGAGCCCCCAGGTAGGACGGACCCCCCCAGGTAGGACGGAGCCCCCAGGTAGGACGGAGCCCCCAGGTAGGACGGAGCCCCCAGGTAGGACGGACCCCCCAGGTAGGACGGACCCCCCAGGTAGGACGGAGCGCCCAGGTAGGACGGAGCGCCCAGGTAGGACGGACCCCCCAGGTAGGACGGACCCCCCAGGTAGGACGGACCCCCCAGGTAGGACGGAGCCCCCAGGTAGGACGGACCCCCCAGGTAGGACGGACCCCCCAGGTAGGACGGACCCCCAGGTAGGACGGAGCGCCCAGGTAGGACGGAGCGCCCAGGTAGGACGGAGCCCCCAGGTAGGACGGAGCCCCCAGGTAGGACGGACCCCCCAGGTAGGACGGAGCCCCCAGGTAGGACGGAGCCCCCAGGTAGGACGGACCCCCCAGGTAGGACGGAGCGCCCAGGTAGGACGGAGCGCCCAGGTAGGACGGAGCCCCCAGGTAGGACGGAGCCCCCAGGTAGGACGGAGCCCCCAGGTAGGACGGACCCCCCAGGTAGGACGGAGCCCCCAGGTAGGACGGACCCCCCAGGTAGGACGGACCCCCCAGGTAGGACGGAGCGCCCAGGTAGGACGGAGCGCCCAGGTAGGACGGACCCCCCAGGTAGGACGGAGCCCCCAGGTAGGACGGAGCCCCCAGGTAGGACGGAGCCCCCAGGTAGGACGGAGCCCCCAGGTAGGACGGAGCCCCCAGGTAGGACGGAGCGCCCAGGTAGGACGGACCCCCCAGGTAGGACGGAGCGCCCAGGTAGGACGGACCCCCCAGGTAGGACGGACCCCCCAGGTAGGACGGAGCGCCCAGGTAGGACGGAGCGCCCAGGTAGGACGGACCCCCCAGGTAGGACGGACCCCCCAGGTAGGACGGACCCCCCAGGTAGGACGGAGCCCCCAGGTAGGACGGAGCGCCCAGGTAGGACGGACCCCCCAGGTAGGACGGAGCCCCCAGGTAGGACGGACCCCCAGGTAGGACGGAGCCCCCAGGTAGGACGGACCCCCCAGGTAGGACGGAGCCCCAGGTAGGACGGACCCCCCAGGTAGGACGGACCCCCCAGGTAGGACGGACCCCCCAGGTAGGACGGAGCCCCCAGGTAGGACGGAGCGCCCAGGTAGGACGGAGCGCCCAGGTAGGACGGAGCGCCCAGGTAGGACGGACCCCCCAGGTAGGACGGAGCCCCCAGGTAGGACGGACCCCCAGGTAGGACGGAGCGCCCAGGTAGGACGGAGCCCCCAGGTAGGACGGAGCCCCAGGTAGGACGGAGCGCCCAGGTAGGACGGAGCCCCCAGGTAGGACGGAGCCCCCACCTCACGTCCGACCATCCAGAACGCGGGGAAGGAGGGAGAGAGGAAAGCAGGGCGGACCCCCGATCGATTTCCCCAGGAATGCCCCAGCCGCACCACCCTGCCACTTACCCGTCCTGCGACCACCGGCGGGAGGCATCCTGGACAGAACCAACGTCCGCACAGTTACGGCATGGCTGTCGGCCCGGCACACAGACATAGAGCCCGGTCATATGTGTGCCCTGGAGCGTGTCGCTCACCGGCCGCCCCTGGAGCAACGGGCATGTCGTAGACGGCCCAGCGCGTAGCTAAAGGCCGGCACACGCTCAATGGCTGAACATGGGGGGGGGCGGCCCAGCGCGTAGCTAAAGGCCGGCACACGCTCAATGGCTGAACATGGGGGGACTACAAGGATCGAGGATCCAGCCCGTCACCCAGTCGGCAGTTGATTGTAGATCCCAGGATCCAAAAATGCAGAAAAAAATCAAATAAAAGCGGGAAAAAAAACCTCCAAAGCACATGGGCCCCGAGGAGCCGTGTCATCTCCTGTCACTAGGCAGAAAAAAAACTGCATGAGGCAGAGAGGGGGATGAACCCGGAGGACCCGCCCCCTGGGAGGAGCTATACTGAGAAGTGTTTAACACTTGAAGTGCTGTTTTTTTCTGCCTAGTCATCTCCTGAAAGAAGGTAGATAACCCCTAAGGTCAGTGCCGCTGTGTCCGTCCATGAAGGCAAGAGAAATACAGTATATATCTTTTGTGGCCCCCGGGGCCGGACTTTGTGTCCTGCTCTCCATTTCCCCAGTGCTTGGGAATCGGCCTGCGAGGAGATCCGCTGAATGTGCCTTATACCCCCCCGGAGGTAATAAGAATAAGCCCCTCCCCATAGATATGACATCATCTGGTAGTATACTGTGCTGAGTGGGAGGAGCTGCGACTGGGGGGAGGGGTCAGTGTCTGGTAGGGGAGGGGCATAGAATTATCATAGTGTCAGAGATCTTCTCTCTCTATGGAGGGGGGTTAGACCCTCTGTCTCTCTATATATATATATATTAGTATTGGATGGAGGGGGGTTAGACCCTCTGTCTCTCTATATATATATATTAGTATTGGATGGAGGGGGGTTAGACCCTCTGTCTCTCTATATATATATATTAGTATTGGATGGAGGGGGGTTAGACCCTCTGTCTCTCTATATATATATATATTAGTATTGGATGGAGGGGGGTTAGACCCTCTGTCTCTCTCTCTATATATATTAGTATTGGATGGAGGGGGGTTAGACCCTCTGTCTCTCTATATATATATATATATTAGTATTGGATGGAGGGGGGTTAGACCCTCTGTCTCTCTATATATATTAGTATTGGATGGAGGGGGTTAGACCCTCTGTCTCTCTATATATATATATATTAGTATTGGATGGAGGGGGGTTAGACCCTCTGTCTCTCTATATATATATTAGTATTGGATGGAGGGGGGTTAGACCCTCTGTCTCTCTCTATATATATATATATTAGTATTGGATGGAGGGGGGGTTAGACCCTCTGTCTCTCTATATATATATATTAGTATTGGATGGAGGGGGGGTTAGACCCTCTGTCTCTCTCTCTATATATATATTAGTATTGGATGGAGGGGGGGTTAGACCCTCTGTCTCTCTATATATATATATTAGTATTGGATGGAGGGGGGTTAGACCCTCTGTCTCTCTCTCTATATATATATTAGTATTGGATGGAGGGGGGTTAGACCCTCTGTCTCTCTATATATATATATATATATTAGTATTGGATGGAGGGGGGTTAGACCCTCTGTCTCTCTCTCTATATATATATTAGTATTGGATGGAGGGGGGTTAGACAGGAAGTGAAGTGAAATCTCCTCCATGGGGACACCCAGGGGTGACTACAGGAAGTGAAGTGAAGTCTCCTCTGTGGGGACACCCCGGGGTGACTACAGGAAGTGAAGTGAAATCTCCTCTGTGGGGACACCCCGGGGTGACTACAGGAAGTGAAGTGAAATCTCCTCCATGGGGACACCCCGGGGTGACTACAGGAAGTGAAGTGAAATCTCCTCTATGGGGACACCCCGGGGTGACTACAGGAAGTGAAGTGAAATCTCCTCTATGGGGACACCCCAGGGTGACTACAGGAAGTGAAGTGAAATCTCCTCCATGGGGACACCCAGGGGTGACTGCAGGAAGTGAAGTGAAATCTCCTCTGTGGGGACACCCCGGGGTGACTACAGGACAGGAAGTGAAGTGAAATCTCCTCCATGGGGACACCCCGGGGTGACTACAGGAAGTGAAGTGAAATCTCCTCTATGGGGACACCCCGGGGTGACTACAGGAAGTGAAGTGAAATCTCCTCTATGGGGACATCCCGGGGTGACTACAGGAAGTGAAGTGAAATCTCCTCCATGGGGACACCCAGGGGTGACTACAGGAAGTGAAGTGAAGTCTCCTCTATGGGGACACCCCGGGGTGACTACAGGAAGTGAAGTGAAATCTCCTCCATGGGGACACCCCGGGGTGACTACAGGAAGTGAAGTGAAATCTCCTCTATGGGGACACCCCGGGGTGACTACAGGAAGTGAAGTGAAATCTCCTCTATGGGGACACCCCGGGGTGACTACAGGAAGTGAAGTGAAGTCTCCTCTGTGGGGACACCCCGGGGTGACTACAGGACAGGAAGTGAAGTGAAATCTCCTCTATGGGGACACCCAGGGGTGACTACAGGAAGTGAAGTGAAGTCTCCTCTGTGGGGACACCCCGGGGTGACTACAGGAAGTGAAGTGAAATCTCCTCTATGGGGACACCCCGGGGTGACTACAGGAAGTGAAGTGAAATCTCCTCCATGGGGACACCCCCGGGTGACTACAGGAAGTGAAGTGAAATCTCCTCTATGGGGACACCCCGGGGTGACTGCAGGAAGTGAAGTGAAATCTCCTCTATGGGGACACCCCGGGGTGACTACAGGAAGTGAAGTGAAATCTCCTCTATGGGGACACCCCGGGGTGACTACAGGAAGTGAAGTGAAATCTCCTCTATGGGGACACCCCAGGGTGACTACAGGAAGTGAAGTGAAATCTCCTCTATGGGGACACCCCGGGGTGACTACAGGAAGTGAAGTGAAATCTCCTCTATGGGGACACCCCGGGGTGACTACAGGAAGTGAAGTGAAGACTCCTCTATGGGGACACCCCAGTTTCTCATTATCCAATCAGATGACACAATGTGAGGCGCGATCCTCAGAACTGACCTGGGATGTAATCAGACGGCCGCCATGTTTCCGAAGACCAGCGATGTGAAGGTGACTTCCCCCTATCGTTGTGTAAGGCGCCCTGTGATTGGTAGAAGAGGACCATGTGACCTTCGCGGACCCAATCTGAGGGGGAGCCGCCATGTTGGTACACCCGAAATAGTTCCGATCCCCCGTCCTATCGGTAAAGTCGGGACCAGCAGATCCTCCTCCGGAGTCCCATAGAAGGGTCATTGCTGACAGACCGCCGTGTTATAATAAACTTCCAGTGTCCTGGCGGTGACCTAACGTCACTTCCGTTACCCATTCTGACGGGTCACCTAATCTGACGTAACACCGCCACGAGTCTTGCTGAGCTGACAGATGACGAAACGTCACTTCCGTTCGCTGGTCTGACAGAACACCGCCATGTTGGTACACCTCGGTCTCTGCCGAGCGGCCGCCATGTTGGTACACCCGGGTCCCGCTTCGTCTTCTCGGTAGTCTTCCGCTCCGCCCCCCGGTGTTCGGTCCTCCCCTCCCCCTCTCTCGGTTCCTCCCATCTTCCTGATTTGTGAGGGGTTGGTGAAGTTGGGGGAGGAGCCGGGCGCGGGTAGTTCCGGGTGTAGAAAGATGGCGGCGGTGTGAGATCTCGGACTGGCTGTGTAGAGAGACGGGGAGAGCCCCCGGGGAGTGAAACATGTAAGTGTGTGTGTGAGGGGGGATTGTGGGGGATGGGAGAAGATCACCATGACTACCGGACATCCCATCGTTTATTTTATACCTTGTTCTTCATTCAGCAAATTATTGTAGGCGGAGACTACAGTTTAATTAGGGGCGGGGCATTCATAGGCAATGGGCGTGGTTACATAGGAATATCATTACCCAGAGAAGGAGGAGGGGTTCTACATTACTCCGCCCACTGAAATCTGACCCATCTGTAGCCCCGCCCAACCGGAGACTGCGTCCAATCACGCGCCTCCCCCAATCACGCGCCTCCTCCAATCACGCGCCTCCCCCAATCACACGCCTCCTCCAATCACGCGCCTCCCCCAATCACGCGCCTCCTCCAATCACGCGCCTCCCCCAATCACACGCCTCCCCCAATCACACCTCTCCTCCAATCACGCGCCTCCTCCAATCACACGTCTCCTCCAATCACACCTCTCCTCCAATCACACCTCTCCTCCAATCACACCTCTCCTCCAATCACACGCCTCCTCCAATCACACCTCTCCTCCAATCACACGCCTCCTCCAATCACACGCCTCCTCCAATCACACCTCTCCTCCAATCACACGTCTCCTCCAATCACACGTCTCCTCCAATCACACCTCTCCTCCAATCACACGCCTCCTCCAATCAGACGCCTCCTCCAATCACACGCCTCCCCCAATCACACCTCTCCTCCAATCACACCTCTCCTCCAATCACACGCCTCCTCCAATCACACCTCTCCTCCAATCACACGCCTCCTCCAATCACACGTCTCCTCCAATCACACCTCTCCTCCAATCACACCTCTCCTCCAATCACACGTCTCCTCCAATCACACCTCTCCTCCAATCACACGCCTCCTCCAATCACACCTCTCCTCCAATCACACGCCTCCTCCAATCACACGTCTCCTCCAATCACACCTCTCCTCCAATCACACCTCTCCTCCAATCACACGTCTCCTCCAATCACACCTCTCCTCCAATCACACGCCTCCTCCAATCACACGTCTCCTCCAATCACACCTCTCCTCCAATCACACCTCTCCTCCAATCACACCTCTCCTCCAATCACACGCCTCCTCCAATCACACCTCTCCTCCAATCACACCTCTCCTCCAATCACACCTCTCCTCCAATCACACCTCTCCTCCAATCACACGCCTCCTCCAATCACACCTCTCCTCCAATCACACCTCTCCTCCAATCACACCTCTCCTCCAATCACACGCCTCCTCCAATCACACCTCTCCTCCAATCACACCTCTCCTCCAATCACACCTCTCCTCCAATCACACCTCTCCTCCAATCACACGCTCCTCCAATCACACGCCTCCTCCAATCACACCTCTCCTCCAATCACACGCCTCCTCCAATCACACCTCTCCTCCAATCACACCTCTCCTCCAATCACACGCCTCCTCCAATCACACCTCTCCTCCAATCACACGTCTCCTCCAATCACACCTCTCCTCCAATCACGCGCCTCCCCCAATCACGCGCCTCCCCCAATCACGCGCCTCCCCCAATCACACGTCTCCTCCAATCACGCGCCTCCCCCAATCACGCGCCTCCTCCAATCACGCGCCTCCCCCAATCACAGCGCCTCCTCCAATCACGCGCCTCCCCCAATCACGCGCCTCCCCCAATCACACGTCTCCTCCAATCACACGCCTCCCCCAATCACGCGCCTCCCCCAATCACGAGCCTCCCCCAATCACACGTCTCCTCCAATCACACGCCTCCCCCAATCACGCGCCTCCCCCAATCACACGCCTCCCCAATCACACGTCTCCTCCAATCACACGCCTCCTCCAATCACGCGCCTCCCCCAATCACGCGCCTCCCCCAATCACGCGCCTCCCCCAATCACGCGCCTCCTCCAATCACGCGCCTCCCCCAATCACGCGCCTCCCCCAATCACGCGCCTCCTCCAATGACGCGCCTCCCCCAATGACGCGCCTCCTCCAATCACACGTCTCCCCCAATCACACGCCTCCTCCAATCACACGCCTCCTCCAATCACACTCTCCTCCAATCACACCTCTCCTCCAATCACACCTCTCCTCCAATCACACCTCTCCTCCAATCACACCTCTCCTCCAATCACACCTCTCCTCCAATCACACCTCTCCTCCAATCACACGCCTCCTCCAATCACACGCCTCCTCCAATCACACCTCTCCTCCAATCACACCTCTCCTCCAATCACACGCTCCTCCAATCACACCTCTCCTCCAATCACACCTCTCCTCCAATCACACCTCTCCTCCAATCACACGCCTCCTCCAATCACACCTCTCCTCCAATCACACCTCTCCTCCAATCACACCTCTCCTCCAATCACACCTCTCCTCCAATCACACCTCTCCTCCAATCACACCTCTCCTCCAATCACACCTCTCCTCCAATCACACGTCTCCTCCAATCACACCTCTCCTCCAATCACACCTCTCCTCCAATCACACCTCTCCTCCAATCACACCTCTCCTCCAATCACACCTCTCCTCCAATCACACCTCTCCTCCAATCACACCTCTCCTCCAATCACACCTCTCCTCCAATCACACGCCTCCTCCAATCACACCTCTCCTCCAATCACACGCCTCCTCCAATCACACGTCTCCTCCAATCACACCTCTCCTCCAATCACACCTCTCCTCCAATCACACCTCTCCTCCAATCACACCTCTCCTCCAATCACACGCCTCCTCCAATCACACCTCTCCTCCAATCACACGCCTCCTCCAATCACACGTCTCCTCCAATCACACCTCTCCTCCAATCACACCTCTCCTCCAATCACACCTCTCCTCCAATCACACCTCTCCTCCAATCACACGCCTCCCCCAATCACACCTCTCCTCCAATCACACCTCTCCTCCAATCACACCTCTCCTCCAATCACACCTCTCCTCCAATCACGCGCCTCCCCCAATCACGCGCCTCCCCCAATCACGCGCCTCCCCCAATCACGCGCCTCCTCCAATCACAGGTGTTGTGTCGGTAAGTCCCGGGAATGTGACGATTTTCCCAATCCCATATGATTGTATTACCTCCCTTCACTTCGCTGAATTTACCAAGTCGATCGATCAAGCTGGATTCACTTCTGATTATCCCCAGCAGATGGGGGGAAAACGAAGCAGAGAGGAGGACCATGGGACATGTAGTCCCAAGGACTGGCGGCCTAAGACAGGAAACTGCAGCCCCCAGCATGCCCAGCGGATGGGGAGGGAGAATAGAGACTGGGAAAGCTTTTGAGGCGGTGTCCCCGGGACACCAGAGGTGAGAGGACTGTTCTGAGGGGTCTCCATCAGAGAAAGAGTACGGGGGGGCGTGACCTCTGACTAGAGAACGGGGGCGTGACCTCCGACTAGAGAACGGGGACGTGACCCCCGACTAGAGAACGGGGACGTGACCTCCGACTAGAGAACGGGGACGTGACCTCCGACTAGAGAACGGGGACGTGACCTCCGACTAGAGAACGGGGACGTGACCCCCGACTAGAGAACGGGGACGTGACCTCCGACTAGAGAACGGGGACGTGACCTCCGACTAGAGAACGGGGACGTGACCCCCGACTAGAGAACGGGGACGTGACCTCCGACTAGAGAACGGGGACGTGACCCCCGACTAGAGAACGGGGACGTGACCTCCGACTAGAGAACGGGGACGTGACCTCCGACTAGAGAACGGGGACGTGACCTCCGACTAGAGAACGGGGACGTGACCTCGGACTAGAGAACGGGGACGTGACCTCGGACTAGAGAACGGGGACGTGACCTCCGACTAGAGAACGGGGACGTGACCTCCGACTAGAGAACGGGGACGTGACCCCCGACTAGAGAACGGGGACGTGACCTCCGACTAGAGAACGGGGACGTGACCTCCGACTAGAGAACGGGGACGTGACCTCCGACTAGAGAACGGGGACGTGACCTCGGACTAGAGAACGGGGACGTGACCTCGGACTAGAGAACGGGGACGTGACCTCCGACTAGAGAACGGGGACGTGACCTCCGACTAGAGAACGGGGACGTGACCCCCGACTAGAGAACGGGGACGTGACCTCCGACTAGAGAACGGGGACGTGACCTCCGACTAGAGAACGGGGACGTGACCTCCGACTAGAGAACGGGGACGTGACCTCCGACTAGAGAACGGGGACGTGACCTCCGACTAGAGAACGGGGACGTGACCTCCGACTAGAGAACGGGGACGTGACCCCCGACTAGAGAACGGGGACGTGACCTCCGACTAGAGAACGGGGACGTGACCCCCGACTAGAGAACGGGGACGTGACCTCCGACTAGAGAACGGGGGCGTGACCTCGGACTAGAGAACGGGGACGTGACCTCGGACTAGAGAACGGGGACGTGACCTCCGACTAGAGAACGGGGACGTGACCTCCGACTAGAGAACGGGGACGTGACCTCCGACTAGAGAACGGGGACGTGACCCCCGACTAGAGAACGGGGACGTGACCCCCGACTAGAGAACGGGGACGTGACCCCCGACTTGAGAACGGGGACGTGACCCGCGACTAGAGAACGGGGACGTGACCTCCGACTAGAGAACGGGGACGTGACCTCCGACTAGAGAACGGGGACGTGACCTCCGACTAGAGAACGGGGACGTGACCTCCGACTAGAGAACGGGGACGTGACCTCCGACTAGAGAACGGGGACGTGACCTCCGACTAGAGAACGGGGACGTGACCTCCGACTAGAGAACGGGGGCGTGACCTCCGACTAGAGAACGGGGACGTGACCTCCGACTAGAGAACGGGGACGTGACCCCCGACTAGAGAACGGGGGCGTGACCTCGGACTAGAGAACGGGGACGTGACCTCGGACTAGAGAACGGGGACGTGACCTCGGACTAGAGAACGGGGACGTGACCTCCGACTAGAGAACGGGGACGTGACCTCCGACTAGAGAACGGGGACGTGACCCCCGACTAGAGAACGGGGACGTGACCTCCGACTAGAGAACGGGGACGTGACCCCCGACTAGAGAACGGGGACGTGACCCCCGACTTGAGAACGGGGACGTGACCCCGGACTAGAGAACGGGGACGTGACCTCGGACTAGAGAACGGGGACGTGACCTCGGACTAGAGAACGGGGACGTGACCCCCGACTAGAGAACGGGGACGTGACCTCCGACTAGAGAACGGGGACGTGACCTCCGACTAGAGAACGGGGACGTGACCCCCGACTAGAGAACGGGGACGTGACCCCCGACTAGAGAACGGGGACGTGACCCCCGACTAGAGAACGGGGACGTGACCTCCGACTAGAGAACGGGGACGTGACCTCCGACTAGAGACCGGGGACGTGACCCCCGACTAGAGAACAGGGACGTGACCTCCGACTAGAGAACAGGGACGTGACCTCCGACTAGAGAACGGGGACGTGACCTCCGACTAGAGAACGGGGACGTGACCTCCGACTAGAGAACGGGGACGTGACCTCCGACTAGAGAACGGGGACGTGACCCCCGACTAGAGAACGGGGACGTGACCTCCGACTAGAGAACGGGGACGTGACCTCCGACTAGAGAACGGGGACGTGACCCCCGACTAGAGAACGGGGACGTGACCCCCGACTAGAGAACGGGGACGTGACCTCCGACTAGAGAACGGGGACGTGACCTCCGACTAGAGAACGGGGACATGACCTCCGACTAGAGAACGGGGGCGTGACCTCCGACTAGAGAACGGGGACGTGACCCCCGACTAGAGAACGGGGACGTGACCTCCGACTAGAGAACGGGGACGTGACCCCCGACTAGAGAACGGGGACGTGAGCTCCGACTAGAGAACGGGGGGACGTGACCCCCGACTAGAGAACGGGGACGTGATTTCCGACTAGAGAACGGGGACGTGACCTCCGACTAGAGAACCGGGACGTGACCTGCGACTAGAGAACGGGGACGTGACCTCCGACTAGAGAACCGGGACGTGACCCCCGACTAGAGAACGGGGACGTGACCTCCGACTAGAGAACGGGGACGTGACCCCCGACTAGAGAACGGGGACGTGACCTCCGACTAGAGAACGGGGACGTGACCTCCGACTAGAGAACGGGGACGTGACCCGCGACTAGAGAACGGCGACGTGACCCGCGACTAGAGAACGGGGACGTGACCTCCGACTAGAGAACGGGGACGTGACCCCCGACTAGAGAACGGGGGCGTGACCTCCGACTAGAGAACGGGGACGTGACCTCCGACTAGAGAACGGGGACGTGACCCCCGACTAGAGAACGGGGACGTGACCTCCGACTAGAGAACGGGGACGTGACCCCCGACTAGAGAACGGGGACGTGACCTCCGACTAGAGAACGGGGACGTGACCTCCGACTAGAGAACGGGGACGTGACCCCCGACTAGAGAACGGGGACGTGACCCCCGACTAGAGAACGGCGATGTGACCTCCGACTAGAGAACGGGGACGTGACCCCCGACTAGAGAACGGGGACGTGACCTCCGACTAGAGAACGGGGACGTGACCTCCGACTAGAGAACGGGGACGTGACCTCCGACTAGAGAACGGGGACGTGACCCCCGACTAGAGAACGGGGACGTGACCTCCGACTAGAGAACGGGGACGTGACCCCCGACTAGAGAACGGGGACGTGACCCCCGACTAGAGAACGGGGACGTGACCTCCGACTAGAGAACGGGGACGTGACCTCCGACTAGAGAACGGGGACGTGACCTCCGACTAGAGAACGAGGACGTGACCCGACTAGAGAACGGGGACGTGACCTCCGACTAGAGAACGGGGACGTGACCCGCGACTAGAGAACGGGGACGTGACCCGCGACTAGAGAACGGGGACGTGACCCCCGACTAGAGAACGGGGACGTGACCCCCGACTAGAGAACAGGGACGTGACCCCCGACTAGAGAACGGGGACGTGACCTCCGACTAGAGAACGGGGACGTGACCCCCGACTAGAGAACGGGGACGTGACCCCCGACTAGAGAACGGGGACGTGACCTCCGACTAGAGAACGGGGACGTGACCTCCGACTAGAGAACGGGGACGTGACCCCCGACTAGAGAACGGGGACGTGACCCCCGACTAGAGAACGGGGACGTGACCCCCGACTAGCAGGAGGAAAGTTCATAACGAATCTTTGAAAGTATTATTTTAGTAAAGGGGTAGTTGATAGTCGGAATAGACTTCCAGCAGAGGTGGTGAGTTAGTCAGCAGGAAGTGGGACACACATCTATCTGAACTCGTATATTAATAATAAATAATTCTGAGGACTGGATGGGCCGCTTGGTCTTCCTTCTGCTGTCACTCTTCAGGGTTTCTGTGGCCCTTCCCTCTCCAGCCATGTCGTCTGACCAGTTTGGCTCCTCTCTCCCCTCCGGGTTGTCATGTCTTCTGGGTAACAATAGAGCTGCTACACCCAGGTTGGTCCAGTCGTTGGTAAGAGGGGCCTCACCCAGGTTGGTAGGAGGGGGCTCACCCAGGTTGGTCCTGTCATTGGTAGAAGGGGCCTCACCCGGGTTGGTCCAGTCGTTGGTAGGAGGGGCCTCACCCAGGTTAGTAGGAGGGGCCTCATCCTGTACCTGACTCCGGGGATCATAGAGTACAATGGTGGCCATTGTGTCCTCACTGATCTCCACACATCTCTTCTGGCTTCTTCTACATGTATGGTGAGATCTGATGTCTTTTTCCAATGTTCACCTTGTGAGTGGAGGGAAGATGGCGGTACCTGATGGGCCGGACTTTGTATCTAATTATTGTTTTTCTTGTTGCAGGTCCAGGATGCCGCATCTTCCGCTGACGATGCCCCCGGAGCGCCCCAGCGGGCCCCTCTTCACTCTGAGGTTCACCACGTTTGCCGTGGGCACCGTCTGCCTTCCGCTCCTCGGCTTCCTGTTCTGCGTTGTCTGGTCGATCCTGTTCAACTTCACCGAGACCACAGCGACGCACTGCGGGGTGAGAGCGTACCCCGGAGTGAGGGTTGGGGGCAATATCGGGGTCACTAAGTTGGATGGATGTTACTTGAGAAACTCACTCTAAGGTCATAGGTCACATCTAAATAAACTTTATGTTATGGGTGGAGGTCACAGACCACAAGATGACCACCATTAGCACCATCACTACCACCATTACCTTGATATCGGCTTCTCCCGTTCCCTCGATATCGGCTTCTCCCGTTCCCTCGATATCGGCTTCTGGCGTTCCCTCGATATCGGCTTCTCCCGTTCCCTCGATATCGGCTTCTCCCGTTTCCTTGATATCGGCTTCTCCCGTTCCTTTGATATCGGCTTCTCCCGTTCCCTCGATATCGGCTTCTCCCATTTCCTTGATATCGGCTTCTCCCATTTCCTTCATATCGGCTTCTCCCGTTTCCTCGATATCGGCTTCTCACGTTTCCTTGATATCGGCTTCTCCCGTTCCCTCGATATCGGCTTCTTCCGTTTCCTCGATATCGGCTTCTCACGTTTCCTTGATATCGGCTTCTCCCGTTCCCTCGATATCGGCTTCTCCCGTTCCCTCGATATCGGCTTCTTCCGTTTCCTCGATATCGGCTTCTCCCGTTCCCTCGATATCGGCTTCTCACGTTTCCTTGATATCGGCTTCTCCCGTTCCCTCGATATCGGCTTCTCCTGTTCCCTCGATATCGGCTTCTTCCGTTTCCTCGATATCGGCTTCTCCCGTTCCCTCGATATCGGCTTCTTCCGTTTCCTCGATATCGGCTTCTCCCGTTCCCTCGATATCGGCTTCTCCCGTTCCCTTGATATCGGCTTCTCCCGTTTCCTTCATATCGGCTTCACATTCCCTCGATATCGGCTTCTCCCGTTCCCTCGATATCGGCTTCTCCCATTTCCTTGATATCGGCTTCTCCCATTTCCTTCATATCGGCTTCTCCCGTTCCCTCGATATCGGCTTCTCACGTTTCCTTGATATCGGCTTCTCCCGTTTCCTCGATATCGGCTTCTCCCGTTTCCTCGATATCGGCTTCTCCCGTTCCCTCGATATCGGCTTCTCCCGTTCCCTTGATATCGGCTTCTCTCGTTTCCTCGATATCGGCTTCTCCCGTTCCCTCGATATCGGCTTCTCCCGTTCCCTTGATATCAGTTTCTCCCGTTTCCTTGATATCGGCTTCTCCCGTTCCCTCGATATCGGCTTCTCCCGTTTCCTTCATATCGGCTTCACATTCCCTCGATATCGGCTTCTCCCGTTCCCTCGATATCGGCTTCTCCCGTTCCCTTGATATCGGCTTCTCCCGTTCCCTTGATATCGGTATCTCCCGTTCCCTTGATATCAGTTTCTCCCGTTTCCTTGATATCGGCTTCTTCCGTTTCCTTGATATCGGCTTCTCACGTTCCCTCGATATCGGCTTCTCACGTTCCCTCGATATCGGCTTCTCCCGTTCCCTCGATATCGGCTTCTCCCGTTCCCTCGATATCGGCTTCTCACGTTCCCTCGATATCGGCTTTTCACGTTCCCTCGATATCGGCTTCTCACGTTCCCTCGATATCGGCTTCTCCCGCACCCTCGATATCGTCTTCTCCCGTTGCCTCGATATCGGCTTCTCCCGTTTCCTCGATATCGGCTTCTCCCGTTTCCTCGATATCGGCTTCTCCCGTTCCCTCGATATCGGCTTCTTCCGTTTCCTTGATATCGGCTTCTCCCGTTTCCTTGATATCGGCTTCTCCCGTTTCCTCGATATCGGCTTCTCCCGTTTCCTCGATATCGGCTTCTCCCGTTCCCTCGTAGTCGGCTTCTCCCGTTTCCTCGATATCGGCTTCTCCCGTTCCCTCGATATCGGCTTCTCGCGTTCCCTCGATATCGGCTTCTCGCGTTCCCTCGATATCGGCTTCTCCCGTTCCCTCGATATCGGCTTCTCCCGTTCCCTCGATATCGGCTTCTCCCGTTCCCTCGATATCGGCTTCTCCCGTTCCCTCGATATCGGCTTCTCCCGTTCCCTCGATATCGGCTTCTCCCGTTCCCTCGATATCGGCTTCTCCCGTTCCCTCGATATCGGCTTCTCACGTTCCCTCGATATCGGCTTCTCCCGTTTCCTCGATATAGGCTTCTCCCGTTTCCTCGATATAGGCTTCTCCCGTTTCCTCGATATCGGCTTCTCCCGTTTCCTCGATATCGGCTTCTCCCGTTTCCTCGATATCGGCTTCTCCCGTTTCCTCGATATCGGCTTCTCCCGTTTCCTCGATATCGGCTTCTCCCATTCCCTCGATATCGGCTTCTCCCGTTCCCTCGTAGTCGGCTTCTCCCGTTTCCTCGATATCGGCTTCTCCCGTTCCCTCGTAGTCGGCTTCTCCCGTTCCCGCGATATCGGCTTCTCCCGTTCCCTCGATATCGGCTTATCCCGTTTCCTCGATATCGGCTTCTCCCGTTTCCTCGATATCGGCTTCTCACGTTCCCTCGATATCGGCTTCTCACGTTCCCTCGATATCGGCTTCTCCCGTTTCCTCGATATCGGCTTCTCCCGTTTCCTCGATATCGGCTTCTCCCGTTTCCTCGATATCGGCTTCTCCCGTTTCCTCGATATCGGCTTCTCCCGTTCCCTCGATATCGGCTTCTCCCGTTCCCTCGTAGTCGGCTTCTCCCGTTTCCTCGATATCGGCTTCTCCCGTTCCCTCGATATCGGCTTCTCCCGTTCCCTCGTAGTCGGCTTCTCCCGTTTCCTCGATATCGGCTTCTCCCGTTTCCTCGATATCGGCTTCTTCCGTTTCCTTGATATCGGCTTCTCGCGTTCCCTCGATATCGGCTTCTCCCGTTCCCTCGATATCGGCTTCTCCCGTTCCCTTGATATCAGTTTCTCCCGTTTCCTTGATATCGGCTTCTCCCGTTCCCTCGATATCGGCTTCTCCCGTTTCCTTCATATCGGCTTCACATTCCCTCGATATCGGCTTCTCCCGTTCCCTCGATATCGGCTTCTCCCGTTCCCTTGATATCGGCTTCTCCCGTTCCCTTGATATCGGTATCTCCCGTTCCCTTGATATCAGTTTCTCCCGTTTCCTTGATATCGGCTTCTTCCGTTTCCTTGATATCGGCTTCTCACGTTCCCTCGATATCGGCTTCTCACGTTCCCTCGATATCGGCTTCTCCCGTTCCCTCGATATCGGCTTCTCCCGTTCCCTCGATATCGGCTTCTCACGTTCCCTCGATATCGGCTTTTCACGTTCCCTCGATATCGGCTTCTCACGTTCCCTCGATATCGGCTTCTCCCGCACCCTCGATATCGTCTTCTCCCGTTGCCTCGATATCGGCTTCTCCCGTTTCCTCGATATCGGCTTCTCCCGTTTCCTCGATATCGGCTTCTCCCGTTCCCTCGATATCGGCTTCTTCCGTTTCCTTGATATCGGCTTCTCCCGTTTCCTTGATATCGGCTTCTCCCGTTTCCTCGATATCGGCTTCTCCCGTTTCCTCGATATCGGCTTCTCCCGTTCCCTCGTAGTCGGCTTCTCCCGTTTCCTCGATATCGGCTTCTCCCGTTCCCTCGATATCGGCTTCTCGCGTTCCCTCGATATCGGCTTCTCGCGTTCCCTCGATATCGGCTTCTCCCGTTCCCTCGATATCGGCTTCTCCCGTTCCCTCGATATCGGCTTCTCCCGTTCCCTCGATATCGGCTTCTCCCGTTCCCTCGATATCGGCTTCTCCCGTTCCCTCGATATCGGCTTCTCCCGTTCCCTCGATATCGGCTTCTCCCGTTCCCTCGATATCGGCTTCTCACGTTCCCTCGATATCGGCTTCTCCCGTTTCCTCGATATAGGCTTCTCCCGTTTCCTCGATATAGGCTTCTCCCGTTTCCTCGATATCGGCTTCTCCCGTTTCCTCGATATCGGCTTCTCCCGTTTCCTCGATATCGGCTTCTCCCGTTTCCTCGATATCGGCTTCTCCCGTTTCCTCGATATCGGCTTCTCCCATTCCCTCGATATCGGCTTCTCCCGTTCCCTCGTAGTCGGCTTCTCCCGTTTCCTCGATATCGGCTTCTCCCGTTCCCTCGTAGTCGGCTTCTCCCGTTCCCGCGATATCGGCTTCTCCCGTTCCCTCGATATCGGCTTATCCCGTTTCCTCGATATCGGCTTCTCCCGTTTCCTCGATATCGGCTTCTCACGTTCCCTCGATATCGGCTTCTCACGTTCCCTCGATATCGGCTTCTCCCGTTTCCTCGATATCGGCTTCTCCCGTTTCCTCGATATCGGCTTCTCCCGTTTCCTCGATATCGGCTTCTCCCGTTTCCTCGATATCGGCTTCTCCCGTTTCCTCGATATCGGCTTCTCCCGTTCCCTCGATATCGGCTTCTCCCGTTCCCTCGTAGTCGGCTTCTCCCGTTTCCTCGATATCGGCTTCTCCCGTTCCCTCGATATCGGCTTCTCCCGTTCCCTCGTAGTCGGCTTCTCCCGTTTCCTCGATATCGGCTTCTCCCGTTTCCTCGATATCGGCTTCTTCCGTTTCCTTGATATCGGCTTCTCGCGTTCCCTCGATATCGGCTTCTCCCGTTCCCTCGATATCGGCTTCTCCCGTTCCCTCGATATTGGCTCCTCCCGTTCCCTCGATATCGGCTTCTCCCGTTTCCTTGATATCGGCTTCTCCCGTTCCCTCGATATCGGCTTCTCCCGTTCCCTCGATATCGGTTTCTCCCGTTCCCTCGATATCGGCTTCTTCCGTTTCCTCGATATCGGTTTCTCCCGTTCCCTCGATATCGGTTTCTCCCGTTCCCTCGATATCGGCTTCTTCCGTTTCCTCGATATCGGCTTCTCCCGTTTCCTCGATATCGGCTTCTCCCGTTTCCTCGATATCGGCTTCTCCCGTTCCCTCGATATCGGCTTCTCCCGTTTCCTCGATATCGGCTTCTCCCGTTCCCTCGTAGTCGGCTTCTCCCGTTTCCTCGATATCGGCTTCTCCCGTTTCCTCGATATCGGCTTCTCCCGTTTCCTCGATATCGGCTTCTCCCGTTTCCTCGATATCGGCTTCTCCCGTTTCCTCGATATCGGCTTCTCCCGTTTCCTCGATATCGGCTTCTCCCGTTCCCTCGATATCGGCTTCTCCCGTTCCCTCGTAGTCGGCTTCTCCCGTTTCCTCGATATCGGCTTCTCCCGTTCCCTCGATATCGGCTTCTCCCGTTTCCTCGATATCGGCTTCTCCCGTTTCCTCGATATCGGCTTCTCACGTTCCCTCGATATCGGCTTCTCCCGTTTCCTCGATATCGGCTTCTCCCGTTTCCTCGATATAGGCTTCTCCCGTTTCCTCGATATCGGCTTCTCCCGTTTCCTCGATATCGGCTTCTCCCGTTTCCTCGATATCGGCTTCTCCCGTTTCCTCGATATCGGCTTCTCCCGTTCCCTCGATATCATCTTCTCCCGTTCCCTCGTAGTCGGCTTCTCCCGTTTCCTCGATATCGGCTTCTCCCGTTCCCTCGATATCGGCTTCTCCCGTTTCCTCGATATCGGCTTCTTCCGTTTCCTTGATATCGGCTTCTCGCGTTCCCTCGATATCGGCTTCTCCCGTTCCCTCGATATCGGCTTCTCCCGTTCCCTCGATATCGGCTTCTCGCGTTCCCTCTATATCGGCTTCTCGCGTTTCCTCGATATCGGCTTCTCACCTTCCCTCGATATCGGCTTCTCCCGTTCCCTCGATATCGGCTTCTCACGTTCCCTCGATATCGGCTTCTCCCGTTCCCTTAATATCGGCTTCTCCCGTTCCCTCGATATCGGATTCTCCCGTTCCCTTAATATCGGCTTCTCCCGTTCCCTTAATATCGGCTTCTCCCGTTCCCTTGATATCGGCTTCTCCCCTTCCCTCGATATCGGCTTCTCACGTTCCCTCGATATCGGCTTCTCCCGTTCCCTCGATATCGGCTTCTCCCGTTTCCTCGATATCGGCTTCTCCCGTTCCCTCGATATCGGCTTCTTCCGTTTCCTCGATATCGGCTTCTCCCGTTCCCTCGTAGTCGGCTTCTCCCGTTACCTCGATATCGGCTTCTCCCGTTTCCTCGATATCGGCTTCTCACGTTCCCTCGATATCGGCTTCTCCCGTTTCCTCGATATCGGCTTCTCCCGTTTCCTCGATATCGGCTTCTCCCGTTCCCTCGATATCGGCTTCTCCCGTTCCCTCGTAGTCGGCTTCTCCCGTTTCCTCGATATCGGCTTCTCCCGTTCCCTCGATATCGGCTTCTCCCGTTTCCTCGATATCGGCTTCTTCCGTTTCCTTGATATCGGCTTCTCGCGTTCCCTCGATATCGGCTTCTCGCGTTCCCTCGATATCGGCTTCTCCCGTTCCCTCGATATCGGCTTCTCCCGTTTCCTCGATATCGGCTTCTCGCGTTTCCTCGATATCGGCTTCTCGCGTTTCCTCGATATCGGCTTCTCGCGTTTCCTCGATATCGGCTTCTCACGTTTCCTCGATATCGGCTTCTCACGTTTCCTCGATATCGGCTTCTCCCGTTTCCTCGATATCGGCTTCTCCCGTTTCCTCGATATCGGCTTCTCCCGTTCCCTCGATATCGGCTTCTCCCGTTTCCTCGATATCGGCTTCTCCCGTTCCCTCGTAGTCGGCTTCTCCCGTTTCCTCGATATCGGCTTCTCCCGTTTCCTCGATATCGGCTTCTCCCGTTCCCTCGATATCGGCTTCTCCCGTTTCCTCGATATCGGCTTCTCCCGTTTCCTCGATATCGGCTTCTCCCGTTCCCTCGATATCGGCTTCTCCCGTTCCCTCGTAGTCGGCTTCTCCCGTTCCCTCGATATCGGCTTCTCCCGTTCCCTCGATATCGGCTTCTCCCGTTTCCTCGATATCGGCTTCTCCCGTTTCCTCGATATCGGCTTCTCACGTTCCCTCGATATCGGCTTCTCCCGTTTCCTCGATATCGGCTTCTCCCGTTTCCTCGATATAGGCTTCTCCCGTTTCCTCGATATCGGCTTCTCCCGTTCCCTCGATATCGGCTTCTCCCGTTTCCTCGATATCGGCTTCTCCCGTTTCCTCGATATCGGCTTCTCACGTTTCCTCGATATCGGCTTCTCCCGTTTCCTCGATATCGGCTTCTCCCGTTTCCTCGATATCGGCTTCTCCCGTTTCCTCGATATCGGCTTCTCCCGTTCCCTTAATATCGGCTTCTCCCGTTCCCTCGATATCGGCTTCTCCCGTTCCCTTAATATCGGCTTCTCCCATTCCCTTGATATCGGCTTCTCCCGTTCCCTTGATATCGGCTTCTCCCGTTCCCTCGATATCGGCTTCTCCCGTTTCCTCGATATCGCCTTCTCCCGTTCCCTTAATATCGGCTTCTCCCGTTCCCTTGATATCGGCTTCTCCCGTTCCCTTGATATCGGCTTCTCCCGTTCCCTCGATATCGGCTTCTCACGTTCCCTCGATATCGGCTTCTCCCGTTCCCTCGATATCGGCTTCTTGCGTTCCCTCGATATCGGCTTCTCCCGTTTCCTCGATATCGGCTTCTCACGTTCCCTCGATATCGGCTTCTCACGTTCCCTCGATATCGGCTTCTCCTGTTCCCTCGATATCGGCTTCTCCCGTTCCCTCGATATCGGCTTCTCACGTTCCCTCGATATCGGCTTCTCACGTTCCCTCGATATCGGCTTCTCCTGTTCCCTCGATATCGGCTTCTCCCGTTCCCTCGATATCGGCTTCTCCCGTTCCCTCGATATCGCCGTAGGGGGTCTTACTATCTATGGAAACAATGGGGATGAAGATGTGGAGATGTGAACTGACCCCCTTTTTTCTGCTTTACTCTCTCCAGGTTCCCAACTACCTGCCCTCCATAAGTGCAGCGATTGGGGGCGTCACCCCACAGCGGTACGTCTGGAGGTTCTGCATTGGGCTGCACTCGGCACCCCGCCTTCTGGTCGCTGTGGCTTACCGAAACTTTTATGTGGGCACCGGAGTGTCCTCTTTGACCAGCCACCTCAACTTCCTGCTCAACGTGGTGGAGATCCTTTGCCTTCTCCTGCTAACCTACGTATCGTCCAATGAGAACCAAGGTAAGGCTGCCTTCTCTGCCATTCGGATTCCTGCTTTGTGTGCATTCTGGAGGGATGACCCTTGAACTTGGCCCATTATAAGGGGTTCCTACCATCCCGAGGAGTCCCTCTGAAATCCTGGCTGGAATGACGGACCCTTTAGTGCTCCCTGCTGGCTCCTGCACTTCCAGTCATTCTCTCCTCTTCTCTTTTCAGGGATCCATCAGTTGGCGTTTGCACTCTTCATGATCTTTTCTCTCGGTCACATGATCACAACGCTTTGTATATGGAGGAAGAGCAGGAAACTTTCTGTAAGTTCTGAGGTAAGTGTGAGGTCCTCCTGCATCCCACCCCGTTCTCCTGCATCCCACTCTGTTCTCCTGCATCCCACCCCGTTCTCCTCCATCCCACCCCGTTCTCCTCCATCCCACCCCGTTCTCCTCCATCCCACCCCGTTCTCCCGCATCCCACCCCGTTCTCCTTCCATCCCACCCCGTTCTCCTCCATCCCACCCCGTTCTCCCGCATCCCACCCCGTTCTCCTCCATCCCACCCCGTTCTCCCGCATCCCACCCCGTTCTCCTTCCATCCCACCCCGTTCTCCTTCCATCCCACCCCGTTCTCCTGCATCCCACCCCGTTCTCCTTCCATCCCACCCCGTTCTCCTTCCATCCCACCCCGTTCTCCTGCATCCCATCCCGTTCTCCTGCATCTCATCCCATTCTCCTCCATCCCACCCCATTCTCCTCCATCCCACCCCGTTCTCCTTCCATCCCACCCCGTTCTCCTTCCATCCCACCCCGTTCTCCTTCCATCCCACCCCGTTCTCCTGCATCCCACCCCGTTCTCCTTCCATCCCACCCCGTTCTCCTGCATCCAACCCCGTTCTCCTTCCATCCCACCCCGTTCTCCTGCATCCCATCCCGTTCTCCTGCATCTCACCCCATTCTCCTCCATCCCACCCCATTCTCCTCCATCCCACCCCGTTCTCCTTCCATCCCACCCCGTTCTCCTTCCATCCCACCCCGTTCTCCTGCATCCCACCCTGTTCTCCTAATAGAACTCAACTGACACGTCCCATCATCCTTCCTGCCACTAATGCCCGGCGTTATCCACCAATCAATCTCCTCCCGGGTCCTCCCAACCAATAGAATTTCAGAATCTCAAACACACCTGGAGAAGGAAATGATTATCTCCTATAAGACGGGAAACGTAAAGACCCCATCACACTACATCTTCCTTCCCCCCAAATCAGAATTGGTCCATGTGTTATATGACCCGTCCTCTGAGGAACATGTGAAGCCCGTCCTCTGAGGAATATTTAGGGCTCGTCCTCTCGGGGAGTTGTAAGGCCCATCATCTGAGGAACACGTGAGGCCCATGCTCTAAATGATACGGGAGGACCGTCCTTTGAGGGACACGTAAGGCTCGTTCTCTGGGAAATATTTAGGGCCTGTCCTCTGGGGAAAATGTACTGCCTGTCCTATGGGGGACATGTAGGGCTTGTCCTCTGAGGGAGTAGCAAGGCCCATCTTCTGGGGAACATGTAAGGATCTTCCTCTGAGGGACACGTAAGGCTCGTCCTCTGGGGAATACTTATGCTTCATACACACGGCCGGACTTTCCGAGAAAGTCCGGCCATGTGTAGCCTCCATCTGACTTTTTTTTGTCGGAAGTCCGACTGACCTTAGATCTGTTCTCTTTCTGTCTGTCGGACTTCCGACAGGCTCACGGCGGACTTTTACACGGTCAAAAGTCCGACCATGTGTACAAGGCATTAGGGACTGTCCTCTGGGGACACGTAACGCCCATCCTCTGAGTGATACATGAGGCCTGTCCTCGGGGGACACGTAAGGCTCTTCCTCTGAAGGGCATGCAAGGCTTGTCATCTGGGGAATACTTAGGGCTCAGCCTTTGATGAACACGTGAGGCCCATCCTTTGATGAACACGTGAGGCCCATCCTTTGATGAACACGTGAGGCCCATCCTTTGATGAACATGTGAGGCCCATCCTCTGATGAACACGTGAGGCCCATCCTCTGATGAACACGTGAGGCCCATCCTCTGAGTGATATGTGAGGCCCGTGCTCTAAATGATACAGGAGGACTGTCCTTTGAGGGACACGTAAGGCTCGTTCTCTGAAAAATATGTAGGGCCTGTCCTCTGGGGGAGTAGTAAGGTCCGTCTTCTGGGAAACACATAAGGCCTGTCCTCTGAGGGACACGTAAGGACCCATCCTTTGGGGGACACGTGAGACCCGTCCTTTGGGGGACACATCAGACCCTTCCTCTGAGGGACATGTGAGGCCCGTCCTCTGGGAGACGCATAAGACCCATCCTCTGAGGGACATGTGAGGCCCGTCCTCTGGGAGACACATAAGACCCATCCTCTAGATTAGGGGTTCTCAACCACTGGGCCATGGCCCCATGCCAGGTAGTCTCCCCTCTCTCAGGCCTCCAGCAAGCTACAGATCCCCCAACCTCCCACAGTGCTGACCAGCTTCCCACAACCTCCACCCACCACTTACAGGGCCACCAAGTCTGCTGTAGGGACCCCTAACCCCCCACGGTGACCCCCAGCCCCATCCAGAGCCCTCCAGCATTTCGTCCATGTTTTGTATTCCTGTTCTTGTATTTTGTGAGTATAAACGTTTGTTACTGTTGGGACATGGAGGGTTTTGGAGGAATGCCCCAGGGGCCGGTCTCAGGTGGAGACCCCCTTTGGTCTCGGTGACTCTTCCTGTGTCTGTAGACCCCACAGGTGACACTTTCCTCTCTGTGTCTCAGGAGCGGCGGTCCTACACCTACAAGAAACATCTCTTCTTCTTCAACTCTCTGGCGTTCCTGATCTCCATGGTGTTTTATATCCGCCACAACATGTCCTGTGAGGCCGGAGGTAGGTGGGCCGGGGGGACTCGTACATCGGGGGGGCTGATCTATATAAGAGGTCAGAATTGATGATTTGCTGCATCATCGAGTCCATCAGGTTTTTTAACGCTTCCTTTAGTCTCATTTTTGTTTATTTTCCCAAAATGTTGTCAAAAGTGAATTATCTGTATTATTTTATAGAGATTTTACTGCTTTCTACAGATTATCTGCCCCGTTATCCTTCATGTTAGGGTGTCAGAGAGGGGCAGATTAGGTTAATTGTAGGGGTGCGGGGAGGTGTAGATCGAGGGGCAGGGAGGTGTAGATTAGGGGGGAGCGTTGAGGGATGGGAAGGTGTAATTTGGATGGTGCAGGGAGGTGTAGATCAGGGGAAGGGTTGAGAGGCGGGGAGGTGTAGATTAGGGGGATTGATTCAGGGGTGGGGGGGTTTAGATTAGGGGGAGTGTTGAGGGGTGGGGAGGTGTCGTTTGGGGGGTGCAGGGAGCTGTAGATTGGGGGGAGCGTTGAGGGACAGGGAGGTGTAGATTGGGGGGAGCAGGGAGGTGTAGTTTGGGGGGGGGCAGGGAGGTGTAGATTAGGGGGAGGGTTGAGGGGCGGGGAGGTGTAATTTGGGGGAGGGTTGACATGCAGGGAGGTGTAGATGGGAGGGAGTTTTGAGGGGCAGGGAGGTGTAGATTCGGGGGATGGTTGAGGGGCAGGGAGGTGTAGATTTGGGGGGAGTGTTGAGGGGTGCAGGGAGGTGTGGTTTGGGGGGTACAGGGAGGTGTAGATTGGGACGAGTGTTGAGGAGTGCAGGGAGGTGTAGCTTGGGGGGGGGTGTTGAGGGGTGCAGGGAGGTGTGGTTTGGGGGGGGCATTGTTACACCTCTTCTGATGTGTGGTGATTGGCTCCTGATCTTGCGGAACTCACCGTTTTCCCTTCTCCTCCGCAGTGTACACCATCTTTGCCTTCCTGGAGTACCTGGTTGTCTTGTCCAATATGGGTTTCCACATGACGGCCTGGTGGGACTTTGGCAGCAAAGAGCTTGCGATCTGCTCGCCGGAGGAAGGCAAGCGAATCTGAGAGGGGCGCATGGTGCTGGTCAAACATTCCACCCCCCACCGTCACCGGAGGCCTCGCACTCAATCGGGGCCTCTGAATAAACAGCAGAAGCGTCAGGTGCTGGACGTTGGACGTGAAGATCCATGAGAAGGTCCCGCCACCCCCGGGACCCTCCTATCCTCTCGCACGTCGTGTTCAATTTGGCTTTTCTTGCAGTGAGCAGCTCCGGAGCTCCAGAGTGTCTGACGAGGGTCGGGGGTTTGTGATTGGTCTATTCTGAGAACAGCTGTGTGCGGTGGGAGGAGATTTCCGTTTTCCGGTGATTGGACATTTGGAGTTTTTTTTATATATCAAGTTTGAGAAAGAGAAAAAAATAAATGGGTAAATTTCTTGTTGAGGAAATAGAAGATGGAGGACGTCACTGACGCATTTCTCCCCCGGCGCTCTCATCACTTGGTCTCTATTGGGAAGAAACGCGTCAGGTGCAGGACAGGCTCTTCACGGTGACGTAGTCAGGCTTTGTGAGTTTGTACTACTTACAATAAAGCTTGTCAGATATAAAAGAAAAAAAAAACGGTGGAAGTGGCGCCTTGTCTGTACACGACTCGACGCGCTGCGGCTCGCGGTGGCAGCAAAGAGCTTCTTATCTCCCCATTGGAGGAAGACCAGCGAATATTCGGTTATTTGCCGTTTCCGGTGATTGTACATTTGACGTTTTTTAAATATGGTTTGAGAAGGAAAACGGACTACTAGACCCTCGCCTACGCCCGACGCATTTCTCCCCAATCACTGTGACCCGCGGTTTGCTGCTCAGGCTCAAACACTGTGAGGAGTAATGTGGGTGATGCCGCAACCATTGTAGGAGTGGCAGCAAGGGATGGAGCTCCTCCCTGGAAGTGAGAAAAGATCCGGGGGGGCCTCACATCCACGGGGAACTGTGACTAAAGCTTTGGGGAGGGGGGCGGAGCAAAACACATTGGAGGCGTGACTTGGTGGGAGCCACAGGGTGTCACCCCTCCTATTACCGCCATTGGACTAATTTCTTCCCAATACTCATCACTCCGCCCCCTATCGGGAAGAAACGCGTCGGACGTAGGCGATGACTTAACGGTGAGGGGGGGCAGACTGAACCCCCAAGTCCTAATTTCTTGGTGATGAGATAATTATGTAAGAGAAACATTTAAAAATTTCCATGTAAATATTTTATAGAAATATATTTTTTTGAAAATTCATTTTTTTTTTCTTCTACACGATTGTGAGATTTTAAAGGATGATTTGTAACGATGAAAATAAACGTTTCCTGAAATGAAGACGAGTTTCTAGTTTTATATTTTCCACGTTTCTTTGTGATCCGCCATCGAGAGTCGTAATCCTATTTCATTCATTACAAGTTTTCTTTGTATTTACTTCTCATATTATTTATTTATTTTTGTGTATTTTGATTTTCTGATTTGGTGAATATGACGCCAACGTGGAGCTGTTTTGTATATTATGTTTTGGCCCTCCCCCCCCCCCCGTGTACTGCAGACGAAGCGACATACCCCACATCTGCTGCGTATAAACCCAGAAGCAGGCAGCGGAGTCTGTAAGCCGGTCCCAGCCAATGATTCACGCCCAGTACCTGCTCATCGCCTGCTTGGTGCGTCATTGTGCGGTGTTTAGGCATGTGCAGTTTTTTAAGTTACGAATACGTTTTCCGTCAATTTTCGTTATTTTAGTTGATTCGTTAACATACGAATGAACGAATGGTTTAGCGCAATTGATAACGAATAACGATATTTTCAAAATAACGAATATGAAAAACAACGAAGATACGAAAGATGAAAGAAACGAAAACATAGAAACAACGAAAATACCGAACCCAAAAAAAAATAATTACGAAAAACAAAATGAACGAAAATGCAAACTTACTAATATTCGAAGACCGAAAAGAAAACGAAATGCCGAACAAAGACTAAAAAACGAAAATCAAAACTAACGAAAAATAAATTACGAATCTTCGGAAAACTGAAATGAAAACAAGGAAAATACAAAATAATGTAAATTGGCTTTGGTTAGTACTGAAATATTTCTGGACATTGACCAATAGCCACTGAGCGCTGTCCCTTTCCTCTGAAGAGGTTTGTTCCTTCCCCCAATCAGCTTCTTTCTCATTACCTCCTGGCTCCTTGTGTCTTTTTCTGTGTTAGGCCCCATACACACGAGAGGATTTATCCGCAGATACGGTCCAGCGGACTTCAGAAGATTTCTATGCGATGGCGTGTACACACCATCGCATTGAAATCCGCGCTGAAATCCTCTGCCGATGACGTGTCGCGCCGTCGCCGCTATTATGACGCAGCGACGGGCGCGACGCTGTCATATAAGGAATTCCACGCATGCGTCAAATCATTACGACGCGTGCGGGGAATCCCTTTGGACGGATGGATCCGGTAAGTCTGTACAGACGAGCGGATCCATCCGTTGGAATGGATTCCAGCAGATGGATTTGTTGAGCATGTCAGCAAATATCCATCTGCTGGAAATCCATCCCAGGGGAGATTTATCCGCGGATAAATATCCGACGGAGTGTACACACCATAGGATCTATCCGCTGAAACCCATTTGATGGGATTTATCTGCGGATGGATTCTATCGTGTGTATGGGGCCTTAGACTGCAGTGCATCTCATTTCTAGATTTGTATTTGTAATATCTGACATATTTTAGTTTTCTTCTACGTCAGACTTCATTCTAGACAGGGTGTGTGTGCTAACTAAGACAGTCAAGTCAATCACAGTAAAATCCGAATTACAAAATTACGACGAGTAGCGTGTCGAATAAACGTAAAATGTATTCTAACAGAATTACGAATGCAATAAAATCTACAAAAGTAAGTTTTTACAATCAAAGGAAATTAGACATGAAAATACGAATGATCATAAAGCAACGAAAATATATTTCTTTACGAAAATACGAATGCGGCATGATGGAAAATATAATGTAAATACGAATAGCAAAACAACGAAAATTAAACTAAAAACGAAGGAACGAATAAAATCATTTTAAAAATACGAACGCGGCAGAATACAAAATATAACGAAAATACGAATCTCCATTCAACGAAAAATAAACTAACAGAAAAAAACGGAAACGGAAAAAAGAGTGTTACGAAAATACTAAAGAGTACGAATACGATAACTAACGTCTTACAAAATTACGACTCGTTACGAATCACGATAAACGAACAGAAACGAAACAGAAATAAACTAAATTTTTTGCTGTGCACATGTCTAGCGGTGTTCTCGGTGCGTCATGGCGTGGTGTTCACCTCCTTGGCGCGGTATTCGCCTCCTTGGTGCTGTGTTCTCCTCAGTGCGTCATGGTGTGGTGTTTGCCTCCTTGGCGCGGTGTTCTCCTCAGTGCGTCATGGTGCGGTGTTTGCCTCCTCGGTGCGGTGTTCTCCTCGGTGCGTCATGGCGCGGTATTCACCTCCTTGGTTCATAATGGAGCTGTATTCGCCTCCTTGGTGCGGTGTTCACCTCTTTGGAGCGGTATTCACCTCCTTGGTGCATAATGGCGCAGTATTCACCTCCTTGGTGCTGTGTTCTATTCAGTGCGTCATGGTGCGGTGTTCGCCTCCTTGGTGTGTCATTTTCCTCCTAGGTGCGTCATGGCGTGGTGTTCGCTTCCTTGGTGCGGTGTTCTCCTCTGTGCGTCATGGTGTGGTGTTCGCCTCCTTGGTGCGTCATTCTCCTTGGTACGTCATGGCGTGGTGTTCGCCTCCTTGGCATGGTGTTCTCCTCTGTGCGCCATGGTGTGGTGTTCGCCTCCTTGGCGCGGTATTCGCCTCCTTGGTGCGTCATTCTCCTTGGTACGTCATGGCGTGGTGTTCGCCTCCTTGGCGCGGTGTTCTCCTCTGTGCGACATGGTGTGGTGTTCGCCTCCTTGGCGCGGTATTCGCCTCCTTGGTGCGTCATTCTCCTTGGTACGTCATGGCGTGGTGTTCGCCTCCTTAGGTGCAGTGTTCTTCTTGGTGCATCATGGCGCGGTATTCGCCTCCTTGGTGCGGTATTCTCCTCCTCCTTGGTGAGTCATGGCGTGGTGTTTGCCACTGTAACGGAATGACCCGTGACACCCAAAGACTTTGTGAGGATGGAGGATACTTCTGTGTCAGCGTCACTGGTAACTCTTGGGTCTGAGTCCACTCTGTGCCCTTTGGGTATGGGGTGGCAAGTGAATCATAATTCATGTATTACATGAGATGGGACATCACTGATAGTTCGTATTGCAGGATTTTGAGACACTGCAAGATGTTGGTTAATTGTGACCCCAACCAGTCAATAGGGACTCGTCTCTCTGTGAAGACTGTTAATATGTTAAATAAGGCTAGCTTTTGAAAGGCCTTTAATTGTGTGATAACACTGTCTAAAGCCTATTGATGCTCAGAGGTGTGAATAGGTGTCAAGCTGCATGCGGAGACGAAACGTCTGCCTGGGAAACTCAGTGTGTGAAGGTGGTTTGTTTGTTATGCTGTTAATTAAGGAATGTGCAGTGATTAGACATGATAATTGTCGGTTGGTGCCGACCTGTCTAGAATGTTTTTAGTAATTAGCCTTAGTGTGTGATTGGGGGGGTGGAGATCTCATTGTCCCTTTGAATACTGTCACATGGTTGTACTGTATAAAAGACTGAGAAGAAACCATTCAAATTGTCTTCATTTGAAACCAGAGAACACAGAGCAAGTCTCGGTATTCTGGGAAACGGGAGGCCTGCTGGTTTGTCTGTGTGTCAGATAAGCTGTCGTGACTGGGATGGAAGGTCGTAAACGGTGGTGACCGTTACAGCCACCATGTCTTCTATAGATGTGGAAAGTGCTTACTCTGCAGGAATACCCATGCTGATCGGCTGTGCCCAATTACAGCCAAGAGCTCTGTTCTGACAATAAACAGAAGAACAATCTCTCTGTTTCTTTTCCCTGCAAAGCAGGCCTGATTACTAACAATACAGTCCTGATCTCGGATGTGGAAATTCGGGGCAATTTAGGAAACCGCGATCACAGGTCAATTGACTTCAGTATAAATCACATAAATAGGAAATATGAGGGGAATACAAAGACACTGAATTTCAAAAGAGCCGACTTCCCTAAACTACGATCCTTACTAGAAGATATAAATTGGGATAAAATATTAGGAACAAAGAACACGGAGGAGAGATGGGTTTGCTTTAGGAACATATTAAATAATGGCATTAGCCAATACATCCCATCGGGTAATAAAATGAAAAGAGTGAACAAAAGCCCTGGGTGGCTGAACTCCGATGTAAAAATGTATATAAAAGTAAAGGAGAAGGCCTTCAAAAAATACAAGGCTGAGGGATAATCATCCGCATTCCAACTGTACAAAGGATGCAACAAGAAATGTAAGGGGGCAATCAGGGCGGATAAGATAGAACATGAAGTGAGTGAATAACTTGTATAGCGCTAACAAATGCGAACCGAATCGCCTCAAGGCGCTTTGCATCCATTTCCGTGCTGATCCTTCAGAAGAGGGGGGTCTTTAGCTTTTCCCTGAAAGCCCGATGTTTTTCTTCCATGCGAACGGTCGTGGGTAGAGCATTCCATAGCCGAGGTCCTTGGACTGCAAATCTACGTTCTCCCTTCGTTTTGTAGCGGGATTTGGAGAAGGTTTTGGTTGGTTGACCTGAGCACGCGATTGGTGACGTAGGGTTTCATTTTCTCGCTTAAGTATTGAGGCCCGTTTCCCTGTGCGCATTTTTGGGTGAGGCAGAGTGTCTTGAATGTGATTAGATTCCTTTACGGCTAGCCAGTAAAGGGACCTCAAGACCGGGGCGATAGATTCCCACGTTTTTTTACCAGTTACCAGTCTGGCTGCCGTGTTCTGGATGACTTAAAGAGGTGAAATCTGGTATTTCGGTAGTCCTAAATAGAGGGAGTTTGCGTAGTCCAGTCGGGAATTGATGATTGTTCCAACCACTACTGCTGTATCCTCTTCCAGGGTGAAGGGGAGGAGTCTACGTAGCATGCGGAGAAGATGGTGAGAACCGCTGACTACTGCTCCTATTTGTGTGTCCATCGTCATGTCTGAGTCAAAGATGACTCCGAGGCTTTTGACTTTGTTGCTAGGGTTGTTGGTCTGTCCAAGGATGGTGGGTGGTGTCCATGTGGTCATAGAATTCGGTTTCCGATTTGCGTGAAGGATGAGGAGTTCCGTTTTGGATCCATTGAGTTTGAGTGAGCTTTCAGTCATCCAATTATCGATCAGTGTGAGGCATTTTCCTAGTTCCTGATATTGGTGTTCTTTGTTGGTGATTCGAAAATAAAGTTGTGTGTCGTCAGCATAAGAGTGGTAGCGCAGGTCCTGTTTGCTGATGATTTGAAGAAGTGGGCGGATGTAAATGTTAAAGAGTACGGGGGAAAGGGGAGATCCTTGAGGGACTCCGCATGTAATGGTCCGTGTTTCTGACGTGAAGCCTCCTAGTTTCACGGTCTGTGTTCGATTTTCTAGGAAAGATGCGAACCACGGTAGGGTCGCTTCTGAGACTCCGGCTACTTCTTTAAAGTGGAGGTTCCCCTAAAAATAAACTTTTAACATTGCATTTATGAGATTAATGACAATTAGAATCGGCTGTTTTTTTTTTTTTTTAAATACGTCCGTACATACCGTTTCCTATATGTGTTCTCACCGCCGCTTCCGGGTATGATGGTCGGGGCTGGGCGTTCCTATTTGATCGACAGGCATCCGACCGATGTATACAGCGCGTCACGAGATGCCGAACGTCAGTGCGCAGTTGCCGTATAGAGCCGACTCGCAGTCAGGCTTCTTTCGGCAACTCGTGACGCACAGTATGCGACGGTCGGAAGCCTGTCAATCAATTAGGAACGCCCAGCCCCGCAGAAGACATACCCGGAAGCGGCGGTGAAAATACGGTATGTACGGGGATAAAATTAAAAAAAAAACAGCCGATTGTCATTAGGACAACTCGGCTGAATGTAATGTTAAAACATTTTTTTGGGGTGAACCTCTGCTTTAACAATAAGTCACCAGGACCAGATGGCTTGCACCCGAGGGTACTTAGGGAACTCAGTCAAGTAATTGCCAGACTATTGTTCCTCATTTTTACTGACAGTCTACTGACTGGAATGGTACCAGCTGATTGGAGAAAAGCCAATGTAGCACCAATAAAAAGGGCCCAAAATCCATCCCTGGGAATTACAGACCAGTCAGCCTAACATCAATAGTGTGTAAGCTTTCGGAGTGAATAAGGGACTATATACAAGATTTTAGTAATGAGAACGGTATCATTAGCAGTAATCAGCATGGATTCATGAAGAATCGTTCTTCTCAAACCGATCTATTAACCTAAGAGGAGGTGAGTTGCCATCTAGATAAAGGAAGGTCCGTAGACGTGGTGTATCTGGATAAAGGAAGACCCGTAGACGTGGTGTATCTAGATAAAGGAAGGCCTGTAGACGTGGTGTATCTAGATAAAAGAAGGTCTGTAGACGTGGTGTATCTACATAAAGGAAGGCCCGTAGACGTGGTGTATCTGGATAAAGGAAGGCCCGTACATGTGGTGTATCTAGATAAAGGAAGGCCCGTAGATGTGGTGTAGATAAAGGAAGGCCCGTAGACGTGGTGTATCTGGATAAAGGAAGGCCCGTAGACGTGGTGTATCTGGATAAAGGAAGGCCCGTAGACGTGGTGTATCTGGATAAAGGAAGGTCCGTACATGTGGTGTATCTAGATAAAGGAAGGCCCGTAGATGTGGTGTAGATAAAGGAAGGCCCGTAGACGTGGTGTATCTGGATAAAGGAAGGCCCGTAGACGTGGTGTATCTGGATAAAGGAAGGCCCGTAGACGTGGTGTATCTGGATAAAGGAAGGTCCGTAGACGTGGTGTATCTGGATATAGGAAGGCCCGTAGACGTGGTGTATCTAGATAAAGGAAGGCCCGTAGATGTGGTGTATCTGGATAAAGGAAGGCCCGTAGACGTGGTGTATCTAGATAAAGGGGGACTGGTAGACGTGGTGTATCTAGATAAAGGAAGGCCCGTAGACGTGGTGTATCTAGATAAAGGAAGGCCCGTAGATGTGTTGTATCTGGATAAAGGAAGGCCCGTAGATGTGGTGTATCTAGATAAAGGAAGGCCCGTAGATGTGGTGTATCTAGATAAAGGGGGACTGGTAGACGTAGTGTATCTAGATAAAGGAAGGCCCGTAGACGTGGTGTATCTAGATAAAGGAAGGCCCGTAGACGTGTTGTATCTAGATAAAGGAAGGCCCGTAGACGTGGTGTATCTAGATAAAGGAAGGCCTGTAGACGTGGTGTATCTAGATAAAGGAAGGCCCGTAGATGTGGTGTATCTAGATAAAGGAAGGCCTGTAGACGTGGTGTATCTGGATAAAGGAAGGCCCGTAGACGTGGTGTATCTGGATAAAGGAAGGCCCGTAGACGTGGTGTATCTAGATAAAGGAAGGCCCGTAGATGTGGTGTATATGGAAAGGAAGGCCCGTAGATGTGGTGTATCTGGATAAAGGAAGGTCCGTAGACGTGGTGTATCTGGATAAAGGAAGACCCGTAGATGTGGTGTATCTGGATAAAGGAAGGCCCGTAGATGTGGTGTATCTAGATAAAGGAAGGTCCGTAGACGTGGTGTATCTAGATAAAGGAAGGCCCGTAGATGTGGTGTATATGGATAAAGGAAGGCCCGTAGATGTGGTGTATCTGGATAAAGGAAGGTCCGTAGACGTGGTGTATATGGATAAAGGAAGGCCCGTAGATGTGGTGTATCTGGATAAAGGAAGGCCCGTAGACGTGGTGTATATGGATAAAGGAAGGCCCGTAGATGTGGTGTATCTGGATAAAGGAAGGCCCATAGACGTGGTGTATCTAGATAAAGGAAGGCCCGTAGACGTGGTGTATCTGGATAAAGGAAGGCCCGTAGACGTGGTGTATCTAGATAAAGGAAGGCCCGTAGATGTGGTATATCTAGATAAAGGAAGGCCCGTAGATGTGGTGTATCTGGATAAAGGAAGGTCCGTAGACGTGGTGTATCTAGATAAAGGAAGGCCCGTAGATGTGGTGTATATGGATAAAGGAAGGCCCGTAGACGTGGTGTATATGGATAAAGGAAGGCCCGTAGATGTGGTGTATCTGGATAAAGGAAGGCCCATAGACGTGGTGTATCTGGATAAAGGAAGGCCCGTAGACGTGGTGTATCTAGATAAAGGAAGGCCCGTAGATGTGGTGTATCTAGATAAAGGAAGGCCTGTAGACGTGGTGTATCTGGATAAAGGAAGGCCCGTAGACGTGGTGTATCTGGATAAAGGAAGGCCCGTAGACGTGGTGTATCTGGATAAAGGAAGGCCCGTAGACGTGGTGTATCTAGATAAAGGAAGGCCCGTAGACGTGGTGTATATGGATAAAGGAAGGCCCGTAGATGTGGTGTATCTGGATAAAGGAAGGTCCGTAGACGTGGTGTATCTGGATAAAGGAAGACCCGTAGATGTGGTGTATCTGGATAAAGGAAGGCCCGTAGATGTGGTGTATCTAGATAAAGGAAGGCCCGTAGACGTGGTGTATCTAGATAAAGGAAGGCCCGTAGACGTGGTGTATCTAGATAAAGGAAGGCCCGTAGATGTGGTGTATCTAGATAAAGGAAGGCCTGTAGACGTGGTGTATCTGGATAAAGGAAGGCCCGTAGACGTGGTGTATCTGGATAAAGGAAGGCCCGTAGACGTGGTGTATCTAGATAAAGGAAGGCCCGTAGATGTGGTGTATATGGATAAAGGAAGGCCCGTAGATGTGGTGTATCTGGATAAAGGAAGGTCCGTAGACGTGGTGTATCTGGATAAAGGAAGACCCGTAGATGTGGTGTATCTGGATAAAGGAAGACCCGTAGATGTGGTGTATCTGGATAAAGGAAGGCCCGTAGATGTGGTGTATCTAGATAAAGGAAGGTCCGTAGACGTGGTGTATCTAGATAAAGGAAGGCCCGTAGATGTGGTGTATCTGGATAAAGGAAGGTCCATAGACGTGGTATATCTAGATAAAGGAAGGCCCGTAGATGTGGTGTATCTGGATAAAGGAAGGCCCGTAGACGTGGTGTATCTATAAAGAAAGGACCGTAGACGTGGTGTATTTGGATTTTGCAAAAGCATTTGACACATAAACGTTTACTACACAAAGTAAGGTTCGTTGGCATGGCAGTGGAGACCCTGGGACAACTGCCACTAAGACAGGCGGCTTACCGAGTACCTGACGCAGTGAGAGGGAATGCGTCATGAGATTAAGGAGATGCTTGAGTTGGGAGTCATCCAGCAGCCCCTGGGCTTCCCCGGTGGTCCTCGCACCGAAGCTGGATGGCATGACTCACTTCTGTGTAGACTACGCAGATTAAATGACTGTACCACCACCGACGCTTACCCTATGCCCTGGGTGTATGATCTGTTAGATCGCATAGTTCGGGAGAAAATTCCTGACAACCCTCAACCTATGCAAAGGGTATTTACTGTACAATTCCTCTGGATGCGGAATCTATTCTGAAGACGGCATTCATCACCCCATTTGGCCTATACCAGTCTAAAGTAATGCCATTTGGGATGAAGAATGCCCCGGTGACTTTCCAGAGGATGGTAGATCGACTCCTCAATGGCCTCCAGGACAATGCTTGTACATATCTGGACAACATTGCGATCTACAGCAATACCTGGGAGGACTACCTGGGTGTCGTGTTACCCCGCAGGACTAACCCTTAAGCCAGAGGTACAGTACCTTGGACAACAACGACCTGAGCCTGCCAAGATTGAGGCAGTTGCCAACTGGCCAACCCCCCCCCCCATACTAAAACTTAGGTCCTGGTGTTCCTCGGCACAGCTGGGTACTATAGGAAGTTTGTCCCGGAAAATAGTTCCATCGCTAAGCCCCTGACAGACCTGACTAAGAAGCACCTTCCCCAACAGGTACTGTAGTCTCCAGAGTGTGAAGTTGCCTTCCAACGCTAAAAAAAATACACTAACTTCGGCTTCTGTTCTAGCCACCCCTGACCCAACATTTTTGTGTCCACACCGATACCTCTACATTCGTACTGAGTGAGTGAGTAACTTGTATAGCGCAGCAAATGCGAACTTAATCGCCTCAAGGCGCTTGGCATCCAGAGTTGTACAGGTCTTTCAGAAGAGGTGGGTCTTTAGCTTTTTCCTAAATGCCCGATGGTTTTCTTCCACGCGGATGGTCGTGGGTAGAGCATTCCAGAGCCGTGGTCCTTGGACCGAGAATCTTCTTTCTCCTTTCGATTTGTAGCGGGATTTAGGAATTTGGAGAAGGTTTTGGTTGGTTGACCGGAGCATGCGCTTGGTGACGTATGGTTTTATTTTCTCGCTTAAGTATTGAGGAGCTTTTCCCTGTGTACATTTGTGGGTGAGGCAGAGCGTCTTGAATGTCACCCTGTCCTGTACGGACAGCCAGTGGAGGGACCTCAAGACTGGGGAGACTGATTCCCACGGCTTTTTACCTGTTACCAGTCTGGCTGCCGTGTTCTGGACGACTTGTAGACGTGCCATCTGGTATTTTGGTAGTCCTAAGTAGAGGGAGTTTGCCTAGTCGAGTCGTGAGTTGATGATTGTTCCAACCACTACTGCCGTGTCTTCTTTCGGGATAAAGGGGATGAGTCTACGTAGCATGCGGAGCAGATGATGAGAGCTGCTGACGACTGATCCTATTTGTGCATCCATCGTCATGTCTGAGTCGAAGATGACTCCGAGACTTTTGATTTTTTTGCTTGGTGCAATGGTTTTTCCGAGGATGGTGGGTGGTGTCCATGTGGTCCTAGAAATGGATTTCTTATTTGCGTGAAGGATGAGTAGTTCTGTTTTCGATCCGTTAAGTTTGAGGGAGCTTTCGGTCATCCAATTGTCGATCAGTGTGAGGCACTTTCCAAGTTCATGAAATTGGTCTTTTTTGTTGGTGATTCGAAGGTAAAGCTGCGTGTCGTCCGCATAGGAGTGGTAGCGCAGGTCCTGTTTGCTGATGATTTTGAGGAGCGGGCGGATGTAGATGTTGAAGAGTAGAGGTGAGAGGGGTGATCCTTGCGGGACTCCGCATGTGATGGTCCGTGTTTCTGATGTGAAATCTCCAAGTTTCACGGTCTGAGTGCGATTTTCCAGGAACGATGCGAACCACGGTAGGGCTGCGTCAGAGACTCCTGCTACTTCTTGGAGTCGCGTGAGCAATATGTTGTGATCTACTGTGTCGAAGGCTGCACTAAGGTCCAGCAGCACTAGGAGACAGGATTCTCCGTCATCTGCTGCTTCAAGGGCGTCATCCCATATCTTGAGAAGAGCCGTTTCTGTGCCGTGGCCTGGGCGAAAACCTGATTGTAGAGGATCTAGGAGTTTGTGGTCGTCCAGGTGGGGCTGGAGTTGTTGCACTACTGCTTTCTCCATGATCTTCGAGATCGTGTTCAGGCTTGTTACCGGTCTGCGCTGGTTAGGGTGTTTCGGATCGAGGTTGGGCTTCTTTAGGAGAGGTTTTATTATGCCTTGTTTGAGGTTGTTCGGAACCATCCCTTTCCTGAATGATTGGTTTATGATGTGCGTTATGGTGGGTGCCAAGATGTCCGTGCATTCTTTCAAGAGTTTTGTCGGGATGATGTCGTTTGGGGATGTGTTGTCTCGGAGGCTTCCGATGATGTTTTTTGTGGTGTCGATGGTAATTGGGATCAGCTCGAAATTCATCGAAGTTTTGTTGATTTCTTCTTCTTGCTGTATCTGAGTGGGGTTTGTGTTTTTTTTCTGTTGAACTGTTGCCCGAATCTTTTCAATTTTGTCGATAAAAAAGTCAGATAGTTCGTTGCAGAATTCTTGTGTCTCACTTGCAGGGGGCTCCAAACAGGAGGGGTTCATAGCCTTAGAGACTAGTTTAAAAAGTTCCCGTGGATGGTTTATGGCTTTGGAGATGGTGTTTGCGAAATGGTCTTTTTTGGCTTTAAAGATCGCTTTGTGGTAATTTTTGGTGAGGGTTTTGTACTTTGTGAGGTTTTCTTTTGATGGGTTCCTCCTCCAGGCTCCTTCAGCTCTTCTGCGTTCCTGTTTCAGTAAAGTGAGAGTCATTAAACCAGCCCGAGTTATTTTTCCGGTTGAGAGCTCTGCGTTTTGGAGCGACTGTATCTGCTGTTTGCAGTAGTGCTTTGTTTAAAGCGTTGAGTGTTTGATCCGTTGAGTGGTTCGGATTTGGTACGTCTATTTTAGTACTGGGGGCAGTACTAAGCCAAGTAGGACCTGATGGCGGTGAGCACCCAGTGGCATACACCAGTTGGAAGCTGCCACCCAGGGAAGTCGGTTATGCAGCTGTGGAGGAGTGTTTGGCGCTGGTGTGGGCCAACCTCATCTCTACGGACGATCTTTTATGGTGCTCATTGACCACAATCCATTAATCAGGTCTCTGGGGATTATGGACGTTTGTTACAATGGAGCTTGGCCCTGCAGCCTTACAAATTTTACCATCCTGCAGCCTTACACAGAGTTAAGCCTAGCCCCCCCACTGGCCTGACTACCAACATTCCCCAGGGCCCCACCCACTGGCCCTCCCACCAAATCTGCCCACTGGCCATCCCACTTTTAATTTCAACACTCCTTCAACTTTATTATATGAAAATGAACCCAATCCAGCAAAGAGATGTATGGCCCCATATATTCAAAGAGACATCTCAGTCCGGCAAAGAGTGAGCCCCATATATTCAGCAAAGAGACATCCCTTTGAATGCATCGGCCTACCTTGCTTTAGCAATTGCTAGTTACTACAGCAGCAACTCCTCTGTCTTTTTGGTTGGGCCCCTCAAGACACCAGGGCCCCCTACATGTGTATGGGATGCCCCCCTCTGATGACAGCCCTGTTTGGGATATACCAACTAGGAAAGGGCATGTAGTCCCCTGATGAAGAAGTCCTGATGGAGTCCATTTCACAGAATATGGAGACCCTATCCGTCTTCCAGGATCCAGACTGCTTCTTCTCCAAAGGCCTTCTTTGTCTTCCAACACATGGGCTTGGTCAAGTTTCCCCCCCCCCCCACACTTCCTGTGGCATAAGTAAGTTATTTTCCTGAGCTTCATGAACCAGTCCAACAGGTTAATTAGCAAATCAACAGGGGAATCTTCACTTCTAATATGGTCTAAAAATTGAACAAAAATATTCAAATATCTAGACTATAAAAAATAAAAATCACCAAAAATTGTCATAGCAACACAAAGCATAACCCAAGTAGTCACAAATATTTTTTTTTTTTTTTTTTAAACCATGTGTTTTTCATTACATATAATTAGTTATGGAACGTCCATTTTTAAGACTGGAATATTTCCGACAATACGATCTAGTCCTGAATGCGCCATCTAGAAAGGGGTGGTACCTTGCTTGAAGCGCAACTCCAGCCAAAACCTTTTTATTTACTGTCCGACAGCGGAGAGGAGCAACCACCGGCAGATCTTCAGAAACGAGAAGGGAAATCGGTATGGAGAGAAGATGGTCACCAATAAACCACTTTCAACAAGGACCGAGTAATGAAGGGGAGTCTAGTCCTCCATACATTCACCATTTGGTGTTGGCGTCCCCAGTGGAGCCATCACCTCACTTCCTGTCCTAGTGGCGCCATCACCTCACTTCCTGTCCTAGCGGCAACACTGTGCCAATAGGCTCCAAGAAGCCCCTACATACCATCTAAAGTAGGTGTATTCAATTCGAATTCAAAGAGGTTTGATCATTAAAATGGTCTTCCAGTAGAAAGGCCAAACCTCATGTTTGTGCCCCCTCCCCCTTTAAATCAGTCCCTCCTCCCCCTATTACAGCACAACCCCCTCTCCCTTTACATCACAATACAACCCCCCCCCCACACCCATGTCACAGCCCCTTGTTCTTTACATCAGTGACTTCAGTCACCCCCTTTCGAGTCCCATCTTACGTAGCATGGCAGAGTGGGGGAGGTGTGATAGGCATGGATGGGCGGTGGGAGTGTCTTAACTTTTACTGTTAGGTGGGTGATTGGTTGCTAGGACCGCCTGCATCTTGGCAACCAATCAATGGCTTGATAACTTAAAAACGGTGGGGCAGCTCTCACCACCCATCCCACCTCAAACCCTCTGCCATGAGAAGTGGGGGGGGACAACACACAGGAGGCTGAATGGGGCGCCCACAAATCCAGATAAGACTGCCCCCCCTCCCCCCACACATACAGATCACACCAAACTGCATTGTAAAGTTTTATTAAAAAGTTCTGAAGACAAAAAAAATGAATTTGTATTTATTAATTCTCTTAAAATAAAATTTCTCATAACCCATGCATCAACACTAGGCAAGCGCACATCACACCAAGCCAGAGGGCGGGGCTCCGACACTTCCACACAGCCGGGGAGAACCAAGAAATTGTGGGAGGGGGGGGGGGGCACTCGCACCCATCGAGACCTGGAGATTAGGGGGGACACCCTCACAGCCGGGGGAGAACCAACAACAATCTCACAGATAGGGAGAGTTGGGTGATGGGCAACTCACAGCTGGAGAGATTCAAGTGACAAACAGTAACCCTCCCAGGCAGGAACACTCGGGTGGCAGCTGGAGAGGGTCGGGTGATGGGCCACTCGCAGCCAGGGAGGGTCAGGTGTAACACCCATAGCCAAGGATGGTTGGGTGCCTCTTAGTCAGGGAGGGTTGGGGACGGAGTAATACCCATAGCTGGAGAGGATTGGGTGACCCTCAGCCAGGAGAGTTGGGCGATGGATAATGGGGAGGTACGGGGACAGGGGTAATACCCCTAACTGAAGAGAGTTGGGGGACCCAGCCATCGAGGGTCAGGCGATGGGTGACCCTCAGAGCGTTGGGGACAGGGGGAAATACCTCATTGCTGGAGAGGGTTGGGTGACCCAGCCATCAAGAGCCAGATGATTGACTCTCAGCCAGGACTGATGGGTAATGGGGGAAGATTTGGGGATAGGGGCATAACCCATACATGGAAAGAGTTGGGTAGCCCAGCCATCGAGGATCAGGTTACGGGTGACCCTCAGCCGGGAGAGTTGGGGACAGGGGGGGGGGGGGGGGGGAATACCTCATTGCTGGAGAGGGTTGGGTGACCCAGATGATGGACTCTCAGCCAGGACTGTTAGGCGATGGGTAACGGGGGAAGAGTTGGGGATAGGGGCATAACCCATACATGGAGAGAGTTGGGTAGCCCAGCCATCGAGGGTCAGGCGATGGGTGACCCTCAGCCGGGAGAGTTGGGGACAGGGGTAATACCTATACATGGAGAGTGTTGGGTGGCCCAGCCATCAAGAGCCAGGTGATGGGTAATGGGGAGGGTCAGGGACAGGGGGGGGGTAACATTCATATCTGGGCAGACTCAAATGATAGGCCAGCCAGGTAAGAGACCCTCCCCACCTGGTGACCCTCAGTCTGGTGCTGAACTTCCAAGGGTTGTATGAAGCCTCTGCCCCCATCAAGGATCGTCAGAGGGTTGGTGCGATGGTCCCCCGATAAGAGCTCAGACACCATACAGCCCAGTACAGGTTTCCTTCAAATGAAAAGGGTGGCCCCGACAACCAGAGCGCCCCCCAGCTGCAGGTCACTGGCTGACGACACACCCACACAGGCAATGAGAACAGCGATAGGCCAAGCAAATCAAACGCATCATTGTGACACCCAACCAGACGCTCCTCCTACTTTGGCAGACGGAACCCGGGAGGTGTGAAGGAAAATCACGCCAGTTCAGAGAAAATCCACATAAAAAACTCTGTACATAGGAAACCTCTGAATGACTACAACACATACTGACACCCCGCCCCCCCTCCCATCATCGACCAATCACAGGAGGACGTCATTACAATGTACATTCCTCCCATCACCTCATCTAAGGAGGACGTCATTACAACGTATACAGACACCCCTCCCATCAATCGACCAATCACAGGAGGACGTCATTAAAGGAGAAGTGGAAGATTCTTTACATATACACACACGCACACACCAATAAAAATACTCTCCCCCCTCCCCCACCCCTGGCCTTCTCTACCCACCTACAGGGCCCCAATATGCAAACCAGACTCCTGAGTGGCACCAGAGGGCGGGCAGAGAGAGCCGGCTTTATGTCTATAGAAATCTTGGACTTCTCCTTTAATTTGTGGTTCACATTCAGAAAACGGCACCTCCTGGGGCTCTGAGCCGGCTCTCCGGGGGGGAGGGGGGCTGGAAATACAAAAGGTATCCAGAGAGGAGGAAAAAAAAATATATCACATGACCGGACAAGGCCGCCCTCTACTGGCTGCGCAAAGTCAGTTCTCTCAAGTAAGACTGCGTGAGACTGCGGAGTTCTTCCATAGCATAGTCCTCTGGCATGGGGAGTCGGCCGATGTGGGGGGGCGAGAAGTCTGAGGGGGACTCGCTGGAGGTCGGCGGAGGAGTCGTCAGATTCTGGTGAATGCTGTAAACGAAGGACGACGCGGAGGATGTTGGCAACGCGTTTCGCCATTTCTGGAAAAACAAAAAACTTGGTTAGAAGTCGATACGCCGAAGACGCCAAACATTCACAGAGCCAACCCCACCATAGAGATCCGATTTCTACTCAAAGTGCTGAATGACCAGGAACAAGAAATAAAACTTATACAGGAATTTCCCAATCAATGAAGTGAGGGGAGTTCCCTGACATAATAACCCCCCCCCCCCCCCATTCCATTGTGTGATCAGCAGACCTTCTTATTGGTGGTTCCAGCGAAACCCAGGATAAGGATTGGCCACCACTTACCGGACTGAGCCAACCTGTCTTTGGATTTGTAGCATTGGATTTGCTCCACCCGGTTACAGACGGAGATGACTTTATTGTGTAACCTCTCCAACTCATACACCGAACATTCACTCTACAAGAGAAAGAGAAAAATCGGTCATCCTTTACCCGCCACAGAGAAGCCCCAAAACCTCACCCTGAGCCCCACCTGTCAGAAGAAATTCCCCATAACCTTCTTCTAAACCACACCAGCCACAAAAGATCCCCGATAACCACACCCCGAGCCTCATCTTACAGAGATGGTCCCCTATAACCTCAACCTGAGCCCAACTCACCAGAGAAGATGCACCATAACCTCAACCTGAGCCCAACTCACCAGAGAAGATCCACCATAACCTCAACCTGAGCCCAACTCACCAGAGAAGATCCACCATAACCTCAACCTGAGCCCAACTCACCAGAGAAGATCCACCATAACCTCAACCTGAGCCCAACTCACCACAGAAGATCCACCATAACCTCAACCTGAGCCCAACTCACCACAGAAGATCCACCATAACCTCAACCTGAGCCCAACTCACCAGAGAAGATCCACCATAACCTCAACCTGAGCCCAACTCACCAGAGAAGATCCACCATAACCTCAACCTGAGCCCAACTCACCAGAGAAGATCCACCATAACCTCAACCTGAGCCCAACTCACCACAGAAGATCCACCATAACCTCAACCTGAGCCCAACTCACCACAGAAGATCCACCATAACCTCAACCTGAGCCCAACTCACCAGAGAAGATCCACCATAACCTCAACCTGAGCCCAACTCACCAGAGAAGATCCACCATAACCTCAACCTGAGCCCAACTCACCAGAGAAGATCCACCATAACCTCAACCTGAGCCCAACTCACCAGAGAAGATCCACCATAACCTCAACCTGAGCCCAACTCACCAGACAAGATCCACCATAACCTCAACCTGAGCCCAACTCACCAGAGAAGATCCACCATAACCTCAACCTGAGCCCAACTCACCAGAGAAGATCCACCATAACCTCAACCTGAGCCCAACTCACCACAGAAGATCCTCCATAGCCTTTCCTAAACCATCTCCCAGAGAAGATTCCTCATAACCTTATGAGCTTCACCTTAAAAAAAAAAAAAAAAAAAAAAAAAAAAAAGACCTCCCATAACCACACCCTGAGCCTCACCCACCACAGAAAAATCGACCATAATCTTGTCTTGAGCTGAATCTTCCAAAGATTCCCCCATAACCTCATCCTGAAGCCCCATCACCCAGTCAAGATCACACCAATAATTTTGCCTTGAGCTCCATCCAGCACAGAAGATCCCTCATAACCTAATCCTGAGCTCTACGGACCAGAGAAAAGCCCCTCTTCAACCTTGCCCCATCCACTAGAGAAGATGCCCTATAACCTGGTGCTCCGCCTCACCTGCCGGATACTGTTCAGCATCTCTATGATAGTGATGTAATCCAAGCAGACCTGTCCTGCCGTGTCCCACCCCTGGATGTGGACGCAGTTCTCAGGACGGGACAATTCATCTAAAAAGCTGTGTAGGTAGGAGTAATTTTCATTTATGATGGCATCTGGAAGACAAAAAGGACATTAAAAAGACACTCCCCGGGAAGACCGGCTGTTCGGAATGCTTAAGAGAAGATTGTGGTTCTGACCTGAAGCCAGATGGCGGGAGACCAGCCGGTGACATTGGTTCCAGTGGCCAGCTCTCAGGAGGTAGGTGGCCTCTTTGTGTTGGTCTCCTTCTCTTCTGGAACGGATGGCTTTGGCCTCGTGGATCCATTGTGCCGGGATGCAGAGCTTCTCAACCAGGAACTTCTCCTTCATCAGCGACTCCGGAGTCTCCCGCAGGACGCAGTGTCGGATCAGGAGCTCTCGCACAGCCAACTCCCGAACACTAAAGAAAGGGAAGAGCCAAGAAGTGTTCTCGTATTAGAGGAAGAGTTCTCCTTTATTATTAGCAGACAAGTCTAATACTGAAGTATCACATAATGAACAGGATTCGCATTAGGACTACAGACATGGAGTCAGGAATGTAAAGGATGATATAGAGGAATGATACAGAGAAATACGTACACAGGGTCAGGGTGAAGGATGATACGGAGAAATACGTACACGGGGTCAGGGTGAAGGATGATACGGAGGAATGATACGGAGGAATACGTACACAGGGTCAGGGTGAAGGATGATACGGAGAAATACGTACACGGGGTCAGGGTGAAGGATGATACGGAGGAATGATACGGAGAAATACGTACACGGGGTCAGGGTGAAGGATGATACGGAGGAATGATACGGAGAAATACGTACACGGGGTCAGGGTGAAGGATGATACGGAGAAATACGTACACGGGGTCAGGGTGAAGGAGGATACGGAGGAATGATACGGAGAAATACGTACACGGGGTCAGGGTGAAGGATGATACGGAGGAATGATACGGAGAAATACGTACACGGGGTCAGGGTGAAGGATGATACGGAGAAATACGTACACGGGGTCAGGGTGAAGGATGATACGGAGGAATGATACGGAGAAATACGTACACGGGGTCAGGGTGAAGGATGATACGGAGAAATACGTACACGGGGTCAGGGTGAAGGATGATACGGAGGAATGATACGGAGAAATACGTACACAGGGTCAGGTATGTGAAGGATGACGAAGACGGCCCACTCCCACAGCCCCACATTCTCCAGTTGAGCGGCATAGCTGGTGTGCAGCACTCCCTGGCTCTGCGCCGACAGGTGGGTGTAATTTAAGGCCTGTAGTACCATCCAGAGGTGCCAACTGAGACGATAGTCCAAGGGGTCAGAGGTGATACTTCGGGGGTCCAAGAGCTGGCGGAGGTCGTAAGATCTACAGAGGAGGCACAAGATGAAAACCCCCAAATTATTATATAGAGAAAGGTCAGTCACCACAAAAGATCCCTGGTAACCACACCCTGAGCCTCATCTCACAGAGAAGGCCCCCCATAACCTCAACAAAACCCACCTACCACTGTAGATGCCAAATAACCTCCCCCTGAAGCCCAATCACCAGAGAACATCAACCATAACCTTACCCTGAGGCCCAATCACCAGAGACCATCAACCATAACCTCACCCTGAGGCCCAATCACCAGAGAACATCAACCATAACCTCCCCCTGAAGCCCAATCACCAGAGAACATCAACCATAACCCCCCCTAAGGCACAATCACCAGAGAACATCAACCATAACCCCCCCCCCCCCCTGAAGCCCAATCACCAGAGAGCATCAACCATAACCTCACCCTGAGGCCCAATCACCAGAGAACATCAACCATAACCCCCCCTAAGGCCCAATCACCAGAGAACATCAACCATAACCCCCCCCTAAGGCCCAATCACCAGAGAACATCAACCATAACCCCCCCCTATGGCCCAATCACCAGAGAACATCAACCATAACCTCCCCCTGATGCCCAATCACCAGAGAACATCAACCATAACCCCCCCCCCAGGCCCAATCACCAGAGAACATCAACCATAACCCCCCCCCTATGGCCCAATCACCAGAGAACATCAACCATAACCCCCCCCCCCCCCCCCCAGGCCCAATCACCAGAGAACATCAACCATAACCTCCCCCTGAGGCCCAATCACCAGAGAACATCAACCATAACCTCACCCTGAGGCCCAATCACCAGAGAACATCAACCATAACCCCCCCTAAGGCCCAATCACCAGAGAACATCAACCACAACCTCACCCTGAGGCCCAATCACCAGAGAACATCAACCATAACCCCCCCCCTATGGCCTAATCACCAGAGAACATCAACCCTAACCCCCCCTAAGGCCCAATCACCAGAGAACATCAACCATAACCCCCCCCCCCCAGGCCCAATCACCAGAGAACATCAACCATAACCCCCCCCCCCCCCAGGCCCAATCACCAGAGAACATCAACCATAACCCCCCCCCCCCCAGGCCCAATCACCAGAGAACATCAACCATACCCCCCCCTAAGGCCCAATCACCAGAGAACATCAACCATAACCTCCCCCTGAGGCCCAATCACCAGAGAACATCAACCATAACCCCCCCTAAGGCCCAATCACCAGAGAACATCAACCATAACCCCCCCTAAGGCCCAATCACCAGAGAACATCAACCATAACCCCCCCCCCTAAGGCCCAATCACCAGAGAACATCAACCATAACCTCCCCCTGAGGCCCAATCACCAGAGAACATCAACCATAACCTCACCCTGAGGCCCAATCACCAGAGAACATCAACCATAACCTCCCCCTGAGGCCCAATCACCAGAGAACATCAACCATAACCCCCCCTAAGGCACAATCACCAGAGAATATCAACCATAACCCCCCCTAAGGCCCAATTACCAGTGAACATCAACCATAACCCCCCCCTAAGGCCCAATTACCAGTGAACATCAACCATAACCTCCCCCTGAGGCCCAATCACCAGAGAACATCAACCATAACCTCACCCTGACCTGATCTCCCTCCCCTGTAATGACCAGCCTTCTCCTATACCATGGAGGTGTACTCTCACCTGTCACTGTACAGCTTCAGAAGGTGGAAGCAGACGTCTCTCTGCATAGGTGGTGGGGAGGTTTCAGACTCCATAGCAAGGTCAGCGTTCTCCAGGTATGAAGGCAGAGGATAGGATGCATAGCACTGTCCCTCATTCGACACCTGGGGGGAGGGAAAAGGTCCATCAGTCCCATTCTCTGGCAGTCAGTAGAAAAGGAGGAGGAGGTGGAGGACGAGGAGGACGAGGAGGAGGAGGAGGAGTCAGTGCCAGTATCTGGCAGTCAGTAGAAAAGGAGGAGGAGGAGGAGGAGGAGTCAGTGCCAGTATCTGGCAGTCAGTAGAAAAAGGAGGAGGAGGAGGAGGAGGAGGAGGAGGAGGAGGAGGAGGAGGAGGAGGAGGAGGAGGAGGAGGAGGAGTCAGTGCCAGTATCTGGCAGTCAGTAGAAAAGGAGGAGGAGGAGTCAGTCCTGGTATCTGGCAGTCAGTAGAAAAGGAGGAGGAGTCAGTCCTGTTATCTGGCAGTCCGTTTCAATAGAGAAGTGCTACCTGAAAAGCCTCCTCGTATTTCTGTAGTGCCTGGGCGATGGGGGCGGTAGGCGGGAGCATGTACCAGAGGTGAACAGCCAGCGCTCGCTTCCAGTCCAGTTGTGAGCAGACGTTGATGGATTTCTTATCAGAAGATTGCCATACCTGGGGGGAGGGGAGAGAACACACTTCTGGTCACATTAGATTTGGCAGAACAAGTGCAGCACTGAACTTTGACCAATAAAAGTCCTCATTTACGTTCCCCTTCCTGTACAGGACGACTACTGAGGATCCAGGAGGGTGCGGGATTTACTTGGAAATGATTTGGGACATCTTTCCTTGTGGATTCATCCCCAGAAGCCGGCCCTGTGACCACCCGGCAAGGCGAGTGGATGAGGTGCTCCATGGTGAGACCCAGGTAAGACCCAACTCCTAACGCCAGACAGACTACCTGGAACTACCATCTGACCCGACCTTAGCTAGTAACAGGGAGAGGGCAGGGATGGACCCTGGGGCATTAGAAAGAAGACGCTATATCTGTTATGGGGGATTACTGTATCCATACATCTCGACGTTGGTAGATTATGCTACTCGTTACCGAGAGACAATTGCCCTCACGTACATCCATGTGGAGACCGTGGTGCTCCAGATCTTTGCCGGGGTGGGTTTCCCTCAGGAGATGATCTCTGACCAAGGGACCCGACCCAGCAGATGTGGAATTAAGCTTCTACAGTGCTCTCCCTACCACCCCCGGGACTAAGGGAGCAATTTAACGGGACGAAGAAGCAATTACTGCGGACGTTTGCAACTTCTCACCGGGATATGGAGAAAATTTCTGACGCACCTCCTGTTCGCTTACCGGGAAGTGCTGAAATAATCTGTTATTGTATGGGAGATGGGCGAGGGGGCCACTAGATCTACTTGGAGCTCATTGAGGAAGGTGGTGTAGGGGCTAAGGAGACCTCTGTGGTAGGGTAAATACTAGCGCTCAGGGACCGGCTGAAGGGACACCATGCTGCAGAACCTTCAAGGGCGGCAGAATCGGTGGTACCACCTAAAATTACACCCTGGCTGTAGGGTAAGAAGTTCTTGCCCTCAAGCCTACCAAAATCGGACAAATTACAGGCCTCTTGGCAGGGACACCAACAGGTAGTGCCGCAAATGTGCAACACTACCTACCTGGTAGCCAAGTGCTCAGATGAAAGTCTGGCAGACTTTCCAAAGCGTACCAAGAGGGGCTCAGGGAGATAGCCGCTGTGACAGGAGCGACTTCGGGTGGGGGGTTTGTGGGGCTCAGCTTGCCCTGGAGAGCTCTGGAGGCTCCGTGTCCAGCTTTCCCGACCCTCTTATGTGTAGATCACCCTGTGTCTCTAATAGGGGTGACTGAGGGTGACTGAGAACCCCACTATGATCTGTGCTAGTCAGACTCAATGTTGTATATATGTATATATTGTGTTGTCTCATGCTGTTGTGTACTATTTGCTGTGATGGTTTGGGGTGTGACTGTATTCTATTGTGGCGTCTGCCTCAAATTATGGGATGTGCAAGTGTCTTGCTGTGAGGAAAGAGGGAGGAGGATTCCTCCAGCAGCTGACACCTGACCTGTGTGTCCATTGTCATTGGACAGCTCAACCCACCCTGAATCCAAGGGGGGGGGGGGGGAAGCACCTTGAAGTGGGATATCTGTGTAACATGAGTGAAAATAAAGTAGTCTGCTGGTTTCTACCCTAGACTGAGGTGTCTGGTGACTGGGGAGCTAAAGAGCCTTGGATAGTGCCGGTTCTGGACAGAGGAAGCTTTGATGACGGACATAGTTCTGGGTACGTGTCACAGCCGCCATATAGGTGATCCAGCAAGGGTAGATCCCGAGAACCTTCCCCTGCCGGAGCAAGGGATAGAGACAGTGAGGTCAGACGGGCAGCTAAGGCTGGAGGATCAGGCCAGTCCTTTAGGCAGGTCTTCCACCAAGCCTAGATACACTACTATGGAAGTGCACAGAGTAGAGCGCCGGGGACAGCTACCTATCTGGCAGGGGGCTTACCGGGTACCCAAATCTGTGAGAGAAGAAAAAGAAAAAGAAGAAATCGGGAGAAGGGTTAGCGATTATCCCCATGCCAACGAGCTGTTCGACCGCAATGCCCGAGGTAGTTTTCCCAACTACACTTAACCTATGCAAAGGGTGCTGGCAGTTTCCTCTGGAGCCAAAATCAGCATTCTTCACCCCCTTCAGGCTTGTACCAGTCTAAAAGGTCATGCCATTCGGGATGAAGAATGCTCTGGTGATGTTCCAGAGGAGGGTAGATCGACTTGATGGCTTCCAGAATTAGGCCTGTGCATACCTGGATGACATACAGTAATAGAGGAACATCTACTGCACTTAGGTACCGTGTTAGAGCGCATCAGGGCCAACATTAAAGCTGGAAGGAATGTCCGATGTTCAGTACCTCGGGCGGGCTGTGAGCAACAGTGTCCCGAACCAGCTAAAGCCGAGGCTTTGTCCCCAACTATTGCCCGATGGCCAAACCTCTGACTGACTTGACCAGAAAGAATATTCCGCCTCAGGCCTTGTGGTCCACAGAGTGCGGAAATACTTCCCAGCGCCTGCAAAACACTTCGATTTCTGCCCCAAATGTGTGTGTGACCATTCAGATGCCTCCACCTTCGGGCTGTGAGCAGTGGTAAGGGGGAGGGCAGGTAGGGTGGTTTGCAGCCATGGAAGAAGAATGTTTGGCTCTGGTGTGGGCCCTGAAAACACTTCAGGTCGTATCTCAATGGACGATCCTTCACAGTGTTCACTTGTTCGGGGACAGTGGACACCTACTGCGGTGGAGCTACAACTTTACTGTGCAGTAGAGGCCGGGATCACAAAAAAAACGGCAACACAGATGGACTTTCCTGGCAAAACGCCTTTTGGAGGGGGACCTGTATTGGATCTAGCTGGGTCTGCTGGACTATGAAACGGGGGGGTGGAGTAGTATTTCCCCTTCTAAAAAGTGAGCCTCGCCCAGGGTTGGGAACACGCCACTCTGAAGGGAGCCCCGCCCAGGGTTGGGAACACGCCACTCTGAAGGGAGCCCCGCCCAGGGTTGGGAACACGCCACTCTGAAGGGAGCCCCGCCCAGGGTTGGGAACACGCCACTCTGAAGGGAGCCCCGCCCAGGGTTGGGAACACGCCACTCTGAAGGGAGCCCCGCCCAGGGTTGGGAACACGCCACTCTGAAGGGAGCCCCGCCCAGGGTTGGGAACACGCCACTCTGAAGGGAGCCCCGCCCAGGGTTGGGAACACGCCACTCTGAAGGGAGCCCCGCCCAGGGTTGGGAACACGCCACTCTGAAGGGAGCCCCGCCCAGGGATGAGGTTGCGCTGCTCTAAAAAAACGTGAGCCCCACCAGGGAACGGGGACGCGCTGCTCTAAAAAAAGGGAACCCCGCCCGGGAAGGTAGCCCAGCCAAGCTTGGGAAAGGTCTGTACTTACCGCAGTGCCAGATAAGAGCACATAGACCTTCAGCCTCTCCTCCTGGATGAAGCGGTCCACCTGCTGCTTCTGCCAGTCCTCCAGCTGCATACGCAACAGTTCCTGTAGCTGCTGACTGCCCACCAACTGTGACAACATCATAGAGAGCCGATGGTCCCCTGCAAAGACATGACACAGCTAGAAAACCAGGCCACACACACACAGCGCCCTCCAATGACTAAAGAGGGTATATGAACACATGCCAAGCGCTCACCAGATTTCTGTGCCAGGCGACACGCCTCACTGATGCGGCAGCCGGTCAGGTAGCTGAAGACGGCCTCGATGGGACGTTCCTTTTGGTGCATCACCACCTCCGACTCAATGCGATCAACCGCCGTCTCAGCCAACCAATGGGAGAAGGCCTTCCTGCGCTGCAATCTCTCCACATACTGGTTGGTTTCATCTAGGCTGGCCTCCAGGTCCCGCAGCTGGCCCCACAATGCCTTGCACATGGTCCACGTTAGGCACCACTGTTTTACCACAGCTGTACAGAGCAAAAAAGGGAGCACATTATACGGAGCGTAAACCCCTCCATCACTCACCCAATAGACGGAGCGCAACCCCCTTCATTCACCCAATAGACAGAGCGCAACCCCCTTCACTCACCCAATAGACGAAGCGCAACCCCCTTCATTCACCCAATAGACGGAGCGCAACCCCCTTCATTTACCCAATAGACAGAGCGCAACCCCCTTCATTCACCCAATAGACGGAGCGCAACCCCCTTCATTCACCCAATAGACAGAGCGCAACCCCCTTCATTCACCCAATAGACGAAGCGCAACCCCCTTCATTCACCCAATAGACGGAGCGCAACCCCCTTCATTTACCCAATAGACAGAGCGCAACCCCCTTCATTCACCCAATAGACGAAGCGCAACCCCCTTCATTCACCCAATAGACGGAGCGCAACCCCCTTCATTCACCCAATAGACAGAGCGCAACCCCCTTCATTCACCCAATAGACGAAGCGCAACCCCCTTCATTCACCCAATAGACGAAGCGCAACCCCCTTCATTCACCCAATAGACGGAGCGCAACCCCCTTCATTCACCCAATAGACGGAGCGCAACCCCCTTCACTCACCCAATAGACGGAGCGCAACCCCCTTCATTCACCCAATAGACGGAGCGCAACCCCCTTCACTCACCCAATAGACGGAGCACAACCCCCATCACTCACCCAATAGACGGAGCACAACCCCCTTCACTCACCCAATAGACGGAGCGCAACCCCCTTCATCCACCCAATAGACGGAGCGCAACCCCCTTCATTCACCCAATAGACAAAGCGCAACCCCCTTCATTCACCCAATAGATGGAGCGCAACCCCCTTCACTCACCCAATAGATGGAGCGCAACCCCCTTCATTCACCCAATAGACGGAGCACAACCCCCTTCATTCACCCAATAGACGGAGCGCAACCCCCTTCACTCACCCAATAGACGGAGCGCAACCCCCTTCACTCACCCAATAGACGGAGCACAACCCCCTTCATTCACCCAATAGACGGAGCGCAACCCCCTTCACTCACCCAATAGACGGAGCACAACCCCCTTCACTCACCCAATAGACGGAGCACAACCCCCTTCATTCACCCAATAGACGAAGCGCAACCCCCTTCATTCACCCAATAGACGAAGCACAACCCCCTTCATTCACCCAATAGACGGAGCGCAAGCCCCTTCATTCACCCAATAGACGGAGCACAACCCCCTTCACTCACCCAATAGACGGAGCGCAACCCCCTTCACTCACCCAATAGACGGAGCGCAACCCCCTTCATTCACCCAATAGACGAAGTGCAACCCCCTTCATTCACCAAATAGACAGAGCGCAACCCCCTTCATTCACCAAATAGAAGAAGTGCAACCCCCTTCATTCACCCAATAGATGGAGCGCAACACCCTTCATTCACCTAACGGGTATATAAACATTAGGAGCAAAGTTCATGGACGGACACAGCAGCAATTGACCTTAGGGTATTATCCTCCCTTTTAGGAGATTGACTAGGCAGAAAAAAAAACAGCATGTTAAGTGTTAAACACGCCACACAGTACAGCCCCAACCAGGGCCTCCCGACGACCCGGAGGTTGGAAGGACAAAAAATCTGTTTGGTGAACAAGAGAGAAACTATCTTGTACCCCGAGAAAACTTTGCAAACCCACGGAGAGACGGGCGGGGCAGACCTTCATGTGGAAGCAGGCTTGTTGGGCTTGCGGAACCAGGGGCGCTTCTGCCCTTCAGCGGGCGCCTTTAGCGCCCTGGGACCGTTTACCTGTCGTACCGGGCCTACGGCAGGGCTCCTTACCTTTACCCGATTGTGGGAGCAGAGTGCTCTTACCTCCCGTGGCATCTTTTATGATGTCATCCAGAGACGCCCCAAAAAGCCTTTCACCCTTTAAGGGCAAGTCCACCAAGGCCTTCTTAGAGGACTGGTCCGCAGACCAACACTTCAGCCAGACAAGGCGGCGCAACACTACCGCGTAGGCTGAACCCTGGAGAGCAAGGGAAGCGTATCCAGGGCCGACTCAGACAAATTTTAGGCCCTGCACCAACTGGTCGGCCAGCGCCACACAGTCCGCAGGGGCATCCTGCGCCTCCAACTCCTGAAGCAACAACTTTGCTTGTTCGGTAAGTGTCTGAGACACTAGAGCCCCGGCCAAGACCGGTCTCACCACCGACCCCACCACTGTGAACATGGAGCGGGCCACAGCCTCAGCTCTCCTATCTGCGGGGTCCTTAAAAGCGGGAGCCCCTTCCACAGGCAACGTGGTCGCTTTGTTCAGTCTGGACACAGGGGGGTCCGCTGACGGAGGAGAGGTCCACTTTTTTTTAGGAAATCCTCCTCAAAAAGGGATAACGGACCGCAAAGTATTTTGGAACAGAAAAAAACTTTTGCGGCCGATCCCATTCCTTGTACACATTTTTTTCCAGATAAGGAACACAAGGAAACACTTTCGCGTGCGGGGCGGCTTACGGAACCCAAAAGGGACCGACATCTGATGTCTCTGCCGAATCCTTAATTTTTTGAGTATCCTGCACCGCAGTGATAGGAGATCCCACTAGCGCCCTATCATGCGCTGACCCTGAAGCAGAGTCATCCTCACTGTCCGTGTGGGCTAGGCCTGCATCCTCTGACCCCAAAGAACCAGGGCCGGAAGCAGTAGCTGGGCCCGATTCTGTGTCAGAGGCATCCCCAGAAGCAGGCGGGGGGAGGTGGCGCTTTTTACCCCCCCCTCTGGCCACGCACCGCTTCAATCCTGGCAACAAACGCCTCTAGGACTGCCGTCATAGCATCCACAGAGGCCGCAGGAACAGGGGCACTAAGGGTTAACTGGCATGTCTGGGGGAGAAGCATCCGGTTCGGACGCCAGGCTGACTCACCCAATAGCCGCCCTTGGACTGCAAGGCAAGATCCACAGGCCACCCTCCCGGCCGCAGCAGAGAACAGGGGGCCCCCCAGAGGACTCACCACCTGACCAGGCTGTACTGCTGCTGTCTGCCCCAGAGCGTTGTCCATGCTGTGCCGTCCCTTAGGAAGTGTGCTGGAGCGGTTAGCACCGTTATTGTAGCCACTAGAGGCAAAAACCACATCCAAAATGGCCGCCGACATGCAAAAAACAGCATGCGGGATTCAAGAAAATGGCCGCCGACCACTAATAAAGGCGCCGGCAAAATGGTGGCCGCGATAGTGCAGAAAAAAAACAAAGTAAACACACCAAACACCCGGGCAGGCCCCCCCCCCCCCCGCACACACGGCAGTAATAAAACCACCACAGCACCCCCGATAGCAGACACAGCCCCAAGCCGGAGCCCCCCAGGCAGACCCCCCACCTCACGTCCGACCATCCAGAACGCGGGGAAGGAGGGAGAGAGGAAAGCAGGGCGGACCCCCAATCGACCTCCCCAGGAATGCCCCAGCCGCACCACCCTGCCAAAGCAAGGGGACTGCTACTTACCCGTCCTGCGACCACCGGCTGGAGGCATCCTGGACAGAACCAATGTCTGCACAGTTACGGCATGGCTGTCAGCCCGGCACACTGAGACAGACATAGAGCCCGGTCATATGTGTGGCCTGGAGCGTATAAGCTCACCGGCCACCCCTGGAGCAACGGGGCGTGTCGTGGATGGCCCAGCGCGTAGCTAAAGGCCGGCACACGCTTGATGGCGGAACATGGGGGGACTACAAGGATCGAGGATCCAGCCTGTCACCCAGTCGGCAGTTGATTGTAGATCCCAGGATCCAAAAATGCAAGAAAATCGCAAAAAAAAAAAAAATCTCCAGAGCACATGGGCCCAGAGGAGCCATGTCATCCCCTTGCTAGGCAGAAAAAAACTGAGTCTGCAGAACAAAGAATGGGGTAAGTACCCTGGGGAACCGCCCCCCTGGGAGGTACTGTGCTGTGTGAAGTGTTTAACACTTAACATGCTGTTTTTCTGCCTAGTCAATCTCCTAGAAAGGGAGGATAATACCCTAAGGTCAATTGCTGCTGTGTCCGTCCATGAACAGATTACCCAACCACCTTTATAACTAACCAATCCCTGGGTACCCAGCTCTCCCCCCATCCCTTCTGACCAAGACACTCCACCCCCTTGTACCCAACCACCTCCATTACTGATCAATTCCTGGGTCCCCAGCCCCCACTCAATGTATTGATCATTTAATATCCTTTTGAGCCCACATCATAGAATGGTCAGCCTGAATGGTTCTACTTACCTTCCATCTCTGAAGGCTCCTGACACTCTTCACTGACCCATCCGGCATAGTCATGAATGGCAGCAAAGCCAGGGTTGGGTACGAGGAGAGGACACTGCTCAGGCTTTATGGTGCTGTTCTTAAGCTCAATCTCCAGCGGGATCAGATAAGACTGAAGATCCTTCCCCTTCTCCTCTAAACTCAGCTTCTCCAGATGGACTTTAAACGGAGATTCCATAAGTCTGAGGAAAAAGATGGAGATTCATCACCAAGTGCTCCTTAAATCCAGGAGGTTGGGTGATGTGGAACTAAATGTAGACTTCTCCCGAGAAATAACCTGACCTGTGTTCTATGATCTCCATAAACCTTGTAACTTTAACACAACATGGCAGCCCTTCCATCCAAACTAGGAACCACAACGTTCCAGAACCTTCACACCACACCACTGACCATTCCGAGGTCTGTCCAGAGGCACAAGCTTCTAACATTCATATATGATCCCAAATAAGGGGAACATGAAAAGATGGCATGCAGTAAGAGGGATTCAATGGATTAAGACTTTTGGTTTATCTGTAGGACATCTCAGTTTACAGAGGACTTTATATTCATGGCCACATCCAGGGGAATAGATACCAGTCCCATCATACATCACTTGTAAGTGGGGGGTGCACTGGAAAGGATTTAAGGCCCTTCTCTACCTCATCAGGCCAGGATATCGGGACAAAGTCCATACAAAGGAGACATCGGTAACTACATCACCCGAGGACACAAAAACCTGAGGGGTTATGTCTGGGAAGGGATTCCCACCTTTCATTTGCCAGTGCCCCATTGACCTGAAGGTGGCAGCATAACCCAAGTAGCCTGGAATATCAATCAACTCCTGTGTCCAATGATGTACCATAAAGGAAAAAAAACACACATTGCTCAAGAAACTCTTAGCAACCTTTGGAGGAACCCCAATCCTATCAATATAGATGGAGGTCTATCAACTGAGAGCTTGTGCAATGACCCAACATCTGGAGTCTTCTCCTGTGTCAGTCATTGTACATGAAGGTCCATCAATGGAGGTCTTCTCTAATGACCCAACATCTGGAGTCTTCTCCTGTGTCAGTCATACATGAAGGTCCATCAATGGAGATCTTCTCTAATGACCCAACATCTGGAGTCTTCTCCTGTGTCAGTCATACATGAAGGTCCATCAATGGAGATCTTCTCTAATGACCCAACATCTGGAGTCTTCTCCTGTGTCAGTCATTATACATGAAGGTCCATCAATGGAGATCTTCTCTAATGACCTAACATCTGGAGTCTTCTCCTGTGTCAGTCATTATACATGAAGGTCCATCAATGGAGATCTTCTCCAATGACCCAACATCTGGAGTCTTCTCCTGTGTCAGTCATTATACATGAAGGTCCATCAATGGAGATCTTCTCTAATGACCTAACATCTGGAGTCTTCTCCTGGGCACGCCATCATAGGCATTACTGCTCACTATTAGGTGGAAATATAACCCCTATAAATGGATAAACTCGTCCCATTTCTGCTCATGTATTCCCATAAACAAGCCTTTAGCTTCTACGTATAATTCATCATCAGGGGGTGCATGCGTGTTATGTTCCCCCCGTGGAACTTGGCCCTCTTGGCCTCCATGGACACTTACGATTTGGCAGTGACTGGTTTGGGCAGAAATCCATAGTCCAGATTCCCAAGTTTGTCGGTTTTCTTCACCATGCTGGACTCGCTGATGACCTTCCCGTTGTGAGCCAAAGTCCAGTTGGGCCCCCAACCAACCCGGAACGACCGTCCCATAAACAGGCCCATGTCAATCAACATCCTGCCCCGGCCAGTGCACACGGACTTCTTGGAGGGTACCAGACCTTGCTGCCTTTGTGTCCCCACAGTCTTCAGCTGTATTTCTGGGGCAGGAGATGGCATCAAGAAAGAGGGGGCTAGGAGGCCCAGGCCGGGCCACGGGGCCCCCTTGGAGGCCGATGAAGATGAACGAGGACTTTGACCAGACTCACTCTGCTTGAGTAACGAGGATCCGGTGAAGCGGGACTGCAGGAGACCTCCAACTGGGAAGAGAAGATTGATTATAGAAGAGGAGTCACCCAGAAACCATTACAAACTCCTCTCTACGTCTTGCTTCCTACAAGTCTAGGAGCTCCTTTCCTATAGGGGTAAACCATTTCCCTGACAGGTCTGTACAGCGTATGGACCTCCACAACCGCTTCAAGCTGGCCAGATCCATATGGTCAGCCCATCCCTACATGCCAAGGTTCTAGGTGTAATCCTGGATTCTAAACTGTCCTTTCGGCCCCACGTCCAAATCTTCCCTCCTCAACCTGTCCAAAATACGCTCCTTTCTAACCAAGGACACCACTAAACTCCTAATCCACTCCCTGGTCATCTCTCGCCTGACTACTGCAACACTTCTCATTGGCTACCTTTCCATAGGCTATCCCTCCTTGAGTCCATCATGAATGCTGCTCCCAGACTCCCCCACCTTACCAACCACTCCGTGTCCTCCACTCCTCTCTGCCAATCCCTCCACTGACCCCCATTCAGTGTCCTCCACCCCTCTCTACCAATCCCTCCACTGGTCTCCAATCAGTGTCCTCCACCTCTCTCTACCAATCCCTCCACTGACCTCCATTCAGTGTCCTCCACCCCTCTCTACCAATCCCTCCACTGGTCTCCAATCAGTGTCCTCCACCTCTCTCTACCAATCCCTCCACTGACCTCCATTCAGTGTCCTCCACCCCTCTCTACCAATATCTCCACCTGCCTCCATTCAGTGTCCTCCACCCCTCTCTACCAATCCCTCCACTGACCTCTATTCAGTGTCCTCCACCCCTCTCTACCAATCCCTACACTGACCTCCATTCAGTGTCCTCCACCCCTCTCTACCAATCCCTCCACTGACCTCCACCCCTCTCTACCAATCCCTCCACTGGCCTCCATTCAGTGTCCTCCACCCCTCTCTACCAATCCCTCCACTGACCTCCATTCAGTGTCCTCCACCCCTCTCTACCAATCCCTCCACTGACCTCCATTCAGTGTCCTCCACCCCTCTCTACCAATCCCTCCACTGGTCTCCATTCAGTGTCCTCCACCCCTCTCTACCAATCCCTCCACTGACCTCCATTCAGTGTCCTCCACCCCTCTCTACCGATCCCTCCACTGACCTCCATTCAGTGTCCTCCACCCCTCTCCACCAATCCCTCCACTGGTCTCCATTCAGTGTCCTCCACCCCTCTCTACCGATCCCTCCACTGACCTCCATTCAGTGTCCTCCACCCCTCTCCACCAATCCCTCCACTGGTCTCCATTCAGTGTCCTCCACCCCTCTCCACCAATCCCTCCACTGGTCTCCATTCAGTGTCCTCCACCCCCCTCTACCAATCCCTCCATTCAGTGTCCTCCACCCCTCTCTACCAATCCCTCCACTGACCTCCATTCAGTGTCCTCCACCCCTCTCTACCAATCCCTCCACTGGTCTCCATTCAGTGTCCTCCACCCCTCTCCACCAATCCCTCCACTGGTCTCCATTCAGTGTCCTCCACCCCTCTCTACCAATCCCTCCACTGACCTCCATTCAGTGTCCTCCACCCCTCTCTACCAATCCCTCCACTGACCTCCACCCCTCTCTACCAATCTCTCCACTGACCTCCATTCAGTGTCCTCCACCCCTCTCTACCAATCCCTCCACTGGTCTCCATTCAGTGTCCTCCACCCCTCTCTTCCAATCCTCCACTGACCTCCATTCAGTGTCCTCCACCCCTCTCTACCAATCCCTCCATTCAGTGTCCTCCACCCCTCTCTACGAATCCCTCCATTCAGTGTCCTCCACCCCTCTCCACCAATCCCTCCACTGATCTCCATTCAGTGTCCTCCACCCCTCTCTACCAATCCCTCCACTGCTCTCCATTCAGTGTCCTCCACCCCTCTCTACCAATCCCTCCATTCAGTGTCCTCTACCCCTCTCTACCAATCCATCCACTGGTCTCCACAGTTCAACCCTCCTGCAGGTGGCAGTGTAACCCACTTCTCATGGAAAACAGAGCCGTGTATCTCAATGGGGAAGTTTATACACGCAGGTGACAAGAGTGGGCCGTATACAGACTAGACTAATGTATTCAGAATGTTCCTTCTAGTGGACAGAAAATTCCAACAGCTCAACACAGAATTTCGCAGTATTCCGTTCAGTTTCAATATTAATAGTTACATTTATAAACCTGCAATAAATAAGTACTAGGCCGATCTAAGCAGTTGCCATGGGTTACCACACATTGCCATGTACTGTTGGAGGTCATTGTGAACTCACCACTGGAGGTCCGCTGAGCCTGAGAGGAGGGGTGGAGGAGTCGGGGGGAGCGCCCATCCTGTGAGGTCTCCAGCAAGGACGGGTAGTGGCCATAAGGAGATAAGATATCCGTCACACCATCTTCATCCATCAGAAGAGACGCCTTCATCACCTGATAAATACAAGAGACACCATCATCACCCGCCATTAGAGGGGGGCCAGAACCTACCTACCCAACAGGGGAGGGCCAGAACCACCCCCAATCATAACCCTCAATGCCCAACACCCCCAGAAGCTGAAATCCCATTGATGAGCACCAAGCCTGGCCTCCAACCTTCCTATCCTTGAGGGCACAAGTGAAGATAACAAATGGAGACCCAACACCCCACCCCCCGGAGAGGGAATGCATCACACAGGCCAGTCACTGAGGAACTCACCTGCAAAGCATGAGGGTTCACCCCGAGAGAAGAGGCGATGTGTATGGAGGCAGAGAGCGATTCCTGCTCCTCTGGAACCTCCAGATCTTCCATGGCCGTTTCCTTGAACGTCTCCTGAGTCACATCCACCATGTCACTGTCCAGCGCCAGAGCGTGTCCTCCCAACAGTTCCGCCATCGAGCCCTGAGAAGAGACAAAAACAGTTCATAGTGCTGCCACTAGGGGGCACATAATGAGGAATTGGCCACCAGCCTGGAAAATGTAATCATGGAGAATGGGGCAGGTAGGGATACAGCTGACTTGCAACAATCATACATGTGGATGTGATGTAGGAGGTGCAGGATAATACTAGAAAGTCCAGAAATATCCATGGTGGCACCTCAATGAGAAGGATGTGATCTCTGCAATAGAAAAGGAAAACAGCAAAAGGGGGCGCCAACTTACAAAGTGCATGAGGGTAAGAGCAGCTCATACACCCAGTACGGTTAGCCGTTGGGTCTCAAGGTGTCTTCAAAAGACGTCCCTCAAAGACAAAGAGTCCAGATTACAGACAACACCTTCAGAAGGCAAGGAACCAACGTCCCCAGATCCATAAGGGGAGTGCAATCATTGGATCACCTGATGCAGCGGGACACTCCCCTTTCTGTAGAGTAACCACTTCATGGTCACAACATAAGCTTGGAGTATGAGGCAAAGCCCTGTGAACTTGTCTTAACACCCCCGTACACTTGCTCAGTTTCCTCTCCAGGAGAAGTCTCAGGGTTCTGTTGGGTCATACCATCTCTTCCAGAAGACCGTTCTTTATAACTGGCTCTGTTTTTGGGGTCATTGTCCCGATTTAGAATGAATTTGTGGCCAGACACCTCCCTGATAGTATAGCATGGAGACCTTTCATTCTGACTGAACGCCATGTGCTGAAACGCAGCCCCAAACCTGCAGCAAACCCCCACCATGCTTCACAGTTGCCTGCAGATACTCCTTGTACACCCCCCAGGCCTTCAGCAAACCTATTGCTTTCTAGGACACCTGAACATTTCATATGTGGGATTCCACAGTCTTGAGCCCCTTCAGCAGCGTTTTTGTGCATAGACAAGCCCCTTGGCCAGGTTTCCATATCTGGGGCTTTTTAGCCACCTGTCTTCCATTTTGACCAGACATCTCTGGACTGTAGACAGGAGTACCAGGACCCTTTGGTTTCCACCAGGTCTGAGCAATGTGCCACTCAACATTTTACGGTTGTGAAGGGATGAGGCGTCTTCTGCGCAGGTTTCCTTGACAGAGCGTTGGTGCAGTCACACCGCCTCTCCCTCGTGCACTCACACCGCCTCCCCCTCGTGCACTCACGCCGCCAACGCCTCTCCCTGGTGCAGTCACACCACGCCAACGCCTCTCCCTGGTGCAGTCACACCACGCCAACGCCTCCCCCTCGTGCACTCACGCCGCCTCCCCCTCGTGCACTCACGCCGCCTCCCCCTCGTGCACTCACGCCAACGCCTCTCCCTGGTGCAGTTCACAGTGATGGGGAGGTTATAAAGCCGTCCCAAGAATGTTTATTATAGCCGGGAGTCAACTGAGCACAAGGAACCTATGGATGGTACGGCAACCCTGAACTCCTCACTCTGCGGACCTACTACATCGAGAACAGAATCTGATGTTCCCTCTGAAGATCTGGACATCCAATATCCATCTGAAGGGCTCTCTCAAATGATGTACTATGCAGGTAATTCGAAAAAACATAAAAATAGATAATAGAAACAAGTCATGACATTGGACGCATCCTCACAAGGGTCTGGACCAGTCTGCACAGTGCTGGTGCTCCGACATATAACACAGCGTTGTACAGAGTCCATCTATTGTCCCCACCAAACAGAGGCCTCCACTCTCCTGGGTGAGGGCCGGGTTTGCTCACATAGGGATGTACAGGTGTCCATGTATACCTGTGCAGGCTGCCCCCATTTACGTCAATGGGGACACAGGGGGTGGCTCCACTGTGCGGGTCCCTGAAGACACCACCTGCATGGGGAGACGAGACCCACACTGGGAGCTGCAGACATTGCATCCCAATGAATGGGATGGTCTGCATGAGCGACACACTGAACACCTGTCTATCCTGTGTGAGCCCAAATGGGTGGACACCCCCGACACCCACATGCCCCCCTCCAACATACTCCATGCAGTGGTAGCTGGACACAGTGCTACTAACCAGTCATAACACTGTAATGTACCCAGCTCCATGTCCTGTAATGGGTGAGGAAATGATCCCGCCGACACCATAATGGCTACCCCCACCTGCCCCCCCCCCCCCCGCTGAGAGCAGACAATGACGGATTCCCCCTGTCAGCGCAGTCTGTGTGTTGATGGGGGAATTTCTTCCTCTTGAATCCGTGTTGCAGGAAAGACATTTGCACCGTGTGTGGCCGGCCTTACAATTTTACCATCCCCCTCCACATAAAAACAATCATCATCATCATCATCAATGTGCATCCAGTAAGGAAAACCCTCGTACTTCATGGCAGATAGGAGAATGTATAGTATACAGCCAGCTTTATATAAACCCCCCCCCCCCCCCACTTCATCTACAGAAAATGATTTTTAACAGAAATGTGAAATAATTTCTTTAAGGGGGGGGGGGGGGGGGACAGAGGAGAGATCACACCTCACAATACATTGTACAATGGAAAGGCAATCACTTCCGTTTAACAAGTTGTTACCCTGCAGAAGGCTGCGAATTGGATGTCCACTGTGTTCGGTATCACCCCCCCCCCCCCTGACCACATGCATGCCGTGTTCGGTATCACCCCCCCTGACCACATGCATGCCGTGTTCGGTATCCCCCCCCCCCCCCCTGACCACATGCATGCCGTGTTCGGTATCACCCCCCCTGACCACATGCATGCCGTGTTCAGTATCACCCCCCCCCCCCCCTGACCACATGCATGCCGTGTTCGGTATCACCCCCCCTGACCACATGCATGCCGTGTTCTGTATGACCCCCCCCCCCCTGACCACATGCATGCCGTGTTCTGTATGACCCCCCCCTCCGACCACATGCATGCTGTGTTCTGTATTACACCCCCCACCACATGCATGCCGTGTTCGGTATTACCCCCCCCCCCCCCCAACCACATGCATGCCCCCCCCAACCACACGCATGCCGTGTTCTGTACGACCCCCCCCTCCGACCACATGCATGCCGTGTTCAGTATCACCCCCCTGACCACATGCATGCCGTGTTCTGTATGACCCCCCCCTCCGACCACATGCATGCTGTGTTCTGTATTACACCCCCCACCACATGCATGCCGTGTTCGGTATTACCCCCCCCCCCCCCCCCAACCACATGCATGCCGTGTTCTGTACGACCCCCCCCTCCGACCACATGCATGCCGTGTTCGGTATCACCCCCCCTGACCACATGCATGCCGTGTTCTGTACGACCCCCCCTCCGACCACATGCATGCCGTGTTCGGTATCACCCCCCCCTGACCACATGCATGCCGTGTTCGGTATCACCCCCCCTGACCACATGCATGCCGTGTTGGGTATGACCCCCCCCTGACCACATGCATGCCGTGTTGGGTATGACCCCCCCCCTGACCACATGCATGCCGTGTTGGGTATCAACCCCACCCCCCCCCCGACCACATGCATGCCGTGTTCGGTATCACCCCCTCACCACATGCATGCCGTGTTCTGTATGACCCCCCTCCCTGACCACATGCATGCCGTGTTCTGTATGACCCCCCCCTCCGACCACATGCATGCTGTGTTCTGTATTACACCCCCCCACCACATGCATGCCGTGTTCGGTATTACCCCCCCCCCCCAACCACATGCATGCCCCCCCCAACCACACGCATGCCGTGTTCTGTACGACCCCCCCCTCCGACCACATGCATGCCGTGTTCGGTATCACCCCCCCTGACCACATGCATGCCGTGTTCTGTATGACCCCCCCCCCTGACCACATGCATGCCGTGTTCTGTATGACCCCCCCCCCCCCTGACCACATGCATGCCGTGTTCTGTATGACCCCCCCCTCCGACCACATGCATGCTGTGTTCTGTATTACACCCCCCACCACATGCATGCCGTGTTGGGTATGACCCCCCCTGACCACATGCATGCCGTGTTGGGTATGACCCCCCCCTGACCACATGCATGCCGTGTTGGGTATGACCCCCCCCTGACCACATGCATGCCGTGTTGGGTATCAACCCCACCCCCCCCCCCCCGACCACATGCATGCCGTGTTCGGTATCACCCCCCCACCACATGCATGCCGTGTTCTGTATGACCCCCCCCCCCTGACCACATGCATGCCGTGTTCTGTATGACCCCCCCCCCCCCTGACCACATGCATGCCGTGTTCTGTATGACCCCCCCCTCCGACCACATGCATGCTGTGTTCTGTATTACACCCCCCACCACATGCATGCCGTGTTGGGTATGACCCCCCCTGACCACATGCATGCCGTGTTGGGTATGACCCCCCCCTGACCACATGCATGCCGTGTTGGGTATGACCCCCCCCTGACCACATGCATGCCGTGTTGGGTATCAACCCCCCCCCCCCCCCCCGACCACATGCATGCCGTGTTCGGTATCACCCCCCCCACCACATGCATGCCGTGTTCTGTATGACCCAAATGCATGCCGTGTTGGGTATGACCCCCCCCCCCCCCCGACCACATGCATGCCGTGTTGGGTATGACCCCCCCTCCGACCACATGCATGCCGTGTTGGGTATGAGCCCCCCCCAACCACATGCATGCCGTGTTCTGTATGACCCAAATGCATGCCGTGTTGGGTATGACCCCCCCCCCCCCCCCCAACCACATGCATGCCGTGTTGGGTATGACCCCCCCCCCCCAACCACATGCATGCCGTGTTGGGTATGACCCCCCCCACCACATGCATGCCGTGTTGGGTAGGATATTGTTGTACGACACAATGAAAACTCCTCACATTGGGAGATCTCTATGGGGAGTATATGACGTCTTCCTCACCACAGGGTTATGCTGCCACCTTCAGGAGACACTGGTTTCTCCCCCCCAGACAACAATGGTCAGCCAGTGTCTCATCCTCCTGTAGATGGCAGTACAACCCAAATGTGAAATACTGCGTCCTCTATGGGTGAGAAAGAAAAACACCCCCCAGTTGATCACAAACCCGCCCGCTCTCCCCCCCCCCCCCCCCCCCCCCAACGCTTGGTGCTCCTCCGAACAGCCAAGACGTCATGACTACGCTGACACTAGTGAAGGGAACCCTCAGTCTATGTATACATTGAACAGGTTGTCAAGGAGGCCAACACATGACAGGGCTTCATATGGGGGGGGGGATTTACTGGGGGGGCCAGATCCCGTGGACAGAGTACATGTCTTATCCATGTGTATGAAGCGATTTATGGACCGATCATCTCTTTACACATTCTTTGTAGGGAATCCTAGACAGTGATATAAGAATGGGCGGTCTTCACCCTGACGAAACGCGTAGGACCTGAGAAACGCGTAGGTGCACAAGAGCATTGTATCCTATGTATATAGAGAATGGGTCTGGTGGTCAGTGTCTGCATGTTGGGCGGGCTTCCCATTTAAATGGAAATAATGATCTATTCGTAACAATGGACGTCTCATCCGGGGTGGGATCATTACAGATCCGGGGTGGGATCATTACAGATCTCCGGGGGTGGGATCATTACAGATCTCCGGGGGTGGGATCATTACAGATCCGGGGTGGGATCATTACAGATCTCCGGGGGTGGGATCATTACAGATCTCCGGGGGTGGGATCATTACAGATCTCCGGGGGTGGGATCATTACAGATCTCCGGGGGTGGGATCATTACAGATCTCCGGGGGTGGGATCATTACAGATCTCCGGGGGTGGGATCATTACAGATCTCCGGGGGTGGGATCATTACAGATCTCCGGGGGTGGGATCATTACAGATCTCCGGGGGTGGGATCATTACAGATCTCCGGGGGTGGGATCATTACAGATCCGGGGGTGGGATCATTACAGATCCGGGGTGGGATCATTACAGATGAACTCCTTCATTGCCAAATCCAGTCACCAGGAGCTGCACCCCCAACATCCACTCCAACCTGCCCATCACCAAGTGTTCATTCCGAGGATAGAGACTCCTCCCCCCCCCTCCCAACATGAGATCAGTACATGGGACGGACATGACACCAAGCACACCACATTCTCATTTATTCTTCAATCTTCATCCAGTCACCACAGTAAGAGGTCGGGGCTCCCAGCCACACCCTCTCCCCCTCTCTACCTGTGGTGGAGGACTGTGCTTTCCATTCAGGCTGGCCTGCGCTGGGGGCGGAGCTTGTTGTCCAGGTGGCGGGAGAGTCGCGGATTTTATCTTCTTGTTCTCTGCTGTAGAAGCCGACCCGTCGTCTTCATCGTCTGAGTCCTGCAGGCCGTACTTCGAGAAATGCTTCACCTGCCAACATACAGCACAGGTAAGTCAAAGCATCATACCTCCCACCATCACCCAACGCCCCCCCAGACCCTTCCAGCCACCATACTGCCCCCCAACCCTTCCATCGTCCAACCACCATACTGCCCCCCCCCCCCCCCAACCCTTCCATCATCCAACCACCATACTCCCCCCCCCCCCTCAACCCTTCCATCGTCCAGCCACCATACTGCCCCCCCCAACCCTTCCAGCCACCATAATGCCCCCCCAACCCTCCCAGCCACCATACCGCCCCCCCAACCCTTCCATCGTCCAACCACCATACTGCCCCCCCAACCCTTCCATCGTCCAACCACCATACCGCCCCCCCCAACCCTTCCAGCCACCAAACTGCCCCCCCAACCCTTCCAGCCACCATACTGCCCCCCCAACCCTTCCAGCCACCATACTGCCCCCCCCAACCCTTCCAGCCACCATACTGCCCCCCCAACCACTATACTGCACCCCCAACCACCATACTGCCCCCCCCCAACCCACGTCCAACCACCATACTGCCCCCCCTCCCCAACCCTTCCATCATCCAACCACCATACTGCCCCCCCCCCCTCAACCCTTCCATCGTCCAGCCACCATACTGCCCCCCCCAACCACCATACTGCCCCCCCAACCATTCCAGCCACCATACTGCCCCCCCCAACCCTTCCAGCCACCATACTGCCCCCCCAACCCTTCCAGCCACTTTACTGCACCCCCAACCACCATACTCCCCCCCCCCCCAACCCACGTCCAACCACCATACTGCCCCCCCATCCCTTCCATCGTGTCCAACCACCATACTGCCCCCCCATCCCTTCCATCGTCCAGCCACCATACTGCCCCCCTCAACCCTTCCATCGTCCAGCCACCATACTGCCCCCCCAACCACCATACTGCCCCCCCAACCCTTCCAGCCACCATACTGCCCCCCCAACCCTTCCAGCCACCATACTGCCCCCCCAACCCTTCCAGCCACTATACTGCACCCCCAACCACCATACTGCCCCCCCCCCAACCCACGTCCAACCACCATACTGCCCCCCCATCCCTTCCATCGTCCAGCCACCACATGTCCCCCACACTATCACACAGCAAAGGACAATGACATTACACCCAGGATGGACAGTACTCATGAACTATAGATGGAAGTCATACAGACAGATGGAGGATGTACTCACCCTGAACACCCAGGACCCGGTCTCGGGACGGTATTCCTTGAACTGGGCTCCCTGCTTGCGGGAAGCTGCCTCTAGCTTGCTTTTGTAGTTCATCTCAGCCAGTTGCTCAGGGCTCTTAATCAGCTCTCGGGTGGTCTTATTGATTGGCCAGACTTCATTCAGGGTCACTTCAGCAGCCCTGGGGGGTGAAACACAAACAATATGAAGAAAATATTTTGGATTTCACCGTATTTCTGCCATACAAGAAAATCTGGACCCAAAGTTTACGTCTCCATCATCCACTGAGAGATACAGCTTGGGAGTAAGAAATCTAGAGAGTTATACTACCACCTGCAGGAGAAATGGACACCAAGTGAAGGACACCCTCCTTCAGGCTAGAAGCCAGCATATCAAAATTAAGGGCTTTCTGCCAAATTTGGAAGATCGGCAGCTACTGGGAGATTCAGACCGCCCAATCCCCCGGGACCAGGAGGACCTCAGACCGCCCAATCCCCCGGGACCAGAGGACCTCACACCGCCCAATCCCCCGGGACCAGAGGACCTCACACCGCCCAATCCCCCGGGACCAGAGGACCTCACACCGCCCAATCCCCCGGGACCAGAGGACCTCAGACCGCCCAATCCCCCGGGACCAGAGGACCTCAGACCGCCCAATCCCCCGGGACCAGAGGACCTCAGACCGCCCAATCCCCCGGGACCAGAGGACCTCAGACCGCCCAATCCCCCGGGACCAGAGGACCTCAGACCGCCCAATCCCCCGGGACCAGAGGACCTCAGACCGCCCAATCCCCCGGGACCAGAGGACCTCAGACCGCCCAATCCCCCGGGACCAGAGGACCTCAGACCGCCCAATCCCCCGGGACCTCAGACCGCCCAATCCCCCGGGACCTCAGACCGCCCAATCCCCCGGGACCTCAGACCGCCCAATCCCCCGGGACCAGAGGACCTCAGACCGCCCAATCCCCCGGGACCAGAGGACCTCAGACCGCCCAATCCCCCGGGACCAGAGGACCTCAGACCGCCCAATCCCCCGGGACCAGAGGACCTCAGACCGCCCAATCCCCCGGGACCAGAGGACCTCAGACCGCCCAATCCCCCGGGACCTCAGACCGTCCAATCCCCCGGGACCAGAGGACCTCAGACCGCCCAATCCCCCGGGACCAGAGGACCTCAGACCGCCCAATCCCCCGGGACCAGAGGACCTCAGACCGCCCAATCCCCCGGGACCAGAGGACCTCAGACCGCCCAATCCCCCGGGACCAGAGGACCTCAGACCGCCCAATCCCCCGGGACCAGAGGACCTCAGACCGCCCAATCCCCCGGGACCAGAGGACCTCAGACCGTCCAATCCCCCGGGACCAGAGGACCGCAGACCGCCCAATCCCCCGGGACCAGAGGACCGCAGACCGCCCAATCCCCCGGGACCAGAGGACCTCAGACCGCCCAGTCCCCCGGGACCAGAGGACCTCAGACCGCCCGGTCCCCCGGGACCAGAGGACCTTGTAGGAAAGAGGCCCGGTATAGGAGTTAGTGTTATGGTTCTCCGCTCTAGAATGTGGAGGATAATTGATCCCTATGAGCACCGGGCTCACCTCAGCCATACATACGATCGTTACCACCTTCCAGGGAGGGATTTCTGAATTCTAGGATGGAGTTGGAAATCCACCATGCCGAGTAGATTCTTGCCTTACTCCAAATCTGCTTACCCCACATTATGAGAAGGTTCAGCTGGTTATGGGCCTTTTTATGTGATCACCTACCGTAGGCAGGACAACCCCACTGCGCCGGATCACATACCCCATCTGGGTACTCAGACCAGCCCGTCTGGCACCAACAACCACGCCACGTTCAAAGTCACAAAAATCCCCTCTGTTCCATTCATGGACGGACACAGCAGTAATTGACCTTCGGGCACAGGTGTCAAACACAAGGCCCACGGGCCGAATCCGGCCCCCAGACCATTTCATTTGGCCCTCACACCTCTCCAGCAGCTGCAGGAGAGCTCCAGACCCCTTACTTTCTGCTTTCAAGCAATGCATCCAGCTTCTTCCCAGCAGCAGCATAAGGAAAGAGGGGTGCACTGTGATGTAAGGGAGAGTGGGGGACTCAACTTCTGATGGTGGGGGGGGCTCTTGACATCTAATGTAAAAGGGGGGGGGGGGATGCGCTGGACATCTAATTTTACAGATACAACCGGCCCTTTTGAGGGCAATCATAATGCTGATGCGGCCCACCATGAAATGGAGTTTGACACCCCTGCCTTAGGGTATTATCCTCCTTTCTAGATTGACTAGGCAGAAAAACAGCATGTTAAGTGTTAAACACTCCACACAGTACAGTACCTCCCAGGGGGCGGTTCCCCCGGGTACATCCCCCACTCTTCGCTCTGCAGCCTCAGTTTTTTTTTCTGCCTAGCAAGGAGATGACATGGCTCCTCTGGGCTGAGGCATTTTTTTTGCAATTTTATCGCTTTTCTTTTTTGTTTTCTTGCATTTTTGGATCCTGAGATCTACAATCAACTGCCAACAGGCTGGATCCTCGATCCTTGTAGTCCACCCCCCCAAGTTCAGCCATCGAGCGTGTGCCGGCCTTTAGCTACGCGCTGGGCCGTCCATGACATGCCCCGTTGCTCCAGGGGTGGCCGGTGAGCTATACGCTCCAGGGCACACATATGACCGGGCTCTATGTCTGTGTCACAGTGTGCCGGGCCGACAGCCATGCCGTAACTGCGTGGACATTGGTTCTGTCCGGGATGCCTCCAGCCGGTGGTCGCAGGACAGGCAAGTAGCAGTCCCCTTGCTTTGGCATGGTGGTGCATTCCTGGGGAGGTCGATCGGGGGTCCGCCCTGCTTTCCTCTCTCCCTCCTTTCCCCACGTTCTGGGTGGCGAGGTCGGCCGTGAGGTGGGGGGTCCACCTGGGGGGCTGTGTCTGCTTAGGGGGTGCCGTTTTGCTGCCGTGTGTGCGGGGGGGGCCTGCCTGGGGGTCCTGGTGTTTTCAGTGTTCACTGTATGTGGTGTGTTTTACTGTGTATTCGCGGCCGCCACTTTGGTGGTGCCGGGCACCTTTATTAGAGTTCGGCGGCCATTTTCCTGTAGCCAACGTGCTCTTTTTGCATGTCGGCGGCCATTTTGGACTCGGTTTTTGCCTCTAGTGGCGAAAATAACGTCGGGAACGGCTCCAGCACACTTCCTAAGGGACGGATCAGCACGGAGCAGACAGCAGCATACAGGCCTGGTCTGGTGGCGAGTCCTCTGGGGGGCCCCCTGTTCTCTGCTGCGGCCGGGGGGGGGGTGGCCTGTGGGTCTTGCCTTGCAGTCCAAGGGTGGCATTAGGGTGGGTCAGCATGGCGTCCGAATCGGATGCTTCTCCCCCAGACATGCCAGAGTTCACCCTTAGTGCCCCTGTACCTGCGGCCTCTGTGGATGCTATGACGGCAGTCCTAGAGGCGTTTGTTGCCAGGATTGAAGCAGCGCGTGGCCAGGGGGGGGGGGGGGGTAAAAAGTGCCCCCGCCTTCTTCTGGGATGCCTCTGACACGGAATCGGGCCCAGCTACTGCTCCCAGCCCTGGTTCCGAGGTGTCAGAGGATGCAGGCCTAGTCCACACGGACAGTGAGGATGACTCTGCATCAGTAAGGCGCATGATAGGGCGCTAGTGGGAGCTCTTATCACTGTGGTGCGGGATACTCAGAAAAATAGGATTTTTGTACTTACCGTAAAATCCATTTCTCTGCGTTCATAGACGGACACAGCCTTCATTGACCTTAGGGTTATGCTTCTTCCTACCAGGAGATTTAGGCAGAATTCTACAGCACTTAAGGTGTTAAAACCTTTCCTTCATGCCGCTCCTCCCAGGGGGCGTGGCTCCCCCAGGCATAACCCACACCCTGCTCTAGCAGCCTCAGTTCGTAACAAGCAGTACAAACCAAGGAGGGGTGGGTGCTGTGTCCGTCTATGAACGCACCCCTTCAGGGCATAGGCCTGAAGCACAATCCGTCGGATCCACCTGGAAATGGTGGCCGACGAGACTGCCAGGCCCTTACTGGGATTGAACACAGACACGAACAGCGAGTCCAACTTCCGGAAACGAGCCGTCGCCGACAAGTAAACTCGAAGGGCCCGAACCACATCCAGAGAATGTAAAACGGCTTCCTTCGGGTTCTTCGGCTGAGGACATAAGGATGGAAGAACAATGTCCTCGTTAATGTGAAAGGCCGAAACGACCTTTGGAAGAAAAGAAGGCCGCGGGCGCAGCACCGCCTTATCCTGATGGATGACCAAGTAGGGGGCCTTGCAGGACAAGGCCGCCAGTTCAGACACCCGTCTGATATCCTTGGATATCAAGGACGCGTACCTGCATATCCCTATATGCGCAAAGCACCAGAGATTTCTGTGCTTTGCAGTCGGGGAGGACCACTTTCAATTTGTGGCCCTCCCTTTCAGCCTGGCTTCGGTGCCAAGGGTTTTCACCAAGGTGCTCGCTCCGATTCTGGCCCTGCTGAGGCAGCGCGGGATCGCTATTGTAGGATACCTGGACGACCTTCTCCTGAGAGCTTCTTCAAGCTCAGAGTTAGAGGTGGATGTGTCCATCACCTGCCAGACCCTCCGAGAATTCGTTTGGCTGCTAAAGGCTCAGAAGTTGGTGTTGGTAACGTCTCAGCACCTGGAATGCCTGGGGTTGGTCCTGGATTCCTCGGAGGCGAGAGTATTTCTTCCCACGGAGAAACTAGACACTGCAAACTGCGGTGAGGCAGTTGGTGACCCAGAAGTGGTCGTCGCTTCGCTTTTGCATGCAAGTTCTGGGTCTGATGGTGGCGTCTTCCTTCGAGGCAGTTCCGTATGCCCAATTCCACACTCGAGTGTTACAGAGAGAAATTCTGTTGTATTGGGACAAGCTCCCTTCGTCGTCTCGGGATTACCAAGGTGAGTTGCCTGGTCAGGTCCTCCCTAGTGTGGTGGCTGACATCGGGTCGGGAAGTCATTCCTGCCGTACCATTGGACGGTGGTCACGACGGATGCCAGTCTCTCTGTCTGGGGGGTGTCTTCCTAAGGTTGTTTCGGCCTTTCACATTAATGAGGACATTGTCCTTTCATCCTTGTGTCCTCAGCCGGTGAACCCAAAAGAGGCTGCGTTGCATTCCTTGGACGTGGTTTGAGCCCTACGAGTGTACCTGTCTGCTACGGCTCCGTTTCGGAGGTCGGATTCACTATTCGTGTCGGTGACTGGTCCTAAGAAGAGTCTGGCGGTCTCGTCGGCCACCATTTCTAGGTGGATCAGGCAGGTCGTGCTTCAGGCCTATGCCTTAAAGGGGCGGGCACCTCCCTTTCAGGTTACAGCGCATTCGACCAGGGCGATTGGTGCCTCTCGGCCTTTTCCTCCATCAAGCATCTGTTTCACAGGTGTGTAAGGCAGCGACCTGGTCGTCTGTCCACACCTTCTCAAAATTTCACAAGGTGTATGCGAGTACATCTTCGGATGCCTCCTTCAGGTGCAAGGTTTTGCAGGCGACTGTTTAAGGTTGAAGCTCCTCCGTTGAGAACACCATCCTAGACTGGAAGCGGCTCTTGCAGAACACCATCCTAGACTGGAAGCGGCTCCTGCAGAACACCATCCTAGACTGGAAGCGGCTCCTGCAGAACACCATCCTAGACTGGAAGCGGCTCTTGCAGAACACCATCCTAGACTGGAAGCGGCTCCTGCAGAACACCATCCTAGACTGGAAGCGGCTCCTGCAGAACACCATCCTAGACTGGAAGCGGCTCCTGCAGAACACCATCCTAGACTGGAAGCGGCTCCTGCAGAACACCATCCTAGACTGGAAGCGGCTCCTGCAGAACACCATCCTAGACTGGAAGCGGCTCCTGCAGAACACCATCCTAGACTGGAAGCGGCTCCTGCAGAACACCATCCTAGACTGGAAGCGGCTCCTGCAGAACACCATCCTAGACTGGAAGCGGCTCCTGCAGAACACCATCCTAGACTGGAAGCGGCTCCTGCAGAACACCATCCTAGACTGGAAGCGGCTCCTGCAGAACACCATGCTAGACTGGAAGCGGCTCCTGCAGAACACCATGCTAGACTGGAAGCGGCTCCTGCAGAACACCATGCTAGACTGGAAGCGGCTCCTGCAGAACACCATCCTAGACTGGAAGCGGCTCGTGCAGAACACCATCCTAGACTGGAAGCGGCTCGTGCAGAACACCATCCTAGACTGGAAGCGGCTCGTGCAGAACACCATGCTAGACTGGAAGCGGCTCGTGCAGAACACCATGCTAGACTGGAAGCGGCTCCTGCAGAACACCATGCTAGACTGGAAGCGGCTCCTGCAGAACACCATGCTAGACTGGAAGCGGCTCCTGCAGAACACCATCCTAGACTGGAAGCGGCTCCTGCAGAACACCATCCTAGACTGGAAGCGGCTCCTGCAGAACACCATCCTAGACTGGAAGCGGCTCCTGCAGAACACCATCCTAGACTGGAAGCGGCTCGTGCAGAACACCATCCTAGACTGGAAGCGGCTCCTGCAGAACACCATCCTAGACTGGAAGCGGCTCCTGCAGAACACCATCCTAGACTGGAAGCGGCTCCTGCAGAACACCATCCTAGACTGGAAGCGGCTCCTGCAGAACACCATCCTAGACTGGAAGGGGCTCCTGCAGAACACCATCCTAGACTGGAAGCGGCTCCTGCAGAACATCATCCTAGACTGGAAGGGGCTCCTGTGGAAGCCTATCCTAGACCCAACTCCTGAAGAAGACTTCCCCTACTTGCATTCTATAAACACTACTGAGGAAGGATTGGAGGAGCTTTATACCTGTTCAGGCCTTCTCCCACTGGCGGCTTGTTTGCGTCATCGGTGTACACGATCACCTCCTTATTCCGGATATGGACTATTTCATCCAGGTTCATGTTAGTCACGTTCACCAGTCCCTCAAAGAAAATGGACCCGTAGCCTGAAATAAATTAAAAAAAGACAGTCGGGAAAAGTATAAAGACAAAAGTGCTACTACAAAACCCAATTACCGCTCTTAGTTTTAATGGTCCTCTATGGGTCACTGGGTCTTTTCCCACCCACTACACTAGATTCCTGTCAACCATACGAATCCAACCCATGCACGACCTCGATATTGGGCGATTTTCTTCCCTGGTCATTCCTATTAGCCATTACATACTGCTGCGGGTCCAGTACCCAAGTAATACACCGAGGGATCCACCCTCATAATTTGAGTGGACCCTTCAACTTTCAGAAGTCAAACTTCCTACAGTTGTGAGATCTCAGGAGAACCCTCAGCTCTGAGGGCCATCTTCACAGAAACTAATGCATGTGGTTCTCCAACAGGGAGTATTGGTTCCCAAACCCCCCCAGGATTCTCCAGGGATAGAGCACAGGATTAGGGGGGGGGGGGTGCTGTTCCTAGGAGCCCAGTACACATTCCTGTAAAGGAATTCCCCACCTTTTCGGCCGATGGTGAAGCCATCTACAATGCACTCTCCGTTGTCGTCCACCATGTTGCCCAGGTCCTCCATGGACGGGATGGTGTAGTAACCTTCTCTGTTCAGAACGATGCCTGAAAAAAGCCAACATATTGGTTATCATGGAGGAACCTACAAATGAAAGACTCTGCGGTTCTCTAGAGAAGTAGAGAGCGATATGAACCAACCTGCAGGGTGTGGTGGGACGTCATTCATGATCTCCTCCTCGTTCAGGGAGTTCTCATCCACGCTGACGTCCAGCCCGCTGCTCCTCAGGCTGGGCCTCATGTTCAGGGCCAAGATGGTGTCATCCATGCTGTCCATATGCTTGTCCTGGCTGGAGGGGAGGAGAGGTTTGGATAATGGAGGAGGGTAGAACGTGGACACCTCCTCTTCGTGGTTCTCTTCCACTCTGTGATTTTCATTGGACCTTAAACAAATAAAAAAAAACACCCCATGAGGCCCAATCCCTTCCATACATAAAACACAGATTGCGAGACATCACAAGATGCGGGATTGGCCCTTTACCTGTCTCCGTTTTCATTGTAGCTGTTGGGGGAGTTCACCTCATCGGCTGAATCGGCATTGGAAGGAGATAAGAGGGAGCTGATGTTGGAGGAGCTCTTCAGGACCAGCTTCTTGATGCTCTTCCTTGGAGGAAAAACAAAATAACCGTTCAGTGAGTTATCAGCTCTGCCGATACATGCCAGGACCTGGCAACAAACAGATCAGAGGTGGGGTCCCCTACCAGACCCCCCCCCCCAGATACACTGTACCCCTAAAAGCAGATCAGAGATCTGAAGGTCATCCCCATAATCAGATCAGAGGTGGTCCCTTCCCAAAAAGCCACCCCACATGTGTCTGTACCCACAACAATCAGATCATCCCTTACCAGAAGATCAGAGATCTGAAGGTCACCCCCATACAGAAGCCTGGACCCCATAATCAGATCAGAGATGGTCCCCCCCACACAATGTACCCCTAAAAGATCTGAAGGTCACTCCCATAATTAAATCAGAGATGGTCCCTTCCCAAAAAGCTACCCCCTCAATCAGATCAGAGACGGTCCCTTACCTGAAGGTCACCCCCACACAGATATACTGTAACCCTAAAAGCAGATCAGGCATCCGTAATGAGGGTGACCTTCAGATCTCTGGACCCCCATAATCAGAGGTGGTCCCTTCCCAAAAAGCTACCCCCTCAATCAGATCAGAGACGGTCCCTTACCTGAAGGTCACCCCCACACAGATATACTGTAACCCTAAAAGCAGATCAGGCATCCGTAATGAGGGTGACCTTCAGATCTCTGGACCCCCATAATCAGAGGTGGTCCCTTCCCAAAAAGCCACCCCCACAACAATCAGATCAGAGATGGTCCCTTACATGAAGGTCACTCCACACAGATATACTGTATCCCTAAAAGATCAGAGATGGTCCCTTATCAGAAGGTCACCCCCACACAGGTTAATGCCAGTACCCCTATTATCTGATCAGAGATGGTCCCTTACATGAAGGTCACCCCCACACAGATTTACTGTACCCCTATAATCAGAGGTGGTGCCTTACCTGAAGATCACCCCCATAATCAGATCAGAGGTGGTTCCTTATCTGAAGGTGACCCCCCCACACATACTGTACCCCTAAAAGATCTGAAGGTCACCCCCATAATGAGATCAGAGGTGGTCCCTCTGTACCCCTAAAAGCAGATCTGAAGGTCATCCCCATATAGATGCCTGGACCCCCACAATCAGAGGTGGTCCCTTACCAAAAAGCCACCCCACACCGATGTACTGTACCCCATAATCCGATCACAGATGGTCCCTTGCCAGAAGGTCACCCCCAACACCTATAAATGCCTTTTACCCACAACAACCAGATCAGAGATGGTCCCTTATCCGAAGGTCACCCCATAACCAGATCAGAGATGGTCCCTTACCCGAAGGTCACCCCATAACCAGATCAGAGATGGTCCCTTACCCGAAGGTCACCCCTCAACCAGATCAGAGATGGTCCCTTATCCGAAGGTCACCCCATAACCAGATCAGAGATGGTCCCTTACCCGAAGGTCACCCCATAACCAGATCAGAGATGGTCCCTTACCCGAAGGTCACCCCTCAACCAGATCAGAGATGGCCCCTTACCCAAAGGTCACCCACACCCAGGTTAATTGCCTGTACCCCATAATCTGATCACAGATGGTCCCTTACTTGAAGACCACCCCCATAATCAGATCAGAGGCGGTCCCGTTTCTGAAGGCCTCCTCACTCCGTATACTTACCCAAGTCCTCTCTTGATCCAACGCTGTGCCCGTCTACAGCAGCTCTTTCCCGTCTCTCTGTTCAGAGGCAGCCATTGGCTCCTGCTGCCGTCAATCAAATCCCGTAAGAAGGAGGGGGGGGGGGTGTGGCGTTGAGCCGGACTGTGTTGTGTCAATAGACGCACACAGCCCAGCTCAGGATTGAGCACACATATAGCAAGCGGCTTGTTATGGAGGACCCCAGAAGAGGAGGATGGGGGCCGCTCTGTGTAATCCGATTAGAGAGTCGGTACGTAGAACAGGTTTATGAATAAATAATAATCTTTTACAGAAATGTTAAGAATTTTATTTATATGAAATCTCATAGGGAAGGGTGAGATCCAAGCTGTACTAGAGGGGGGGGGATCTTCTATGGGGACCCCTGTAAGGTTTCTCCCGGTTGTGTCTCCTGGACAGGAAGTGATGACCCCTCTTCATGCGACGGGAGCTCCTCCTCCTCCTCTTCATGTCTCCGCCTCCTCTGTAATAGACCTCATGGATTTATATCGGCCCCCAGCTGACCGGTGGGGGAGAGACCACACAATACATCTACTTACTTTGGCATGAAAGTTCCGCCTGTCATTGGCGGTTCGTCATCGTCCAACCCATCGAAGAGCTGCGACTTAGCGGTCCCTGCTGTGCTCAGCGCTTTGGGGCGCACCCTGGCCGCTGGACGAGGGGTCAGCTTGTAATGCGTGGGCGTGGTCAGCGCTTTCTGGGCGGCCGGGTTGGTGGGCTTCAGACGCTGAAAACACAAAAAAACATTCAGAGTCACTACAAATAAAAAAATCATTACCGAGCCCAAAATGTAGGCTCCTCCTCCATACCGCCTCCCCCAACCAACCAGGGTCAGGGCTTTTTCCTCACTATAGCACCAGCACTCCTGGGTCCCTTACCCCCGCCCAGCGCATGATCCATTCCAGGATACATCATGTACAGGCAAGTCAGAACTCCTCTCATCCCAATCATACAATATAGGACACCAGAGCTTCTTCTCCCACCATGGAATGTCCTCCAGAAATAAATCACCAATAGCTCCGCCTTGAGGAAGTACCCCTTGTGACATCACCCATAGCTCTGCCCTGAGGAAGTTCCATGACACCCCTTGTGACATCAATAGCTCCGCCCAAGCTCTGCCCTGAGGAAGTTCCAGGATACCCCTTGTGACATCAATAGCTCCGCCCAAGCTCTGCCCTGAGGAAGTTCCAGGATACCCCTTGTGACATCAATAGCTCTGCCCTGAGGAAGTTCCAGGATACCCCTTGTGACATCAATAGCTCTGCCCTGAGGAAGTTCCAGGATACCCCTTGTGACATCATTAATAGCTCCGCCCAAGCTCTTCCCTGAGGAAGTTCCATGACACCCCTTGTGACATCATTAATAGCTCCGCCCAAGCTCCGCCCTGAGGAAGTTTCACGATACCCCTTGTGACATCACCAATAGCTCCACCCAAGCTCTGACGTCTCATGACACCCCTCCAGGCTGGAATTGGATGTCACAGGGCTGAGGTTTTGTACCAATGTCCTGCAGAGGTGAACTTACACCACATACAGTAACCCCACAGCCCCCAGGTCCAGTGCCTTTGGAAAATGGTGGCAGTGATGTAACTCACCTCCTCTTTCTTCTTGGGGTCATCGATGAGATTTCTGAAGAGAGGGGAGTCCCCATATGGAGAGTAGGCCAGGGCATTGATCTGTTGCTGGAGAGCCAATTGCTGGGCAGCCGCTGCATTGGGGTCACTCAGAGCTAGAGGAGACAATAAAGGGGGGGGGGGGGTCAGTGACGGGCCACAGACATGACAATAAGGGGACAGGACACAGACTGCAGCACAGTGTGGGCGCCCTGGTTTACTTTAGGGCCCAACATGGATATTTTCAGCAGTGAACCTCCATTAAGTCAGATACTCACCCACAGGGGCCTGAGCACCACCAAATCCTAAGCCGCCTCCAGCAGTATTAAACGCGGTTGTGCCAAATGCGCCGGTACCGAGCTGACCGATCTTCTGCTGGTTGTTTCCAAACAGTGTGCTCTGTCCCGTATTCAGACCTGGGAGGGAATGGAGGAGGATGAACAACAGACGTCTGAAAATCACTTACAAAGACTTAGAGAATGAAGTCCCCAATCCCAGTGTGTCCACTCCATAGGGTCTCCCCAATCCCAGTGTCCACTCCATAGGGTCTCCCCAATCCCAGCGTCCACTCCATAGGTCTCCCCAATCCCAGAGCGTCCACTCCATAGGTCTCCCCAATCCCAGAGCGTCCACTCCATAGGTCTCCCCAATCCCAGCGTCCACTCCATAGGTCTCCCCAATCCCAGCGTCCACTCCATAGGTCTCCCCAATCCCAGAGCGTCCACTCCATAGGTCTCCCCAATCCCAGAGCGTCCACTCCATAGGTCTCCCCAATCCCAGAGCGTCCACTCCATAGGTCTCCCCAATCCCAGAGCGTCCACTCCATAGGTCTCCCCAATCCCAGAGCGTCCACTCCATAGGTCTCCCCAATCCCAGTGTCCACTCCATAGGGTCTCCCCAATCCCAGCGTCCACTCCATAGGTCTCCCCAATCCCAGAGCGTCCACTCCATAGGTCTCCCCAATCCCAGTGTGTCCACTCCATAGGGTCTCCCCAATCCCAGTGTGTCCACTCCATAGGGTCTCCCCAATCCCAGAGTGTCCACTCCATATGTCTCCCCAATCCCAGAGTGTCCAACTCCATAGGTCTCCCCAATCCCAGAGTGTCCACTCCATAGGTCTCCCCAATCCCAGAGCGTCCACTCCATAGGTCTCCCCAATCCCAGAGCGTCCACTCCATAGGTCTCCCCAATCCCAGTGTGTCCACTCCATAGGGTCTCCCCAATCCCAGTGTCCACTCCATAGGTCTCCCCAATCCCAGAGCGTCCACTCCATAGGTCTCCCCAATCCCAGAGCGTCCACTCCATAGGTCTCCCCAATCCCAGAGTGTCCACTCCATAGGGTCTCCCCAATCCCAGAGTGTCCACTCCATAGGGTCTCCCCAATCCCAGAGTGTCCACTCCATAGGGTCTCCCCAATCCCAGAGTGTCCACTCCATAGGGTCTCCCCAATCCCAGAGTGTCCACTCCATAGGGTCTCCCCAATCCCAGAGAGTCCACCCCATAGGTCTCCCCAATCCCAGAGTGTCCACTCCATAGGGTCTCCCCAATCCCAGAGAGTCCACCCCATAGGTCTCCCCAATCCCAGAGTGTCCACTCCATAGGGTCTCCCCAATCCCAGAGAGTCCACCCCATAGGTCTCCCCAATCCCAGAGTGTCCAACTCCATAGGGTCTCCCCGAGTCCCCAATCCCAGTGTCCACTCCATAGGTCTCCCCAATCCCAGTGTCCACTCCATAGGTCTCCCCAATCCCAGAGTGTCCACTCCATAGGTCTCCCCAATCCCAGAGCGTCCACTCCATAGGTCTCCCCCAATCCCAGAGCGTCCACTCCATAGGTCTCCCCAATCCCAGAGCGTCCACTCCATAGGTCTCCCCAATCCCAGAGCGTCCACTCCATAGGTCTCCCCAATCCCAGAGCGTCCACTCCATAGGTCTCCCCAATCCCAGAGCGTCCACTCCATAGGTCTCCCCAATCCCAGTGTGTCCACTCCATAGGGTCTCCCCAATCCCAGTGTCCACTCCATAGGGTCTCCCCAATCCCAGCGTCCACTCCATAGGTCTCCCCAATCCCAGAGCGTCCACTCCATAGGTCTCCCCAATCCCAGAGCGTCCACTCCATAGGGTCTCCCCAATCCCAGAGAGTCCACCCCATAGGTCTCCCCAATCCCAGAGTGTCCACTCCATAGGGTCTCCCCAATCCCAGAGAGTCCACCCCATAGGTCTCCCCAATCCCAGAGTGTCCAACTCCATAGGGTCTCCCCGAGTCCCCAATCCCAGTGTCCACTCCATAGGTCTCCCCAATCCCAGTGTCCACTCCATAGGTCTCCCCAATCCCAGAGTGTCCACTCCATAGGTCTCCCCAATCCCAGAGCGTCCACTCCATAGGTCTCCCCAATCCCAGAGCGTCCACTCCATAGGTCTCCCCAATCCCAGAGCGTCCACTCCATAGGTCTCCCCAATCCCAGAGCGTCCACTCCATAGGTCTCCCCAATCCCAGAGCGTCCACTCCATAGGTCTCCCCAATCCCAGTGTGTCCACTCCATAGGGTCTCCCCAATCCCAGTGTCCACTCCATAGGGTCTCCCCAATCCCAGCGTCCACTCCATAGGTCTCCCCAATCCCAGAGCGTCCACTCCATAGGTCTCCCCAATCCCAGAGCGTCCACTCCATAGGTCTCCCCAATCCCAGAGTGTCCACTCCATAGGGTCTCCCCAATCCCAGAGTGTCCACTCCATAGGGTCTCCCCAATCCCAGAGTGTCCACTCCATAGGTCTCCCCAATCCCAGAGTGTCCACTCCATAGGGTCTCCCCAATCCCAGAGAGTCCACCCCATAGGTCTCCCCAATCCCAGAGTGTCCACTCCATAGGGTCTCCCCATTCCCAGAGAGTCCACCCCATAGGTCTCCCCAATCCCAGAGTGTCCACTCCATAGGGTCTCCCCAATCCCAGAGAGTCCACCCCATAGGGTCTCCCCAATCCCAGAGTGTCCAACTCCATAGGGTCTCCCCGAGTCCCCAATCCCAGTGTCCACTCCATAGGTCTCCCCAATCCCAGTGTCCACTCCATAGGTCTCCCCAATCCCAGAGCGTCCACTCCATAGGTCTCCCCAATCCCAGAGCGTCCACTCCATAGGTCTCCCCAATCCCAGAGCGTCCACTCCATAGGTCTCCCCAATCCCAGTGTCCACTCCATAGGGTCTCCCCAATCCCAGCGTCCACTCCATAGGTCTCCCCAATCCCAGAGCGTCCACTCCATAGGTCTCCCCAATCCCAGAGCGTCCACTCCATAGGTCTCCCCAATCCCAGTGTGTCCACTCCATAGGGTCTCCCCAATCCCAGTGTGTCCACTCCATAGGGTCTCCCCAATCCCAGAGTGTCCACTCCATATGTCTCCCCAATCCCAGAGTGTCCAACTCCATAGGTCTCCCCAATCCCAGAGTGTCCACTCCATAGGTCTCCCCAATCCCAGAGCGTCCACTCCATAGGTCTCCCCAATCCCAGAGCGTCCACTCCATAGGTCTCCCCAATCCCAGTGTGTCCACTCCATAGGGTCTCCCCAATCCCAGTGTCCACTCCATAGGTCTCCCCAATCCCAGAGCGTCCACTCCATAGGTCTCCCCAATCCCAGAGCGTCCACTCCATAGGTCTCCCCAATCCCAGAGTGTCCACTCCATAGGGTCTCCCCAATCCCAGAGTGTCCACTCCATAGGGTCTCCCCAATCCCAGAGTGTCCACTCCATAGGGTCTCCCCAATCCCAGAGTGTCCACTCCATAGGGTCTCCCCAATCCCAGAGTGTCCACTCCATAGGGTCTCCCCAATCCCAGAGAGTCCACCCCATAGGTCTCCCCAATCCCAGAGTGTCCACTCCATAGGGTCTCCCCAATCCCAGAGAGTCCACCCCATAGGTCTCCGAATCCCAGAGTGTCCACTCCATAGGGTCTCCCCAATCCCAGAGAGTCCACCCCATAGGTCTCCCCAATCCCAGAGTGTCCAACTCCATAGGGTCTCCCCGAGTCCCCAATCCCAGTGTCCACTCCATAGGTCTCCCCAATCCCAGTGTCCACTCCATAGGTCTCCCCAATCCCAGAGTGTCCACTCCATAGGTCTCCCCAATCCCAGAGCGTCCACTCCATAGGTCTCCCCAATCCCAGAGCGTCCACTCCATAGGTCTCCCCAATCCCAGAGCGTCCACTCCACAGGTCTCCCCAATCCCAGAGCGTCCACTCCATAGGTCTCCCCAATCCCAGAGCGTCCACTCCATAGGTCTCCCCAATCCCAGAGCGTCCACTCCATAGGTCTCCCCAATCCCAGTGTGTCCACTCCATAGGGTCTCCCCAATCCCAGTGTCCACTCCATAGGGTCTCCCCAATCCCAGCGTCCACTCCATAGGTCTCCCCAATCCCAGAGCGTCCACTCCATAGGTCTCCCCAATCCCAGAGCGTCCACTCCATAGGGTCTCCCCAATCCCAGAGAGTCCACCCCATAGGTCTCCCCAATCCCAGAGTGTCCACTCCATAGGGTCTCCCCAATCCCAGAGAGTCCACCCCATAGGTCTCCCCAATCCCAGAGTGTCCAACTCCATAGGGTCTCCCCGAGTCCCCAATCCCAGTGTCCACTCCATAGGTCTCCCCAATCCCAGTGTCCACTCCATAGGTCTCCCCAATCCCAGAGTGTCCACTCCATAGGTCTCCCCAATCCCAGAGCGTCCACTCCATAGGTCTCCCCAATCCCAGAGCGTCCACTCCATAGGTCTCCCCAATCCCAGAGCGTCCACTCCATAGGTCTCCCCAATCCCAGAGCGTCCACTCCATAGGTCTCCCCAATCCCAGAGCGTCCACTCCATAGGTCTCCCCAATCCCAGTGTGTCCACTCCATAGGGTCTCCCCAATCCCAGTGTCCACTCCATAGGGTCTCCCCAATCCCAGCGTCCACTCCATAGGTCTCCCCAATCCCAGAGCGTCCACTCCATAGGTCTCCCCAATCCCAGAGCGTCCACTCCATAGGTCTCCCCAATCCCAGAGTGTCCACTCCATAGGGTCTCCCCAATCCCAGAGTGTCCACTCCATAGGGTCTCCCCAATCCCAGAGTGTCCACTCCATAGGTCTCCCCAATCCCAGAGTGTCCACTCCATAGGGTCTCCCCAATCCCAGAGAGTCCACCCCATAGGTCTCCCCAATCCCAGAGTGTCCACTCCATAGGGTCTCCCCATTCCCAGAGAGTCCACCCCATAGGTCTCCCCAATCCCAGAGTGTCCACTCCATAGGGTCTCCCCAATCCCAGAGAGTCCACCCCATAGGGTCTCCCCAATCCCAGAGTGTCCAACTCCATAGGGTCTCCCCGAGTCCCCAATCCCAGTGTCCACTCCATAGGTCTCCCCAATCCCAGTGTCCACTCCATAGGTCTCCCCAATCCCAGAGCGTCCACTCCATAGGTCTCCCCAATCCCAGAGCGTCCACTCCATAGGTCTCCCCAATCCCAGAGCGTCCACTCCATAGGTCTCCCCAATCCCAGAGCGTCCACTCCATAGGTCTCCCCAATCCCAGAGCGTCCACTCCATAGGTCTCCCCAATCCCAGAGCGTCCACTCCATAGGTCTCCCCAATCCCAGAGCGTCCACTCCATAGGTCTCCCCAATCCCAGAGCGTCCACTCCATAGGGTCTCCCCAATCCCAGAGCGTCCACTCCATAGGGTCTCCCCAATCCCAGAGCGTCCAACTCCATAGGTCTCCCCAATCCCAGAGTGTCCACTCCATAGGTGCCCAATCCCAGTGTCCACTCCATAGGGTCTCCACAATCCCAGAGTGTCCACTCCATAGGTCTCCCCAATCCCAGAGTGTCCACTCCATAGGAGTCGCCAATCCCAGAGCGTCCACTCCATAGGAGTCGCCAATCCCAGAGCGTCCACTCCATAGGAGTCGCCAATCCCAGAGCGTCCACTCCATAGGAGTCGCCAATCCCAGAGCGTCCACTCCATAGGAGTCGCCAATCCCAGAGCGTCCACTCCATAGGAGTCGCCAATCCCAGAGCGTCCACTCCATAGGAGTCGCCAATCCCAGAGCGTCCACTCCATAGGAGTCGCCAATCCCAGAGCGTCCACTCCATAGGAGTCGCCAATCCCAGAGCGTCCACTCCATAGGAGTCGCCAATCCCAGAGCGTCCACTCCATAGGAGTCGCCAATCCCAGAGCGTCCAACTCCATAGGGTCTCCCCGAGTGCCCAATCCCAGTGTCCACTCCATAGGTCTCCCCAATCGCAGAGTGTCCACTCCATAGGTCTCCCCAATCGCAGAGTGTCCACTCCATAGGTCTCCCCAATCGCAGAGTGTCCACTCCATAGGTCCCCAATCCCAGTCCATAGGGTCTCCCGAGTCCCCAATGCCAGAGTGTCCAACTCCATAGGTCTCCCCAATCCCAGAGTGTCCAACTCCATAGGGTCTCCATAGGTCGCCAATCCAGGAGCGTCCACTCCATAGGTCGCCAATCCAGGAGCGTCCACTCCATAGGTCGCCAATCCAGGAGCGTCCACTCCATAGGTCGCCAATCCAGGAGCGTCCACTCCATAGGTCGCCAATCCAGGAGCGTCCACTCCATAGGTCGCCATCCAGGAGCGTCCACTCCATAGGTCGCCAATCCAGGAGCGTCCACTCCATAGGTCGCCAATCCAGGAGCGTCCACTCCATAGGTCGCCAATCCAGGAGCGTCCACTCCATAGGTCGCCAATCCAGGAGCGTCCACTCCATAGGTCGCCAATCCAGGAGCGTCCACTCCATAGGTCGCCAATCCAGGAGCGTCCACTCCATAGGTCTCCCCAATCCCAGTGTCCACTCCATAGGTCTCCCCAATCCCAGTGTCCACTCCATAGGTCTCCCCAATCCCAGAGTGTCCACTCCATAGGTCCCCAATCCCAGTCCATAGGGTCTCCCGAGTCCCCAATCCCAGAGTGTCCACTCCATAGGTTCTCCCCGAATCCCCAATCCCAGAGCGTCCACTCCATAGGTCTCCCCAATCCCAGAGTGTCCACTCCATAGGTCTCCCCAATCCCACTCCATAGGTCTCCCCGAGTCTCCAATCCCAGAGTGTCCAACTCCATAGGTCTCCCCGAGTCTCCAATCCCAGAGCGTACACTCCATAGGTCCCCCAAGTCCCCAATTCCAGAGAGTCCATTCCCATAGGTCTATCTAGCTCTTGTAGCAGGGTGACTACGCTCCTACAGGGTTCAGACACTCTTCCTAGTGATTGTGTCACTGGATCTTAAAAAACGGTTCTATGAGAGGAGACATGGTCTCAGTATTTGTATGGGAGCTCTCCCCGGACGAGAACGGACTGGACAATACAAAGCCGCCATACTGTTACATCATCAGAGTCCGCCCAATGGTGGGAAGATGGCAGATGCCAGGCAGAGTGGTGACTGGAAGACGTATCCGTGCTGGAGATTAGCAGTCTATCTAACCCAACCCCCCACCCCAAGCTGGCAGTTTGGTTCCATTGTAATTGTATGCACTCACCAGGCCCAAATCCTGTCCCCAGCGCCGGCCCCAGCGTACCCGCTGCGTTTTTATTGCCAAAAATACTGGTGCCCGCGGTGTTGGTTCCAAACCCTGCAAAGCAAATCAAGAGACACTAAAGAAAGCTTCCTCAGGACACACAAGCAAAGCTACAGAGGGCTTCCTCAGGACACACAAGCAAAGCTACAGAGGGCTTCCCCAGGACACACATGCAAAGCTACAGAGGGCTTCCTCAGGACACACAAGCAAAGCTAGAGGGCTTCCTCAGGACACACAAGCAAAGCTAGAGGGCTTCCCCAGGACACACAAGCAAAGCTACAGAGGGCTTCCCCAGGACACACAAGCAAAGCTACAGAGGGCTTCCCCAGGACACACAAGCAAAGCTACAGAGGGCTTCCTCAGGACACACAAGCAAAGCTACAGAGGGCTCCCTCAGGACACACAAGCAAGGCTACAGAGGGCTTCCTCAGGACACACACACCCCAAGCAAAGCGACAGAGGGCTTCCTCAGAACAAACAAGCAAAGCTACAGAGGGCTCCCTCAGGACACACACACCAAGCACAGCTACAGAGGACTTCCTCAGGACACACACACACACCCCAAGCAAAGCGACAGAGGGCTTCCTCAGGACACACACACACACACACACACACCCCAAGCAAAGCGACAGAGGGCTTTCTCAGGACACACACACACACCCCAAGCAAAGCGACAGAGGGCTTCCTCAGGACACACGCCACAACGCAGAGCTAAAAAAAAGTCACATGCCTCATTAGAAATAAACAGATGCAGTATATATTCTATCATACCTGCTGCTGGGTGGCAGACACAGACAACCGGAAGCCAGGTGGGTTGTATAGTTTTCTGCTGCCCATCGCTCCGGGTTACTCCTGGCTCTGCTCCCATAGTCTTAGGAATAGCATTACACAGGAGCTCCTGGCAGTGGGACCCGGGCACTGGATGGTTATACTGCCATCGTCAGGCCAATCACATGGGGGCACATGACCAGCTACACAGCCCACACACACACTAAAGTAGTCAGATAAAAAAACGGAAACGATCTTCTTACCAAAAAGGCCGCCGGTAGAAGTACCGAACGTCGGTGCGCTGGTGGTCGTCGCCCCGAAGGCGGCAGGTTTGCTGTTGAATAAGGTCTGGAAAAGAAAAGATGGTGGGCGTGTCAGACAATAAAGGCGGAGTCTCTTGTGGAGGGAGAACACAAAATGCCAAGCAATCTACCAACTATAACAACGCCATACATACCGAGCCGGTAACGCCTCCGAAGGGAGTGGCATTCGTCTGTCCGAACAGACCGGTTCCTGTGCCAAAGCCAGAGGCGGCGTTGGTGTTAGTGGTGGTACCAAACAGTCCTGCGGCCTGTGTGGGCTGCGTGCTGCCAAAGAGACCCTGGGGGGGGGGGGAGAATATAAAAATAAGACGTGTATTTACAGTAGTATGACAAAACAACAGTCAGCGCTATACCGCCACCTACAGGAGGCCAGGACATTGACCAACAACTGTAAGCCAACCCCCATCTAACCCCTCCTCTACCCAGCATGCATAAAGGCAACTTCCTAGGACACTAGGGAAGGGCAGAGGAGGGGAATACGCCGGGACTGCCTTACATCTATGCCCGCCTTGTCCCAACCTCCTGTAGGCGGCAATAAAACCCGACTGTTCCCGAATTTCTGTGTGGAAGGAGAAATGACTGGGAAGACGACCCGACCTGCAGAAGAAAGACTCACCATGGTGCTGGTCTGGGGCTGCCCCAGAGTGTTGGCGTTCCCGAATGAGAAGGCTGTGTTGGGTGTTGTAGTCGCCGTTCCAAATGGCTTGTTAAACAGGCTGGTGGTCGGCTGGGCAGCCGGCTGGCCAAACAGACCTCCCGTGTTGGCTCCAAAAGTGTTGGTGCCTGAAAAAGATGAGAACTTATTGGTACCAGGAAGGTAAGAGACAATCCCAAGACCCCCCCCATATCCAATACAGCGTGTGATGCTCCCAGCATCCCATCAGGCGGTGGACGACAGCAGGACCCCGACCCACAGAAGGGAAGGCGACAGCAGGACCCCCCCATAGAAGGGAAGACGACCCGCCCGACCCAGAGAAGGTAAGACAGCAGGACCCCGACCCACAGAAGGGAAGACAGCAGGACCCAGAGAAGGCAAGACAGCAGGACCCCAACCCAGAGAAGGCAAGACAGCAGGACCCCGACCCAGAGAAGGCAAGACAGCAGGACCCCGACCCAGAGAAGGCAAGACAGCAGGACCCCGACCCAGAGAAGGGAAGACGGCGGCCCAACCCCCCCCCCGCCCCACAGAAGGGAAGGCAACCCGCCCGACCGAGAGAAGGTAAGACAGCAGGACCCAGAGAAGGTAAGACAGCAGGACCCCAACCCAGAGAAGGTAAGACAGCAGGACCCCAACCCAGAGAAGGTAAGACAGCAGGACCCCAACCCAGAGAAGGTAAGACAGCAGGACCCCAACCCAGAGAAGGTAAGACAGCAGGACCCCAACCCAGAGAAGGTAAGACAGCAGGACCCCAACCCAGAGAAGGTAAGACAGCAGGACCCCAACCCAGAGAGGGTAAGACAGCAGGACCCCAACCCAGAGAGGGTAAGACAGCAGGACCCCAACCCAGAGAAGGCAAGACAGCAGGACCCCAACCCAGAGAAGGTAAGACAGCAGGACCCCAATCCAGAGAAGGTAAGACAGCAGGACCCCGACCCAGAGAAGGTAAGACAGCAGGACCCCAACCCAGAGAAGGTAAGACAGCAGGACCCCAACCCAGAGAAGGTAAGACAGCAGGACCCCGACCCAGAGAAGGGAAGACGGCGGCCCAACCCCCCCCCCCCGCCCCACAGAAGGGAAGGCGACCCGCCCGACCGAGAGAAGGGAAGACAGCAAAACCCCCCACAGAAGGGACGACGACAGCAGGACCCCCCCCCCCCAATCCATAGGAGGGGGAGGGCAGTACAATAGAGATCCATAAGACCTACCCTGTCCAAAGGCAGTTTTACTTCCAAAGGAGAAGGTGCTGCTGGAAGGGGTGGAGCCAAACAGTCCTGTGGCCGCACTGGGAGTGGCAGTTGAGGCTCCAAACAAGCCCGTTGCTGCGGCTGCGCCCACTGGATTTTGGGGGCCCTTCCTATTGGCCAGGTAATCTTCCAGACGCAGTTCCTAAAACACAAAATATAGTTATAGCATTGACCGGTGCGGGTGTAAGCGGACAACAAAATGCTTACATGAGAATATTTACTACTCCCCCCCCCCCCCCCCAATTTCACCAAATGAGGGCAACCCCCGCGACTGCGAGAACCCCCACCCTCCAAGAGAATGACGCCAGAGACTGAGAGAACCCCCACCCTCCAGGAGGAGGAGGTGACTTCAAAGACTGAGAGAACCCCCCCACCCTCCAGGAGGAGGCAACCCCAGAGACTGCGAGAACCCCCACCCTCCAGGAAGGAGGCAACCCCAGAGACTGCGAGAACCCCCACCCTCCAGGAGGAGGCGACCCCAGAGACTGCGAGAACCCCCACCCTCCAGGAAGGAGGCAACCCCAGAGACTGCGAGAACCCCCACCCTCCAGGAAGGAGGCGACCCCAGAGACTGCGAGAACCCCCACCCTCCAGGAAGGAGGCAACCCCAGAGACTGCGAGAACCCCCACCCTCCAGGAGGAGACAACCCCAGAGACTGCGAGAACCCCCACCCTCCAGGAGGAGGCAACCCCAGAGACTGCGAGAACCCCCACCCTCCAGGAGGAGGCAACCCCAGAGACTGCGAGAACCCCCACCCTCCAGGAGGAGGCAACCCCAGAGACTGCGAGAACCCCCACCCTCCAGGAGGAGGCAACCCCAGAGACTGCGAGAACCCCCACCCTCCAGGAGGAGGCAACCCCAGAGACTGCGAGAACCCCCACCCTCCAGGAAGGAGGCAACCCCAGAGACTGCGAGAACCCCCACCCTCCAGGAAGGAGGCGACCCCAGAGACTGCGAGAACCCCCACCCTCCAGGAAGGAGGCAACCCCAGAGACTGCGAGAACCCCCACCCTCCAGGAAGGAGGCAACCCCAGAGACTGCGAGAACCCCCACCCTCCAGGAGGAGACAACCCCAGAGACTGCGAGAACCCCCACCCTCCAGGAGGAGGCAACCCAGAGACTGCGAGAACCCCCACCCTCCAGGAAGGAGGCAACCCCAGAGACTGCGAGAACCCCCACCCTCCAGGAGGAGACAACCCCAGAGACTGCGAGAACCCCCACCCTCCAGGAAGGAGGCAACCCCAGAGACTGCGAGAACCCCCACCCTCCAGGAAGGAGGCAACCCCAGAGACTGCGAGAACCCCCACCCTCCAGGAGGAGACAACCCCAGAGACTGCGAGAACCCCCACCCTCCAGGAGGAGGCAACCCCAGAGACTGATGCTCCCACCTCCATACACTACAAACCCACCTCCAGAGACTTGCTTTCATACTCCTTCATTGCCGTTATACATTGATGCTTTGTGTTGATGTTGGTGGTAACACCGCCCTTGGCCATGGTGTCAGTCCCAGATGGCGGCTGCAAGCAGAAGAACAGAAAATAAATCCTAGGGCCCAGTCTATGGCGGTCACAGGACACACATGGATGGAAAGGAGTCATTGTTAGAAGTCTGAGGGGACAGATCTAACCCAATCCCTTCATATCCAAATCTAGACAAGACATTTTACACCAGAAAAATATGGACTCCCCTTCAATGATGGAGTTCAGGGGTCTCCAGTGAAGGGTAACACCGACAATGGTGCTCTTCCAGCCATGTGGTAACAGTTTGGGAAGACCCTTTTCTGATCACTTCCTGTCCCAGAGAATCAACAGGAAGTGAAGGGGAAATCTCCGGGGGGGGGGGGGGGGGGGGGAGATGGTACTCACATTGAATTTTATGGTGGTTCCAGTGGGAGCTGCAGAGAAGGTGGAACCACCAAACAGGTTACTGGTGGTCCCACCAAAGGGGTTGGAGGTGGTGTTGGTATTTCCGAAGAGACCTCCACTGCTTGTACTCGTCCCGAAGGCTGCGGTGAGAAGAGAACACACATCAATGTACAGTCACCGACCACCCAACATTACAGGTAGCACCCAACTTTATTTATAAACCCCGGCTCAGTACAACCTCCTGACCCCCACTCCACATGGGGGAGGACGCCTTTCTGAGTTCTAATGCATCTTATACACAGACTAGAAAAAGCTTTATATAGAGGTGATCTCTCAGGGGAAGACGGAGACAACGGGGCTCGTGTATCCTACAAGGGTTCCAACACTTGGACAGAAAAAGTAACAAATCTGGTAGGAGCAGCCAATCAGATCCCAGCTCTCATTTGTCCAATTCCAGCATGAAGTCTAAACACTAAGAGCACATCTGACAATTTAAATGTCAACAGATTCAAAGACTGACTGAAGAACAAAGGCCACCATCAGGGACAAAAAGGGACAGCTTAATGGATGCTGAGGCCACCAATGTCGACATGAGGACCAGAGCACCGAGACATGACCCAAAGAGTAAAGACTATGGCGAGACCACCTAGACATGACCCAAAGAGTAGAGACTATGGCAGGACCACCTCCTATACAAAACCCAACGAACAAGGACTATGGTGAGACCAACTAGACATGATCCAAAAAGTAAAGACTATGGCAGGACCACCTAGACATGATCCAAAGAGTAAAGACTATGGCAGGACCACCTCCTATACAAAAACCCAACGAACAAGGACTATGGTGAGACCAACTAGACATGACCCAAAGAGTAGAGACTATGGCAGGACCACCTAGACATGACCCAAAGAGTAAAGAATATGGCAAGACCACCTTCTAGACATGACCCAAAGAGTAAAGACTATGGCGAGACCACCTTCTAGACATGACCCAAAGAGTAAAGACTATGGCGAGACCACCTAGACATGACCCAAAGAGTAAAGACTATGGCGAGACCACCTAGACATGACCCAAAGAGTAAAGACTATGGCGAGACCACCTAGACATGACCCAAAGAGTAAAGACTATGGCGAGACCACCTAGACATGACCCAAAGAGTGAAGACTATGGCAGGACCACCTAGACATGACCCAAAGAGTAAAGACCATGGTGAGACCACCTAGACATGACCCAATGAGAAAAGACTATGGCGAGACCACCTTCTAGAGACGACCCAAAGAGTAAAGACTATGGCGAGACAACCTTCTAGACATGACCCAAAGAGTAAAGACTATGGCGAGACCACCTTCTAGACATGACCCAAAGAGTAAAGACTATGGCGAGACCACCTTCTAGACATGACCCAAAGAGTAAAGACTATGGCGAGACCAACTAGACATGACCCATCATTCCCTATAAATGAAGAAGTCACTACTACGCATTTATAGTGCCCATGGATCTGAGCAATGGGGGGGGGGATAAATAAATAGATCACTCACTGCCAAAAGTCGAAGGCTTTGTCTGTCCAAAGGCATTGCTCTGCTGCTGCTGGGATGAGAAGAGACCCCCTGCTCCAGTATTCGTAGACCCAAACAAGGAGTTTGGCGTACCGGTCGCAGCTCCGAAACCGAAGGCGGAGGTGGTGGTGGAGGTTGCCGGCTGGTTGAACGTCGTGGTCCCAAACAGTCCACCTGGAAAATAGAACAAAAACACCAATAACAGTCACACAAGCCGGTACCATGGACAGCGACTACAGCAATTTGGAGGGGGAGACTTTGTACTCTGCCCAACAGATAGAAGCCAGCGCTGTGAGATGCATGTCATACGGGGGCTCTCCGGGGTTGTGGTGGGGCCCCAACTGTGGGTGGTGCAGTGCAGACATTAAGTATCATAGCCATGTACTGATCTCTAGAGATCTATGAGGAATGAAGTGCGATTGGTGGACGATCACCGGGAATTCTCTGCTCCTCCCCAATGCAGATTCTGGAGAATCTTCTCATGTGGATACAAAACTCTGGCGTTCCCGTGTTGAGTGAAAAAACTTGTAAAGCGTGTTATAGGTAACATTTTGGGGTGATCCCTGTGTCCCTAACCAGGACCTTGGGGTACAGATCTGGAATTCAACCCGGAAAACCACCGTGTACTGCCTGTAATGTGTGCGCCAATCAATCAGAGCCTACACCAGAGGCCACGCCCTCAGAGCCCCACGCCACCAGAGCATTCACCCTCAGAGCCTACCCCACCAGAACCCGCTCCATGCCACCAGAGCCCCACCAGCAGAGCCCGTGCCACACCCTCAGAGCCCCACCAGCAGAGCCCGTGCCACACCACAGAGCCCCACCAGCAGAGCCCGTGCCACACCACAGAGCCCCACCAGCAGAGCCCGTGCCACACCCTCAGAGCCCCACCAGCAGAGCCCGTGCCACACCACAGAGCCCCACCAGCAGAGAATTCACCCTCAGAGCCCAACACCAGAGCCCCACATATAATCTCTCCATCTATATAAAAAAAATAAAGGATTTCTTTTGAAATGCGGGGAGAGAAAGTAAAAGGCGTGTGATCTTTATCTTCCCGATGAAGTGATCTTTGTGTAGAGAAGTTCTACAGAGGACGTTCCCCCTCCCCCCACCCTGTGATCAGCTGAATAGAGAGGATCTCTAGGATGATTTATGCAGAAATTGTATTATTCCTGCACCTCAACGTATGAAAAAAGGCTTCATGGTAAGAGGAAGGAACACGCGGGTCCTACAGAACACGGGACACGCGGCAGCCGTACCTCCAGACGCCTCACCTGGTTTGTTCTGGGTGGTTCCAAACAATCCGCCGCTGTTAGCCGCTCCAAATGCCGTCGTCGTCGTCCCAAATCCAGTCGCCTGCGTTGTGCCAAATCCAGCATCTGTATACAGAGAAGAGGATACATGAGATCAGCCCCACCTCCAGGAGCAGCACCCCCACCGCCTGAGGGCGAGGAGAAGGAGCAGCACCCCCCCACCGCCTGAGCAATCAGCCCCACCTCCAGGAAGACCCCCACCACCTGAGGGCGAGGAGGCGCCCCCCCCCCGCAGCCTGAGGACGAGCAGCCCCCCCGCCGCCTGAGGATGAGGAGGAGCAGCACCCCCCCCCCCCCCGCCGCCTGAGGACGAGGAGGAGCAGCACCCCCCCCACCGCCTGAGGAATCAGCCCAACCTTCAGGAGGAGGACCCCCACACCTGAGCTTTGAGCACGACATCACCGCCAGGGCATGTGCCCCAACCACCACTATGACAAATGTGCCAAAGTGCAGGACACCCCTACTGACACCAGAGCACCGCCCACCAAACATCCCAACCACCACCAGGGCACATACCGCCTTCACCCCGACCAGTAGGTTTTCTCTACAACACATCCAACTTTAACTCACAGAAATAGTTCTCCAATCTGAAATTTATACTCGCTGCTGATTGGAGGGATCAACTTGTGACTTCCCCCCCCCCCCCCCCCCCCCATACTGCAAATGACAATTTCCTTACACACCCCCCCCCCTTCTCTCTGCCCACAGAGACTTTCTGCTAGAAGGTCAGTCTGATGAGGGGGGGGGGGGGGATTAGAACTGAGGCCCCTCCCGGGAGGATCACCGCTCACACTAATCATTGGAGAGAACCCAGCTTTCCTAAAACCACACCCCCATTATCCCTCTATGACCCCCCCCCCCTTTACCATTCTATGGTCCATTCCTCCATAACGCCCCTCTATGAACCCCTTCCCCCCTCCCATGGTCCATTCCCCTATTGTCCCTCCCCTTCCCCCCTCCCATGGTCCATTCCCCCATTGTCCCTCCCCATGGTCCCTCCCCTTCCCGCCTCCCATGGTCCATTGTCCCTCCCCTTCCCCCCCTCCCATGGTCCATTCCCCCCATAAACACCCCCCCCCCCCCCCCACGGTCCCTCAATGGTCTGTTCCCCCATGGTCCCTCAATGAACCCCTTCACCCCCCCCCCTTCCATGGTCCATTCCCCCATTGTCCCTCCATAAACACAATGGCCCCCCCTGCCCCACCCATGGTCCCTCAATGGCCTGTTCCCCCTATGAACCCCCTCCCTCCCATGACCCTTACCATGGTTCAGGATAGACTGGGACTTACTTTGTCCAAAGGTAGACGTGGCTCCGAAAGCTCCAGTGCCTCCGCCGAACGGCGAGGTGAACGATTTGTTGAACATGGCGATCAAAACTTCATAAAACTACACAGGAGAGAAAAAAAAAAATTAAAAAAATAAATAAAATAAAAAAAATAAAAAAGGATGAAATGGGCGGGGTCCTCAGAAGTCACATGATCTCTACACTCCGCCCCCCATGACCCGTTACTTTGTGTCTATACAAAATAAATGTCTTCACATCGCACTGTAATATGAAGAGGAAAGAGATGATGTGAAGTTTCCCGCACCTCTCCTCCTGTGTGATGTCACTATGATAGGTCTGAGATCACAGGGGGGAGGGGTGCGGGAAACTTCACCAGATGAGATTCTGTGTGGTGTGTATGGAGGAAAAAAATAAAATAAAATCACATCCCCCCCTACATCAAGAGGGAGGAGCCAAGGAATCAACAGACAGAAGTATAGACAGCCCCCTATGTCAGTGCTGTCAGGTTATTACATTAAGAGGGAGGAGCCACACAGAAATCACATGATCTCTATAGACAGCCCCCCATGTCAGTGCTGTCAGGTGATTACACGAAGAGGGAGGAGCCACACAGAAGTCACATGATCTCTATACTCCGCCCCCCCCCATGTCAGTGCTGTCAGGTTATTACACGAAGAAGGAGGAGCCACACAGAAGTCACATGATCTCTATACTCCGCCCCCCCCCCCCATGTCAGTGCTGTCAGGTTATTACACGAAGAAGGAGGAGCCACACAGAAGTCATATGATCTCTATACTCCGCCCCATGTCAGTGCTGTCAGGTGATTACACGAAGAAGGAGGAGCCACACAGAAGTCACATGATCTCTATAGACCACCCCCCCCCCCCATGTCAGTGCTGTCAGGTTATTACACGAAGAAGGAGGAGCCACACAGAAGTCACATGATCTCTATACTCCGCCCCCCCGTCAGTGCTGTCAGGTTATTACACGAAGAAGGAGGAGCCACACAGAAGTCACATGATCTCTATACTCCGCTCCCCCCCCCCATGTCAGTGCTGTCAGGTTATTACACGAAGAAGGAGGAGCCACACAGAAGTCACATGATCTCTATACTCCGCCCCCCCCGTCAGTGCTGTCAGGTTATTACACGAAGAAGGAGGAGCCACACAGAAGTCACATGATCTCTATACTCCGCTCCCCCCCCCCCATGTCAGTGCTGTCAGGTTATTACACGAAGAAGGAGGAGCCACACAGAAGTCACATGATCTCTATACTCCGCCCCCCGTCAGTGCTGTCAGGTTATTACACGAAGAAGGAGGAGCCACACAGAAGTCACATGATCTCTATACGCCGCTCCCCCCCCCCCCATGTCAGTGCTGTTAGGTGATTACATGGAGGGAGGAGCCAAAGAATGAACAGTGAAGAAAAGCATGGGATTGGCAGGGAAAAAAAAAAAAAGGGGGGGGGGGTTGTCAGACACGGCAATATGGGAGGTGAAGTCCTCTTCCTATAAAGGGTGAGCTGCAGTTTGGTTTCAATCTGTTAGTGTATCTAAATCTGCTAGTCTGTCTAATATAATCCATCCAGTTCAACCAACAAAACCCCCCCCCCCGTGCTCCTTCCTCCAGAGTAAGGCCCCTTTCACATTGAGGAGTTTTTCAGGCGGTAAAGCGCTAAAAATAGCGCTGCTATCCGGCCTGAAAAACTCCTGCCCAGCTACCTCAATGTGAAAGCCGGAGGGCTTTCACACTGAGGCGATGCGCTGGCGGGAGACAAAAAAATCTCCTGTCAGCAGCATCTTTGGAGCGGTGAGAGGAGCGGCATGTATACCGCTCCTTCACCGCTCCTTCCCATTGAAAACAATGGGAACCGCGGCAATACCGCCCGCAATGCGCCTCTATATAGGCGCATTGCGGGCGGTATTAACCCTTTATCGGCCGCTAGCGGGGGTTAATACCGCACCGCTAGCGGCTGATTTCCACGGCAATCCCGGCGGTAAAGCGCCGCTATTTTTAGCGGCGTTATACCGCCACCGCAGCTCCCGCCCCAGTCTGAAAGGGGCCTTAGGGATATAATAATACAGAAGGTTGTGTATCACCGGGGGGGGGGGGGATGTATGAAGTCGCCGCATGTAATGTTACACAGAGTTACCAGCGTTCATTCCCGTGACCAAAACATTTTACTTGATTAACCACTTAAGGACCGGGGCCTGTTTTTCAGACTCAGTGTTTACAAGTTTTTTTTCCTAGAAAATTACGGAGAACCCCCAAACATTAGAGAATATATATATATAAAAATCACCCTAGAGAATAAAATGGCGGACGTTGCAATACTTTCCATCACGCCGTATTTGCGCAGCGGTCTTACAAGCGCACTTTCTTTGGAAAAAAATGAACTTTTTTGAATTACAAAAAAAATAAGACAACAGTAAAGTTATCCCAATTATTTTTTATATGGTGAAAGATAATGTTACGCCGAGTAAATTGATACCCAACACGTCACGCTTCAAAATTGCGTCCGCTCGTGGAATGGCGACAAACTTTTACCCTTAAAAATCTCCATAGGTGACGTTTAACCACTTGCCGTCGCCGCACCGTCATAATACGTCCACAAGGTGGCTCTCCTAGGCGAGAGCACGTAATATGACGTCCTGCCTTTTAGCCGCCACTAGGGGGCGCACGCGCGCCGCCGGAGGCGCGCGCGCCCCCCGCTCGCCCCCGACTCCCGTGCGTGTGCCCGGCAGGCGCGATCGCCGCCGGGCACACGCGATCGCTCGGTACAGAGCGGGGAACGGGAGCTGTGTGTGTAAACACACAGCTCTCGGTCCTGTCAGCATGGGAAATGCTGATCTTCGGTTCATACAATGTATGAACAGAGGATCAGTGTTTCCCCTAGTGAGGCCACCCCCCCCCTACAGTTAGAACACACCCAGGCATACTTAACCCCTTCCCCGCCCCCTAGTGTTAACCCCTTCACTGCCAGTGGCATTTTTATAGTAATCTAATGCATTTTTATAGCACTGATTGCTATAAAAATGCCAATGGTCCCAAAAATGTGTCAAAAATGTCCGAAGTGTCCGCCATAATGTCGCAATACCGAAAAAAAAAAAAAAACGTTGATCGCCGCCATTACTAGTAAAAAAAAATATTAATAAAAATGCCATAAAAATACCCCCTATTTTGTAAACGCTATAACTTTTGCGCAAACCAATCAATAAACGCTTATTGCGTTTTTTTTTTACGAAAAATATGTAGAAGAATACCTAGAAGAATACGTATTGGCCTAAACTGAGGAAAAAAAATGTTTTTTTATATATTTTTGGGGGATATTTATTACAGCAAAAAGTTAAAAATATTCATTTTTTTCAAAATTGTCGTTCTATTTTTGTTTATAGCGCAAAAAATAAAAAAAACGCAGAGGTGATCAAATACCACCAAAAGAAAGCTCTATTTGTGGGAAAAAAAGGACGCCAATTTTGTTTGGGAGCCACGTCGCACGACCGCGCAATTGTCTGTTAAAGCGACGCAGTCCCGAATCGCAAAAAGTGCTCTGGTCTTTGGGCAGCAATATGGTCCGGGGGGTAAGTGGTTAAATTTTTTTATAGGTTACATGTTTAGAGTTACAGAGGAGGTCTAGAATTATCGCTCTCGCTCTACCGATCGCGCCGATACCTCACATGTGTGGCTTGAACAGCTTTTCATATGCGGGCGCCGCTCACATATGCGTTCGTTTCTGGGCACAAGCTCGTCGGGACGGGGCGCGCTCCTGGATTCCAAATACATTTGTCACACCCTGGTGTAGTGCGCGATCACACCTCAATAAGTTGCGAGTTTTCTCACAAGGGGAATGATAAATAATGTCAGATTACAAATCCCGCCCCATTCGATTTCAGACAACTAAAATGTCCTGGGTCGGCTAAATACGACTCAAACACTCGCAGAAAAGTAAATCTCCTCCCAGAATTGGTTACACAGGGAGGTGAGGACAGAAGTCCCTCCTGGTCCCAAGAAGGGTGGGATGATCGGGGAGGGTGAGGAAGCAATAACGGTGATCAGAATCTTCTGGGGGGGGGGATATTCTGACAATCAGATCCTCTGACATTTGGGGGGGACGTTAGAAAAAGTCCTGCAAGTGGCATCTTTGGGGCCCCTCCTCCTCCTCCACAACCCCTCCCCATTGGAATGAATGGGCAATGCTGTTGGGAGTAGACACGTGCAATTCGTTTTGACAAAATTTGTTAATTCTGAAATCTCCGAAGATTAGAAAAATAGAGAATTTCGGAAATTCAACATTTCCAATTCTCAACATTTTCCAAAAATTGAGTCGAAAATTTGAAATTGCTAAATTCAAAAATCTACAAAAAAAAGTGACATTTGCAAAGTTGAATTTTCAAATTTTTAGAATTTCCGAAAATCCGTTTTCTTCATTTTGGTTTCATTTGTTTTTTAGTTTTTTTTCCCCTGGAAATTCTGGAAATTTTAACAATTCCAAAATCTTTGCATTTCCGAATTTCAAATTTCCCCAAAATATAAATAAAAAATGAAAACAATGAATTTCTCAGCAGTGCACGCGTCTAGTTGGGAGCAGCGCTTCAGTAGTGGTGTTACACGGGGACATTTAACCTCTTCTAGGGGGACAAAGTCACCCCCGCTCCCGCCTGAACACCACCACCTATAACTAGTGATAATACTATGCACTGTCACTGTACGGAGGGGGGAGTGAGTGACTTGTATAGCGCTACAAATGTGAACGGAATCGCCTCAAGGCGCTTATTCCCATCCGGTGTCGTCCTTCAGAAGAGGCGAGTCTTCAGTTATTTCCGGAAGGCTGGTGGTCATCCGGTGTCGTCCTTCAGAAGAGGCGAGTCTTCAGTTATTTCCGGAAGGCTGGTGGTCATCCGGTGTCGCCCTTCAGAAGAGTCTTCAGTTTTTTCCGGAAGGCTGGTGGTCATCCGGTGTCGCCCTTCAGAAGAGTCTTCAGTTTTTTCCGGAAGGCTGGTGGTCATCCGGTGTCGCCCTTCAGAAGAGTCTTCAGTTTTTTCCGGAAGGCTGGTGGTCATCCGGTGTCGCCCTTCAGAAGAGGCGAGTCTTCAGTTTTTTCCGGAAGGCTGGTGGTCATCCGGTGTCGTCCTTCAGAAGAGGCGAGTCTGCAGTTATTTCCGGAAGGCTGGTGGTCATCCGGTGTCGCCCTTCAGAAGAGTCTTCAGTTTTTTCCGGAAGGCTGGTGGTCATCCGGTGTCGCCCTTCAGAAGAGTCTTCAGTTCTTTCCGGAAGGCTGGTGGTCATCCGGTGTCGCCCTTCAGAAGAGTCTTCAGTTTTTTCCGGAAGGCTGGTGGTCATCCGGTGTCGCCCTTCAGAAGAGGCGAGTCTTCAGTTTTTCCGGAAGGCTGGTGGTCATCCGGTGTCGTCCTTCAGAAGAGGCGAGTCTGCAGTTATTTCCGGAAGGCTGGTGGTCATCCGGTGTCGCCCTTCAGAAGAGTCTTCAGTTTTTTCCGGAAGGCTGGTGGTCATCCGGTGTCGCCCTTCAGAAGAGTCTTCAGTTTTTTCCGGAAGGCTGGTGGTCATCCGGTGTCGCCCTTCAGAAGAGTCTTCAGTTTTTTCCGGAAGGCTGGTGGTCATCCGGTGTCGCCCTTCAGAAGAGGCGAGTCTGCAGTTATTTCCGGAAGGCTGGTGGTCATCCGGTGTCGTCCTTCAGAAGAGGCGAGTCTTCGGTTTTTTCCGGAAGGCTGGTGGTCATCCGGTGTCGCCCTTCAGAAGAGTCTTCAGTTTTTTCCGGAAGGCTGGTGGTCATCCGGTGTCGCCCTTCAGAAGAGTCTTCAGTTTTTTCCGGAAGGCTGGTGGTCATCCGGTGTCATCCTTCAGAAGAGGCGAGTCTTCGGTTTTTTCCGGAAGGCTGGTGGTCATCCGGTGTCATCCTTCAGAAGAGGCGAGTCTGCAGTTATTTCCGGAAGGCTGGTGGTCATCCGGTGTCGTCCTTCAGAACAGTCTTCGGTTTTTTCCGGAAGGCTGGTGGTTTTCCTTCATGAGGATGTCTCTGGGTAGAACTCATTAGTAGCGTGGCAACGGGTCGCGGGCCACAAACAGAGCGGGTGGAGGGTCGCCCACTCTATAGAGCCCACAGAACGGATGGATTGTATTGGAGATAGGCGTTTGTAAACATCTGCCTCTCCTTAGAGGTGAATGGAGGGTCGGACTGAGTGTGTGAAAGGAGTCTAAAGCCCGGTACACACGATCGGTTTGTCCGATGAAAACAGACCGATGGACAAACCGATCGTGTGTACAGGGCCCCATCGGTTTGTTTTCCATCGGTGAAAAAAATAGAACCAGTTTTAAATTTTTCCTATGGATAAAAAAAAACGATAGAAAAAAACGATCGTCTGTGTGGAAGTCCATCGGTCAAAAATCCACGCATGCTCAGAATCAAGTTGACGCATGCTCAGAAGCATTGAACTTAGTTTTTTTCAGCACGTCGTAGTGTTTTACGTCACCGCGTTGGACACGGGTCAGATTTTTGACTGATGGTGTGTAGGCAAGACTGAGGAAAGTCACCTTCATCGGATATCGGACAGAAAAAATCCATGGGATTAGATTCCATCAGATATCCCATCGTGTGTACAGGGCATTAGGCTGCTTTCACAATGACGCACTGTTTACCCCTGTAGATGTGCTGCACTTTGCCACAGACCTCTATTCTATCCTGTAGGTGTGGAGGACTTTCAGAGAACGCACCAATCTCACAGGTAAGAGAAGTGTGTGGCTCAGTGCAGGGAACCCGCAGGTGCGATGCTCTGCATCAGTTGGAAGCCGTCCAGTAACCCTGCAGAACACATATACCCAAATATACTCTGTGATCTTACTAATAACCAGTGGCGGTTCGTCCATAGAGGGCGCTGGAGCGCCGCCCCCTCTGGCTCTCACCGCCACTGAGTGAAATAACAGATCCATGCATTGCACGAATCTATGTTATTGTCGCCGCTGCCGCTGTTATTCAGATGATCGGCGCTCAATGTCCGGCCATCTGAATAACGCCAGCTGGTTGGCTGTAGGGAAATGTCTATCAAAGCCAACGGCTCTGATAGGCTTTCCCAATACAGCCCTCGGGTCCCGGAAGCTTATTCTCGGAGCGCACAGACTGTACACCCCTTGAATAAGATGACAGGCGTCTCAGCCAATCAGGTTGGCCGGTTCTGGCTACCAGTAACTGTATTGGCTGAGACGCATGTCAGTCATCGAGGGCGGGAGAAGACATCGTGGGACGTGGATGCCTGACTCCAGTAAAGGTAAGTGCCGGGCAGGGAAAAGAACGCAATTTAGAGGGCACAGTGGGGACAATTGGCACAGCGGCGACCATTAAAGGGCACAGTGGTGACAATGTAGGGCACAGTGGCTGCGTTTAATGGCATGTAACAGTGGCTGCATTTGGGCACAGTGAGACTGCAATTTTTTTTTCCTTTGCGCCCCCCCAAATATTTTGAGCACCAGCCGCCACTGCTAATAACAGTATTCTATTCCAGAGCAGGAGGTCGCGGGCCACATCCAAGAGCTCTGTGGGCCACTGGTTAGGCACCCCTGCCTTAGGGTGTCACCACCCCCGCACAGTCCCCTTAGGGTGTCACCACCCCCGCACAGTCCCCTTAGGGTGTCACCACCCCCGCACAGTCCCCTTAGGGTGTCACCACCCCCGCACAGTCCCCTTAGGGTGTCACCACCCCCACACAGTCCCCTTAGGGTGTCACCACCCCCGCACAGTCCCCTTAGGGTGTCACCACCCCCGCACAGTCCCCTTAGGGTGTCACCACCCCCGCACAGTCCCCTTAGGGTGTCACCACCCCCGCACAGTCCCCTTAGGGTGTCACCACCCCCACAGTCCCCTTAGGGTGTCACCACCCCCACAGTCCCCCAACCCCCGCACAGTCCCCTTAGGGTGTCACCACCCCCACACAGTCCCCCGACCCCCCCACAGTCCCCTTAGGGTGTCACCACCCCCGCACAGCCCCCCCGACCCCCCCACAGTCCCCTTAGGGTGTCACCACCCCCGCACAGTCCCCCGCCCCCCCCACAGTCCCCTTAGGGTGTCACCACCCCCACAGTCCCCCAACCCCCCCACAGTCCCCTTAGGGTGTCACCACCCCCACACAGTCCCCCCACCCCCCCACAGTCCCCTTAGGGTGTCACCACCCCCGCACAGTCCCCCGACCCCCCCACAGTCCCCTTAGGGTGTCACCACCCCCGCACAGTCCCCCGACCCCCCCACAGTCCCCTTAGGGTGTCACCACCCCCACACAGTCCCCCGACCCCCCCACAGTCCCCTTAGGGTGTCACCACCCCCACACAGTCCCCCCACCCCCCCACAGTCCCCTTAGGGTGTCCCCCGACCCCCCCCACAGTCCCCCGACCCCCCCACAGTCCCCTTAGGGTGTCACCACCCCCACAGTCCCCCAACCCCCGCACAGTCCCCTTAGGGTGTCACCACCCCCGCACAGTCCCCCGACCCCCCCACAGTCCCCTTAGGGTGTCACCACCCCCACACAGTCCCCCGCCCCCCCACAGTCCCCTTAGGGTGTCACCACCCCCGCACAGTCCCCCGCCCCCCCCACAGTCCCCTTAGGGTGTCACCACCCCCACAGTCCCCCAACCCCCCCACAGTCCCCTTAGGGTGTCACCACCCCCACACAGTCCCCCGACCCCCCCACAGTCCCCTTAGGGTGTCACCACCCCCGCACAGTCCCCCGACCCCCCCCACAGTCCCCTTAGGGTGTCACCACCCCCACACAGTCCCCCGACCCCCCACAGTCCCCTTAGGGTGTCACCACCCCCACACAGTCCCCCCACCCCCCCACAGTCCCCTTAGGGTGTCCCCCGACCCCCCCACACAGTCCCCCGACCCCCCCACAGTCCCCTTAGGGTGTCCCCCGACCCCCCCACACAGTCCCCCGACCCCCACACAGTCCCCCGACCCCCCCACGGTCCCTGCACAGCCCCCCCGATCTCCACGTTACCCCCCCCCCTCCCATGATATCACAGTGTGCCCGGGGCCTGGAGGTAAGTGACGGGTACATATAATGTGTGTATATTCTCCCCAGTGCGGAGATTTCCCATCACTTCCGGTCCTCAGAACTAAAACAGGAAGTGATGGAGAATCTCTGGCGTCCCCCTATTGGGAGATTTCTCTCTCTTCCTGGTGAGGTGACACCCCAATATATGAGGCGTTATCTCACATTGACAGTGGAACCCCGTCCCTCTCACTACGCTCTGCCCCGCTCACTTCCGGTTCTTGTGACCCCCCCCTCTATATATACAGGAATGGCGGTGTCACCGGAAACCGGAGTCCTCCATACCACAACCGTCCGTCTTCATACGGGTAACACCCCGTCCCCGTCCCCGGTCCCCCGGTGCCCCGCTCCTCACCTCTCTCTCTCCGCTCTTCTCCTCCTCACCGGCTGCAGGCGGGAATACACAATGCGTCACCTATCAACATGGCGCACATAGCACCGTCATGACGTCACCGCGTCACGCCCGCCCCATCCCATAGGCTCCCCCAACCGCCACTCTTCCCGCTGGGCGTGGCCTCGGAATACGTACGTTGGCAGAAGGCGGGGCCTCGCGGTGACTCTCCTTTCCTCATTGGTTCCCGGGCGCGCAGCTTACATACAAAACACGCGCACGGACGTGCGGAGGGACGTCAGCGCGGCCTCCTAGCAACCGAGTTGTCCGACGTCACAGCGTGTTCCGTCGATCTCGCCATCAGAAACTCCAACCACGTTATTTAGCCACTTAAGGACCTTGGCTGTTTTTGTTAGAAAATTGCTTAAAACCCTAGAGAATAAAATGGCGGTCGTTGCAATACTTTCTGTCACGCCGTATTTGCGCAGCGGTCTTACAAGCGCACTTTTTTGGGGAAAAAATTCACTTTTTTAAATTAAAAAATAAGACAACAGTAAAGTTATCCCAATTATTTTTTATATTGTGAAAGATAATGTTGCGCCGAGTAAAATGATACCCAACACGTCACGCTTCAAAATTGCGTCCGCTCGTGGAACGGCGACAAACTTTTACCCTTTAAAATCTCCATAGGCGCGTTTAAAAGATTCTACAGGTTGCATGTTTTGAGTTACAGAGGAGGTCTAGGGCTAGAATTATCGCTCTCGCTCTAACGATCGCGGCGATACCTCACATGTGCGGTTTGAACACCATTTACATATGCGGGCGCTGCTCACGTATGCGTTCGTTTCTGCGCGAGAGCTCGGCGGGACGGGGCGCTTTAAAAAAAAAATTTTTTTGTTTTCTTATTTATTTTTATTTATTTTATTACTTTTTACACTGAAAAAAATAAATAAAAATGTTGATCACTTTTATTCCTATTATACGGAATGTAAACATCCCTTGTAATAGAAAAAAGCGTGACAGGTCCTCTTATCTATGAGATCTGGGGGAGGGGTCAGAAAGGGGGAGGGGTCAGAAAGACGTCACATCTCATATTTACTCTAAAATGCAAAAAAAAAATATTGCTTTAAGAAGCATGGGGGGAGGTGACGTTGTGACGTCACTTCCGCCCTGCTATGGGGACGGGTGTGGGCGGCCATCTTGCCCCTCACTCGTATCCCAGCCGAGGAGAGGACAGGACCGATCGCCTCCGCCGCTAACGACGGCTCCGGTAAGCGTTGGAGGGCGTGGGAGAGCGACGGGAGGCGTGGGATAACGGTGATCTCGCGGCGAATCCACCGCGGAGACCACCATTATCGTTTACAGGACCGCTCACACTAAAGATGGATATCTCGGTTGTGGCAGCTGCAGCCGTTACCGAGATATCCATCTTTAAAGTACCGACGTATATGTACAGGGGACGGTCCTTAAGTGGTTAAACCCCACCCCCCCCCCCCAGTAATAGGAGATTGTGAGGTGTTGGGGGGATGGACACAACGAATACAGGAAGACAGAGCTCTTTTCACATCACAGCGACTAACGGGGAAAAAAGTTGTCCCCGCCTCGGCCATGCCCTCCACCATCCTACTGCTGGGTGTACCAACATGTCCTCCTCCACCTTCCTACTGCTGGGTGTACCAACATGTCCTCCTCCACCTTCCTACTGCTGGGTGTACCAACATGTCCCCCGCCACCTTCCTACTGCTGGGTGTACCAACATGGCCTCCTCCACCTTCCTACTGCTGGGTGTACCAACATGGCCTCCGCCACCTTCCTACTGCTGGGTGTACCAACATGTCCTCCTCCACCTTCCTACTGCTGGGTGTACCAACATGTCCTCCTCCACCTTCCTACTGCTGGGTGTACCAACATGTCCTCCTCCACCTTCCTACTGCTGGGTGTACCAACATGTCCTCCTCCACCTTCCTACTGCTGGGTGTACCAACATGTCCTCCTCCACCTTCCTACTGCTGGGTGTACCAACATGTCCTGCTCCACCTTCCTACTGCTGGGTGTACCAACATGGCCTCCTCCACCTTCCTACTGCTGGGTGTACCAACATGGCCTCCTCCACCTTCCTACTGCTGGGTGTACCAACATGTCCTCCTCCACCTTCCTACTGCTGGGTGTACCAACATGTCCTCCACCACCTTCCTACTGCTGGGTGTACCAACATGGCCTCCTCCACCTTCCTACTGCTGGGTGTACCAACATGGCCTCCTCCACCTTCCTACTGCTGGGTGTACCAACATGTCCTCCTCCACCTTCCTACTGCTGGGTGTACCAACATGGCCTCCTCCACCTTCCTACTGCTGGGTGTACCAACATGTCCTCCTCCACCTTCCTACTGCTGGGTATACCAACATGTCCTCCTCCACCTTCCTACTGCTGGGTGTACCAACATGTCCTCCTCCACCTTCCTACTGCTGGGTATACCAACATGTCCTCCTCCACCTTCCTACTGCTGGGTGTACCAACATGTCCTCCACCACCTTCCTACTGCTGGGTGTACCAACATGTCCTCCTCCACCTTCCTACTGCTGGGTGTACCAACATGGCCTCCTCCACCTTCCTACTGCTGGGTGTACCAACATGTCCTCCTCCACCTTCCTACTGCTGGGTGTACCAACATGTCCTCCTCCACCTTCCTACTGCTGGGTGTACCAACATGTCCTCCTCCACCTTCCTACTGCTGGGTGTACCAACATGTCCTCCTCCACCTTCCTACTGCTGGGTGTACCAACATGTCCCCCGCCACCTTCCTACTGCTGGGTGTACCAACATGGCCTCCTCCACCTTCCTACTGCTGGGCGTACCAACATGGCCTCCGCCACCTTCCTACTGCTGGGTGTACCAACATGTCCTCCTCCACCTTCCTACTGCTGGGTGTACCAACATGTCCTCCTCCACCTTCCTACTGCTGGGTGTACCAACATGTCCTCCTCCACCTTCCTACTGCTGGGTGTACCAACATGTCCTCCTCCACCTTCCTACTGCTGGGTGTACCAACATGTCCTCCTCCACCTTCCTACTGCTGGGTGTACCAACATGTCCTCCTCCACCTTCCTACTGCTGGGTGTACCAACATGGCCTCCTCCACCTTCCTACTGCTGGGTGTACCAACATGGCCTCCTCCACCTTCCTACTGCTGGGTGTACCAACATGTCCTCCTCCACCTTCCTACTGCTGGGTGTACCAACATGTCCTCCACCACCTTCCTACTGCTGGGTGTACCAACATGGCCTCCTCCACCTTCCTACTGCTGGGTGTACCAACATGGCCTCCTCCACCTTCCTACTGCTGGGTGTACCAACATGTCCTCCTCCACCTTCCTACTGCTGGGTGTACCAACATGGCCTCCTCCACCTTCCTACTGCTGGGTGTACCAACATGTCCTCCTCCACCTTCCTACTGCTGGGTATACCAACATGTCCTCCTCCACCTTCCTACTGCTGGGTGTACCAACATGTCCTCCTCCACCTTCCTACTGCTGGGTATACCAACATGTCCTCCTCCACCTTCCTACTGCTGGGTGTACCAACATGTCCTCCACCACCTTCCTACTGCTGGGTGTACCAACATGTCCTCCTCCACCTTCCTACTGCTGGGTGTACCAACATGGCCTCCTCCACCTTCCTACTGCTGGGTGTACCGACATGTCCTCCGCCACCTTCCTACTGCTGGGTGTACCAACATGTCCTCCTCCACCTTCCTACTGCTGGGTGTACCAACATGGCCTCCACCACCTTCCTACTGCTGGGTGTACCAACATGTCCTCCTCCACCTTCCTACTGCTGGGTGTACCGACATGGCCTCTGACACCTTCCTACTGCTGGGTGTACCAACATGTCCTCCAACACCTTCCTACTGCCGGGTGTACCAACATGGCCTCCTCCACCTTCCTACTGCTGGGTGTACCAACATGTCCTCCTCCACCTTCCTACTGCTGGGTGTACCAACATGTCCTCCTCCACCTTCCTACTGCTGGGTGTACCAACATGGCCTCCGCCACCTTCCTACTGCTGGGTGTACCAACATGGCCTCCGCCACCTTCCTACTGCTGGGTGTACCAACATGGCCTCCGCCACCTTCCTACTGCTGGGTGTACCAACATGTCCTCCTCCACCTTCCTACTGCTGGGTGTACCAACATGGCCTCCTCCACCTTCCTACTGCGGGGTGTACAAACATGGCCCCCGCCACCTTCCTACTGCTGGGTGTACCAACATGGCCTCCTCCACCTTCCTACTGCTGGGTGTACCAACATGTCCTCCTCCACCTTCGTACTGCGGGGTGTACCAACATGTCCTCCTCCACCTTCCTACTGCTGGGTGTACCAACATGGCCTCCTCCACCTTCCTACTGCTGGGTGTACCAACATGTCCTCCTCCACCTTCCTACTGCTGGGTGTACCAACATGTCCCCCGCCACCTTCCTACTGCTGGGTGTACCAACATGGCCCCCAACACCTTCCTACTGCTGGGTGTACCAACATGTCCTCCTCCACCTTCCTACTGCTGGGTGTACCAACATGGCCCCCGCCACCTTCCTACTGCTGGGTGTATTAACATGTCCTCCTCCACCTTCCTACTGCTGGGTGTACCAACATGTCCTCCTCCACCTTCCTACTGCTGGGTATACCAACATGGCCTCCTCCACCTTCCTACTGCTGGGTGTACAAATATTGCCTCCGCCACCTTCCTACTGCTGGGTGTACCAACATGTCCTCCTCCACCTTCCTACTGCTGGGTGTACCAACATGGCCTCCTCCACCTTCCTACTGCTGGGTGTACCAACATGGCCTCCTCCACCTTCCTAGTGCTGGGTGTACCAACATGGCCTCCTCCACCTTCCTACTGCTGGGTGTACAAATATTGCCTCCGACACCTTCCTACTGCTGGGTGTACCAACATGTCCTCCTCCACCTTCCTACTGCTGGGTGTACCAACATGTCCTTCCGCCACCTTCCTACTGCTGGGTGTACCAACATGGCCCCTTCCACCTTCCTACTGCTGGGTGTACCAACATGGCCTCCTCCACCTTCCTACTGCTGGGTGTACCAACATGGCCTCCTCCACCTTCCTACTGCTGGGTGTACCAACATGGCCTCCTCCACCTTCCTACTGCTGGGTGTACCAACACGTCCTACTCCACCTTCCTACTGCTAGGTGTACCATTATTGCCTCCTCCACCTTCCTACTGCTGGGTGTACCAACATGGCCTCCTCCACCTTCCTACTGCTGGGTGTACCAACATGTCCTCTCCACCTTCCTACTGCTGGGTGTACCAACATGGCCTCCTCCACCTTCCTATTGCTGGGTGTACCAACATGTCCTCCTCCACCTTCCTACTGCTGGGTGTACCAACATGTCCTCCGACACCTTCCTACTGCTGGGTGTACCAACATGTCCTCCGACACCTTCCTACTGCTGGGTGTACCAACATGTCCTCCTCCACCTTCCTACTGCTGGGTGTACCAACATGTCCTCCTCCACCTTCCTACTGCTGGGTGTACCAACATGGCCGCCTCCACCCTCCTACTGCTGGGTGTACAAACATGGCCTCCTCCACCTTCCTACTGCTGGGTGTACCAACATGGCCTCCGACACCTTCCTACTGCTGGGTGTACCAACATGGCCTCCTCCACCTTCCTACTGCTGGGTGTACCAACATGTCCTCCTCCACCTTCCTACTGCTGGGTGTACCAACATGGCCTCCGACACCTTCCTACTGCTGGGTGTACCAACATGTCCTCCTCCACCTTCCTACTGCTGGGTGTACCAACATGGCCGCCTCCACCCTCCTACTGCTGGGTGTACCAACATGTCCTTCTCCACCTTCCTACTGCTGGGTGTACCAACATGTCCTCCTCCACCTTCCTACTGCAGGGTGTACCAACATGTCCTCCGCCACCTTCCTACTGCTGGGTGTACCAACATGGCCTCCTCCACCTTCCTACTGCTGGGTGTACCAACATGTCCTCCTACTGCTGGTGTTCAGCTTCTTTATAAATGTAACATCCAATCACCATCACAGATATCCGATATTTATTTATTTATATACGATCATTTTATTGCTACAATGACTCTGAAATTCCAGATGTAGCTGGGTGTAGTAAGATGGCTTCCTTACGTTGATAGTCATGGTAGAGCTCCCTTATGTTGGTAGTCATGGTAGAGCTCCCTTATGTTGGTAGTCATGGTAGAGCTCCCTTATGTTGGTGGTCATGGTAGAGCTCCCTTATGTTGGTAGTCATGGTAGAGCTCCCTTACGTTGGTGGTCATGGTAGAGCTCCCTTATGTTGGTGGTCATGGTAGAGCTCCCTTATGTTGGTAGTCATGGTAGAGCTCCCTTATGTTGGTGGTCATGGTAGAGCTCCCTTATGTTGGTGGTCATGGTAGAGCTCCCTTATGTTGGTGGTCATGGTAGATCTCCCTTATGTTGGTGGTCATGGTAGAGCTCCCTTATGTTGGTGGTCATGGTAGATCTCCCTTATGTTGATGGTCATGGTAGAGCTCCCTTATGTTGATAGTCATGGTAGAGCTCCCTTATGTTGGTGGTCATGGTAGAGCTCCCTTATGTTGGTAGTCATGGTAGAGCTCCCTTATGTTGGTAGTCATGGTAGCGCTCCCTTATGTTGGTGGTCATGGTAGAGCTCCCTTATGTTGGTAGTCATGGTAGAGCTCCCTTATGTTGATGGTCATGGTAGAGCTCCCTTATGTTGGTAGTCATGGTAGAGCTCCCTTATGTTGGTTGTCATGGTAGCGCTCCCTTATGTTGGTGGTCATGGTAGAGCTCCCTTATGTTGGTAGTCATGGTAGAGCTCCCTTATGTTGGTAGTCATGGTAGAGCTCCCTTATGTTGGTAGTCATGGTAGAGCTCCCTTATGTTGATAGTCATGGTAGAGCTCCCTTATGTTGGTAGTCATGGTAGCGCTCCCTTATGTTGGTAGTCATGGTAGAGCTCCCTTATGTTGGTTGTCATGGTAGAGTTCCCTTATGTTGGTTGTCATGGTAGAGCTCCCTTATGTTGGTAGTCATGGTAGAGCTCCCTTATGTTGGTTGTCATGGTAGAGATCCCTTATGTTGGTTGTCATGGTAGAGCTCCCTTATGTTGGTTGTCATGGTAGAGCTCCCTTATGTTGGTTGTCATGGTAGAGCTCCCTTATGTTGGTAGTCATGGTAGAGCTCCCTTATGTTGGTGGTCATGGTAGAGCTCCCTTATGTTGGTGGTCATGGTAGAGCTCCCTTATGTTGGTTGTCATGGTAGAGCTCCCTTATGTTGGTGGTCATGGTAGAGCTCCCTTATGTTGGTAGTCATGGTAGATCTCCCTTATGTTGGTTGTCATGGTAGAGCTCCCTTATGTTGCTGGTCATGGTAGAGCTCCCTTATGTTGGTTGTCATGGTAGAGCTCCCTTATGTTGATAGTCATGGTAGAGCTCCCTTATGTTGGTAGTCATGGTAGAGCTCCCTTATGTTGGTAGTCATGGTAGAGCTCCCTTATGTTGGTAGTCATGGTAGAGCTCCCTTACGTTGGTGGTCATGGTAGAGCTCCCTTACGTTGGTTTTCATGGTAGAGCTCCCTTACGTTGGTTGTCATGGTAGAGCTCCCTTACGTTGGTTGTCATGGTAGAGCTCCCTTACGTTGGTTGTCATGGTAGAGCTCCCTTATGTTGGTAGTCATGGTAGATCTCCCTTATGTTGGTAGTCATGGTAGAGCTCCCTTACGTTGGTGGTCATGGTAGAGCTCCCTTACGTTGGTTATCATGGTAGAGCTCCCTTATGTTGCTGGTCATGGTAGAGCTCCCTTATGTTGGTGGTCATGGTAGAGCTCCCTTATGTTGGTAGTCATGGTAGAGCTCCCTTACGTTGGTTGTCATGGTAGAGCTCCCTTACGTTGGTTGTCATGGTAGAGCTCCCTTACGTTGGTTGTCATGGTAGAGCTCCCTTATGTTGGTAGTCATGGTAGATCTCCCTTATGTTGGTAGTCATGGTAGAGCTCCCTTACGTTGGTGGTCATGGTAGAGCTCCCTTACGTTGGTTATCATGGTAGAGCTCCCTTATGTTGCTGGTCATGGTAGAGCTCCCTTATGTTGGTGGTCATGGTAGAGCTCCCTTATGTTGGTAGTCATGGTAGAGCTCCCTTATGTTGGTAGTCATGGTAGAGCTCCCTTATGTTGGTAGTCATGGTAGAGCTCCCTTATGTTGATGGTCATGGTAGAGCTCCCTTATGTTGGTAGTCATGGTAGAGCTCCCTTATGTTGGTGGTCATGGTAGAGCTCCCTTATGTTGGTAGTCATGGTAGAGCTCCCTTATGTTGGTTGTCATGGTAGCACTCCCTTATGTTGGTGGTCATGGTAGAGCTCCCTTATGTTGGTAGTCATGGTAGCGCTCCCTTATGTTGGTAGTCATGGTAGAGCTCCCTTATGTTGGTTGTCATGGTAGAGTTCCCTTATGTTGGTTGTCATGGTAGAGCTCCCTTATGTTGGTTGTCATGGTAGAGCTCCCTTATGTTGGTTGTCATGGTAGAGCTCCCTTATGTTGGTTGTCATGGTAGAGCTCCCTTATGTTGGTAGTCATGGTAGATCTCCCTTATGTTGGTAGTCATGGTAGAGCTCCCTTACGTTGGTGGTCATGGTAGAGCTCCCTTTCGTTGGTTATCATGGTAGAGCTCCCTTATGTTGCTGGTCATGGTAGAGCTCCCTTATGTTGGTGGTCATGGTAGAGCTCCCTTATGTTGGTAGTCATGGTAGAGCTCCCTTATGTTGGTAGTCATGGTAGAGCTCCCTTATGTTGGTAGTCATGGTAGAGCTCCCTTATGTTGATGGTCATGGTAGAGCTCCCTTATGTTGGTAGTCATGGTAGAGCTCCCTTATGTTGGTGGTCATGGTAGAGCTCCCTTATGTTGGTAGTCATGGTAGCGCTCCCTTATGTTGGTAGTCATGGTAGAGCTCCCTTATGTTGGTTGTCATGGTAGAGTTCCCTTATGTTGGTTGTCATGGTAGAGCTCCCTTATGTTGGTTGTCATGGTAGAGCTCCCTTATGTTGGTTGTCATGGTAGAGCTCCCTTATGTTGGTTGTCATGGTAGAGCTCCCTTATGTTGGTAGTCATGGTAGATCTCCCTTATGTTGGTTGTCATGGTAGAGCTCCCTTATGTTGCTGGTCATGGTAGAGCTCCCTTATGTTGGTTGTCATGGTAGAGCTCCCTTATGTTGATAGTCATGGTAGAGCTCCCTTATGTTGGTAGTCATGGTAGAGCTCCCTTATGTTGGTAGTCATGGTAGAGCTCCCTTATGTTGGTGGTCATGGTAGAGCTCCCTTATGTTGGTAGTCATGGTAGAGCTCCCTTATGTTGGTTGTCATGGTAGAGCTCCCTTATGTTGGTGGTCATGGTAGAGCTCCCTTATGTTGGTGGTCATGGTAGAGCTCCCTTATGTTGGTGGTCATGGTAGAGCTCCCTTATGTTGGTAGTCATGGTAGAGCTCCCTTACGTTGGTTGTCATGGTAGAGCTCCCTTACGTTGGTTGTCATGGTAGAGCTCCCTTATGTTGGTAGTCATGGTAGAGCTCCCTTACGTTGGTGGTCATGGTAGAGCTCCCTTACGTTGGTTGTCATGGTAGAGCTCCCTTATGTTGGTTGTCATGGTAGAGCTCCCTTATGTTGGTAGTCATGGTAGAGCTCCCTTATGTTGGTAGTCATGGTAGAGCTCCCTTACGTTGGTTGTCATGGTAGAGCTCCCTTATGTTGGTGGTCATGGTAGAGCTCCCTTATGTTGGTGGTCATGGTAGAGCTCCCTTATGTTGGTGGTCATGGTAGAGCTCCCTTATGTTGGTAGTCATGGTAGAGCTCCCTTATGTTGGTAGTCATGGTAGAGCTCCCTTATGTTGGTAGTCATGGTAGAGCTCCCTTATGTTGGTAGTCATGGTAGAGCTCCCTTATGTTGCTGGTCATGGTAGAGCTCCCTTATGTTGGTAGTCATGGTAGAGCTCCCTTATGTTGGTGGTCATGGTAGAGCTCCCTTATGTTGGTAGTCATGGTAGAGCTCCCTTATGTTGGTAGTCATGGTAGAGCTCCCTTATGTTGCTGGTCATGGTAGAGCTCCCTTATGTTGGTGGTCATGGTAGAGCTCCCTTATGTTGGTAGTCATGGTAGAGCTCCCTTATGTTGGTAGTCATGGTAGAGCTCCCTTATGTTGGTAGTCATGGTAGAGCTCCCTTATGTTGATGGTCATGGTAGAGCTCCCTTATGTTGGTAGTCATGGTAGAGCTCCCTTATGTTGGTGGTCATGGTAGAGCTCCCTTATGTTGGTTGTCATGGTAGCACTCCCTTATGTTGGTGGTCATGGTAGAGCTCCCTTATGTTGGTAGTCATGGTAGCGCTCCCTTATGTTGGTAGTCATGGTAGAGCTCCCTTATGTTGGTTGTCATGGTAGAGTTCCCTTATGTTGGTTGTCATGGTAGAGCTCCCTTATGTTGGTTGTCATGGTAGAGCTCCCTTATGTTGGTTGTCATGGTAGAGCTCCCTTATGTTGGTTGTCATGGTAGAGCTCCCTTATGTTGGTAGTCATGGTAGATCTCCCTTATGTTGGTTGTCATGGTAGAGCTCCCTTATGTTGCTGGTCATGGTAGAGCTCCCTTATGTTGGTTGTCATGGTAGAGCTCCCTTATGTTGATAGTCATGGTAGAGCTCCCTTATGTTGGTAGTCATGGTAGAGCTCCCTTATGTTGGTAGTCATGGTAGAGCTCCCTTATGTTGGTGGTCATGGTAGAGCTCCCTTATGTTGGTAGTCATGGTAGAGCTCCCTTATGTTGGTTGTCATGGTAGAGCTCCCTTATGTTGGTGGTCATGGTAGAGCTCCCTTATGTTGGTGGTCATGGTAGAGCTCCCTTATGTTGGTGGTCATGGTAGAGCTCCCTTATGTTGGTAGTCATGGTAGAGCTCCCTTATGTTGGTTGTCATGGTAGAGCTCCCTTATGTTGGTGGTCATGGTAGAGCTCCCTTACGTTGGTTTTCATGGTAGAGCTCCCTTACGTTGGTTGTCATGGTAGAGCTCCCTTACGTTGGTTGTCATGGTAGAGCTCCCTTACGTTGGTTGTCATGGTAGAGCTCCCTTATGTTGGTAGTCATGGTAGAGCTCCCTTACGTTGGTGGTCATGGTAGAGCTCCCTTACGTTGGTTGTCATGGTAGAGCTCCCTTATGTTGGTTGTCATGGTAGAGCTCCCTTATGTTGGTAGTCATGGTAGAGCTCCCTTATGTTGGTAGTCATGGTAGAGCTCCCTTACGTTGGTTGTCATGGTAGAGCTCCCTTATGTTGGTGGTCATGGTAGAGCTCCCTTATGTTGGTGGTCATGGTAGAGCTCCCTTATGTTGGTGGTCATGGTAGAGCTCCCTTATGTTGGTAGTCATGGTAGAGCTCCCTTATGTTGGTAGTCATGGTAGAGCTCCCTTATGTTGGTAGTCATGGTAGAGCTCCCTTATGTTGGTAGTCATGGTAGAGCTCCCTTATGTTGCTGGTCATGGTAGAGCTCCCTTATGTTGGTAGTCATGGTAGAGCTCCCTTATGTTGGTGGTCATGGTAGAGCTCCCTTATGTTGGTAGTCATGGTAGAGCTCCCTTATGTTGGTAGTCATGGTAGAGCTCCCTTATGTTGGTAGTCATGGTAGAGCTCCCTTATGTTGGTAGTCATGGTAGAGCTCCCTTATGTTGGTAGTCATGGTAGAGCTCCCTTATGTTGGTGGTCATGGTAGAGCTCCCTTATGTTGGTGGTCATGGTAGAGCTCCCTTATGTTGGTAGTCATGGTAGAGCTCCCTTATGTTGGTAGTCATGGTAGAGCTCCCTTTTGTTGGTAGTCATGGTAGAGCTCCCTTATGTTGCTGGTCATGGTAGAGCTCCCTTATGTTGGTAGTCATGGTAGAGCTCCTTTATGTTGGTGGTCATGGTATATCTCCCTTATGTTGCTGGTCATGGTAGAGCTCTCTTATGTTGGTAGTCATGGTAGAGCTCCCTTATGTTGGTAGTCATGGTAGAGCTCCCTTACGTTGGTTTTCATGGTAGAGCTCCCTTACGTTGGTTGTCATGGTAGAGCTCCCTTACGTTGGTTGTCATGGTAGAGCTCCCTTACGTTGGTTGTCATGGTAGAGCTCCCTTATGTTGGTAGTCATGGTAGATCTCCCTTATGTTGGTAGTCATGGTAGAGCTCCCTTACGTTGGTGGTCATGGTAGAGCTCCCTTACGTTGGTTATCATGGTAGAGCTCCCTTATGTTGCTGGTCATGGTAGAGCTCCCTTATGTTGGTGGTCATGGTAGAGCTCCCTTATGTTGGTAGTCATGGTAGAGCTCCCTTATGTTGGTAGTCATGGTAGAGCTCCCTTATGTTGGTAGTCATGGTAGAGCTCCCTTATGTTGATGGTCATGGTAGAGCTCCCTTATGTTGGTAGTCATGGTAGAGCTCCCTTATGTTGGTGGTCATGGTAGAGCTCCCTTATGTTGGTAGTCATGGTAGAGCTCCCTTATGTTGGTTGTCATGGTAGCACTCCCTTATGTTGGTGGTCATGGTAGAGCTCCCTTATGTTGGTAGTCATGGTAGCGCTCCCTTATGTTGGTAGTCATGGTAGAGCTCCCTTATGTTGGTTGTCATGGTAGAGTTCCCTTATGTTGGTTGTCATGGTAGAGCTCCCTTATGTTGGTTGTCATGGTAGAGCTCCCTTATGTTGGTTGTCATGGTAGAGCTCCCTTATGTTGGTTATCATGGTAGAGCTCCCTTATGTTGGTAGTCATGGTAGATCTCCCTTATGTTGGTTGTCATGGTAGAGCTCCCTTATGTTGCTGGTCATGGTAGAGCTCCCTTATGTTGGTTGTCATGGTAGAGCTCCCTTATGTTGATAGTCATGGTAGAGCTCCCTTATGTTGGTAGTCATGGTAGAGCTCCCTTATGTTGGTAGTCATGGTAGAGCTCCCTTATGTTGGTGGTCATGGTGGAGCTCCCTTATGTTGGTAGTCATGGTAGAGCTCCCTTATGTTGGTTGTCATGGTAGAGCTCCCTTATGTTGGTGGTCATGGTAGAGCTCCCTTATGTTGGTGGTCATGGTAGAGCTCCCTTATGTTGGTGGTCATGGTAGAGCTCCCTTATGTTGGTAGTCATGGTAGAGCTCCCTTATGTTGGTTGTCATGGTAGAGCTCCCTTATGTTGGTGGTCATGGTAGAGCTCCCTTACGTTGGTTTTCATGGTAGAGCTCCCTTACGTTGGTTGTCATGGTAGAGCTCCCTTACGTTGGTTGTCATGGTAGAGCTCCCTTACGTTGGTTGTCATGGTAGAGCTCCCTTATGTTGGTAGTCATGGTAGAGCTCCCTTACGTTGGTGGTCATGGTAGAGCTCCCTTACGTTGGTTGTCATGGTAGAGCTCCCTTATGTTGGTTGTCATAGTAGAGCTCCCTTATGTTGGTAGTCATGGTAGAGCTCCCTTATGTTGGTGGTCATGGTAGAGCTCCCTTATGTTGGTGGTCATGGTAGAGCTCCCTTATGTTGGTGGTCATGGTAGAGCTCCCTTATGTTGGTAGTCATGGTAGAGCTCCCTTATGTTGGTAGTCATGGTAGAGCTCCCTTATGTTGGTAGTCATGGTAGAGCTCCCTTATGTTGGTATTCATGGTAGAGCTCCCTTATGTTGCTGGTCATGGTAGAGCTCCCTTATGTTGGTAGTCATGGTAGAGCTCTCTTATGTTGGTGGTCATGGTAGAGCTCCCTTATGTTGGTAGTCATGGTAGAGCTCCCTTATGTTGGTAGTCATGGTAGAGCTCCCTTATGTTGGTAGTCATGGTAGAGCTCCCTTATGTTGGTAGTCATGGTAGAGCTCCCTTATGTTGGTAGTCATGGTAGAGCTCCCTTATGTTGGTGGTCATGGTAGAGCTCCCTTATGTTGGTGGTCATGGTAGAGCTCCCTTATGTTGGTAGTCATGGTAGAGCTCCCTTATGTTGGTAGTCATGGTAGAGCTCCCTTTTGTTGGTAGTCATGGTAGAGCTCCCTTATGTTGCTGGTCATGGTAGAGCTCCCTTATGTTGGTAGTCATGGTAGAGCTCCCTTATGTTGGTAGTCATGGTAGAGCTCCTTTATGTTGGTGGTCATGGTATATCTCCCTTATGTTGCTGGTCATGGTAGAGCTCTCTTATGTTGGTAGTCATGGTAGAGCTCCCTTATGTTGGTAGTCATGGTAGAGCTCCCTTATGTTGGTGGTCATGGTAGAGCTCCCTTATGTTGGTGGTCATGGTAGAGCTCTCTTATGTTGGTAGTCATGGTAGAGCTCCCTTATGTTGGTGGTCATGGTAGAGCTCCCTTATGTTGGTTGTCATGGTAGAGCTCCCTTATGTTGGTAGTCATGGTAGAGCTCCCTTATGTTGGTTGTCATGGTAGAGCTCCCTTATGTTGGTGGTCATGGTAGAGCTCCCTTATGTTGGTTGTCATGGTAGAGCTCCCTTATGTTGGTTGTCATGGTAGAGCTCCCTTATGTTGGTTGTCATGGTAGAGCTCCCTTATGTTGGTTGTCATGGTAGAGCTCCCTTATGTTGGTAGTCATGGTAGAGCTCCCTTATGTTGGTAGTCATGGTAGAGCTCCCTTATGTTGGTGGTCATGGTAGAGCTCCCTTATGTTGGTAGTCATGGTAGAGCTCGCTTATGTTGGTAGTCATGGTAGAGCTCCCTTACGTTGGTGGTCATGGTAGAGCTCCCTTATGTTGGTAGTCATGGTAGAGCTCTTTTATGTTGGTGGTCATGGTAGAGCTCCCTTATGTTGGTAGTCATGGTAGAGCTCCCTTATGTTGGTTGTCATGGTAGAGCTCCCTTATGTTGGTTGTCATGGCAGAGCTCCCTTATGTTGGTGGTCATGGTAGAGCTCCCTTATGTTGGTAGTCATAGTAGAGCTCCCTTATGTTGGTAGTCATGGTAGAGCTCCCTTATGTTGGTAGTCATGGTAGAGCTCCCTTATGTTGGTGGTCATGGTAGAGCTCCCTTATGTTGGTTGTCATGGTAGAGCTCCCTTATGTTGCTGGTCATGGTAGAGCTCCCTTATGTTGGTGGTCATGGTAGAGCTCCCTTATGTTGGTAGTCATGGTAGAGCTCCCTTATGTTGGTAGTCATGGTAGAGCTCCCTTATGTTGGTGGTCATGGTAGAGCTCCCTTATGTTGGTGGTCATGGTAGAGCTCCCTTATCTTGGTTGTCATGGTAGAGCTCCCTTATGTTGGTAGTCATGGTAGAGCTCCCTTACATTGGTAGTCATGGTAGAGCTCCCTTATGTTGGTGGTCATGGTAGAGCTCCCTTACATTGGTAGTCATGGTAGAGCTCCCTTATGTTGGTGGTCATGGTAGAGCTCCCTTACATTGGTAGTCATGGTAGAGCTCCCTTATGTTGGTGGTCATGGTAGAGCTCCCTTACATTGGTAGTCATGGTAGAGCTCCCTTATGTTGGTGGTCATGGTAGAGCTCCCTTATGTTGGTGGTCATGGTAGAGCTCCCTTATGTTGGTAGTCATGGTAGAGCTCCCTTATGTTGGTTGTCATGGTAGAGCTCCCTTACGTTGGTGGTCATGGTAGAGCTCCCTTATGTTGGTTGTCATGGTAGAGCTCCCTTATGTTGGTTGTCATGGTAGAGCTCCCTTACGTTGGTGGTCATGGTAGAGCTCCCTTATGTTGGTTGTCATGGTAGAGCTCCCTTATGTTGGTTGTCATGGTAGCGCTCCCTTATGTTGGCAGTCATGGTAGCGCTCCCTTATGTTGGTGGTCATGGTAGAGCTCCCTTATGTTGGTTGTCATGGTAGATCTCCCTTCCTTATGAGACAAAGTGACATAGAAATGAGAAATGAGATGGATGGATGGAATAATAAATCTGAGGGACAGAAGTGATGAGCGCCCCCTGTGGGTCGGGGTTATAGAATTGCTGTGTCTCCTCCACACTCCCTCTTGGCTCTTGAAGTCCTTCTGATACGATGCACCAAAAATCAATAGAAGTGAACCGGCTGGTTCCAGTCCTGGAATGCGGAGCCCGGTAACGGGGACTTTTCTTGAGTCATCCATTATTGTCACCTGAGAATGTTATAGATGAAGGAAACAATAAATGACTCATCAGGCCCCGCCCCCTTCCAGGATGGTAAATATTACCTGAGTTCACTTCTAATAAGGAAGCGAAAGTTGTTACTAAGATACAAAAATCTCTTCTCCAGGTGAGGCTCATCAACTCTCCGAAGTCTCATTCTCCGGGATCTTCTCCTCCAGGTGAGGATAGTCTGCCCTCAAGTCTCATTCTCCAGTCTCTCTATGTCTCTCCATGTCTCTCCATGTCTCTCTATGTCTCTTTATGGGTCTCTATATGGGTTTCTATGTCTCTCTATGGGTTTCTATGTCTCTCTATGGGTTTCTAGGTCTCTCTATGGGTTTCTATGTCTCTCTATGGGTTTCTAGGTCTCTCTATGGGTTTCTAGGTCTCTCTATGGGTTTCTAGGTCTCTCTATGGGTTTCTATGTCTCTCTATGGGTTTCTAGGTCTCTATATGGGTTTCTATGTCTCTCTATGGGTTTCTATGTCTCTCTATGGGTCTCTATGTCTCTCTATGTCTCTCTATTGGTCTTTATGTCTCTCTATGGGTTTCTAGGTCTCTATATGGGTTTCTATGTCTCTCTATGGGTTTCTATGTCTCTCTATGGGTTTCTATGTCTCTCTATGGGTCTCTATGTCTCTCTATGTCTCTCTATTGGTCTTTATGTCTCTCTATGGGTTTCTAGGTCTCTATATGGGTCTCTATGTCTCTCTATGGGTCTCTATGTCTCTCTATGGCTCTCTATGGATCTTTATGTCTCTCTATGTCTCTCTATGGGTTTCTATGTCTCTCTATGGGTTTCTAGGTCTCTATGTCTCTCTTTGGGTTTCTATATCTCTCTATGGGTCTCTATGTCTCTCTATGGATCTTTATGTCTCTCTATGTCTCTCTATGGGTCTCTATGTCTCTCTATGGGTCTCTATGTCTCTCTATGTATCTTTATGTCTCTCTATGGGTCTCTATGTCTATCTATGTATCTTTATGTCTCTCTATGGGTCTCTATGTCTCTCTATGGGTCTCTATGTCTCTCTATGTCTCTCTATGTCTCTCTATGGGTCTCTATGTCTCTCTATGTATCTCTATGGGTCTCTATGTCTCTCTATGGGTCTCTATGTCTCTCTATGTCTCTCTATGTATCTTTATGTCTCTCTATGGGTCTCTATGTCTCTCTATGGGTCTCTATGTCTCTCTATGAGTCTCTATGTCTCTCTATGTCTCTCTATGGGTCTCTATTGCCTCGTTTCCACTGAGCGGATCGGTTCGGTATTGTTCGGTACGCTTTTTTGGGTGTTTCCATTATGAAAGCGTGCCATAAAAGCGAACCGTACCGGACCATTCTGGGTCCTGCTTCCGATGTGGGGCCATAGAGAATGGAACGGTTCCATTAGGGCGGGCCTACAAATACATCTCACTGATTGGTGGATGTGCTAGGCTTTTTTTCTAAACCTTGCATGGTCCCGGATGGTCCGATTTGCAGTGGAAATGCTCAGCAGAATAGACCAGACCATTCTAACCCGTTCCATTCTAAGCGACCCGAACCGATCCGCTCAGTGGAAACGAGGCATAAGTCTATCTATGTATCTTTATGTCTCTCTATGGGTCTCTATGTCTCTCTATGGGTCTCTATGTCTCTCTATGGGTTTCTATGTCTCTCTATGGGTCTCTATGTCTATCTATGGGTTTCTATGTCTATCTATGGGTCTCTATGTCTATCTATGGGTCTCTATGTCTCTCTATGGGTCTCTATGTCTCTCTATGTATCTTTATGTCTCTCTATGGGTCTCTATGTATCTTTATGTCTCTCTATGGGTCTCTATGTCTCTCTATGGGTCTCTATGTCTCTCTATGGGTCTCTATGTCTCTCTATGTATCTTTATGTCTCTCTATGGGTCTCTATGTCTATCTATGGGTCTCTATGTCTCTCTATGGGTCTCTATGTCTCTCTATGTATCTTTATGTCTCTCAATGGGTCTCTATGTCTCTCTATGGGTCTCTATGTCTCTCTATGGGTCTCTATGTCTCTCTATGGGTCCCTATGTCTCTCTATGGGTCTCTATGTCTCTCTATGGGTCTCCATGTCTCTCTATGGGTCTCTATGTCTCTCTATGGGTCTCTATGTCTCTCTATGGGTCTATATGTCTCTCTATGGGTCTCTATGTCTCTCTATGTATCTTTATGTCTCTCAATGGGTCTCTATGTCTCTCTATGGGTCTCTATGTCTCTCTATGGGTCTCTATGTCTCTCTATGGGTCTATATGTCTCTCTATGGGTCTCTATGTCTCTCTATGTATCTTTATGTCTCTCAATGGGTCTCTATGTCTCTCTATGGGTCTCTATGTCTCTCTATGGGTCTCTATGTCTCTCTATGGGTCTATATGTCTCTCTATGGGTCTCTATGTCTCTCTATGTATCTTTATGTCTCTCTATGGGTCCCTATGTCTCTCTATGGGTCTCTATGTCTCTCTATGGGTCTCCATGTCTCTCTATGGGTCGCTATGTCTCTCTATGGGTCTCTATGTCTCTCTATGGGTCTATATGTCTCTCTATGGGTCTCTATGTCTCTCTATGTATCTTTATGTCTCTCTATGGGTTTCTATGTCTCTCTATGGGTCTCTATGTCTCTCTATGTATCTTTATGTCTCTCTATGGGTCTCTATGTCTATCTATGGGTCTCTATGTCTCTCTATGGGTCTCTATGTCTCTCTATGGGTCTCCATGTCTCTCTATGGGTCTCTATGTCTCTCTATGGGTCTCTATGTCTCTCTATGGGTCTATATGTCTCTCTATGGGTCTCTATGTCTCTCTATGTATCTTTATGTCTCTCTATGGGTCTCTATGTCTCTCTATGGGTCTCTATGTCTCTCTATGGGTCTCTGGTTCTTTCCATGTCTCTTTGAGGCCCTGTACACACCATCAGTCCAAACTGATGAAAACAGACTGAAGTTCAGTTTCATCGGTCCAAACCGACCGTGTGTGGGCCCCATCGGACAGTTGTCCTTCGGTCCAAAAAAAGAGAACTTGCTTTAAAATTGGACCGATGGACGCCTGACCGATAGGTCAAAACCGATTGTTAGTACGCAAAAGCATCGGTTCCAAACCCACGCATGCTCAGAATCAAGTCGACGTATGCTTGGAAGCATTGAACTTCATTTTTCTCTGCACGTCGTTGTGTTTTACGTCACCGCGTTGGTCGGTTTTTGAACTGATGGTGTGTAGGCACATCAGACCATCAGTCTGCTTCATCGGTTAACCTTCAGTCCGTTTTCATCAGTTTGGACTGATCGTGTGTACAAGGCCTAAGTGTCTCTTTATCTCTCTATGGCAGGGCTGTCTTAATGAGAGCTCCTTTATGTTGGTTGTCATGGTAGAGCTCCCTTATGTTGGTAGTCATGGTAGAGCTCCCTTATGTTGGTGGTCATGGTGGAGCTCCCTTATGTTGGTGGTCATGGTAGAGCTCCCTTATGTTGGTAGTCATGGTAGAGCTCCCTTATGTTGGTTGTCATGGTAGAGCTCCCTTACATTGGTTGTCATGGTAGAGCTCCCTTATGTTGGTTGTCATGGTAGAGCTCCCCTATGTTGGTAGTCATGGTAGTGCTCCCTTATGTTGGTAGTCATGGTAGAGCTCCCTTATGTTGGTGGTCATGGTAGAGGTCCCTTATGTTGGTGGTCATGGTAGAGCTCCCTTATGTTGGTGGTCATGGTAGAGCTCCCTTATGTTGGTTGTCATGGTAGCGCTCCCTTATGTTGGTTGTCATGGTAGAGCTCCCTTATGTTGGTTGTCATGGTAGATCTCCCTTATCTTGGTAGTCATGGTAGAGCTCTCTTATGTTGGTAGTCATGGTAGAGCTCCCTTATGTTGGTTGTCATGGTAGCGCTCCCTTATGTTGGTTGTCATGGTAGAGCTCCCTTATGTTGGTTGTCATGGTAGAGCTCCCTTATGTTGGTAGTCATGGTAGAGCTCCCTTATGTTGGTTGTCATGGTAGAGCTCCCTTATGTTGGTAGTCATGGTAGAGCTCCCTTATGTTGGTTGTCATGGTAGAGCTCCCCTATGTTGGTAGTCATGGTAGATCTCCCTTATGTTGGTAGTCATGGTAGAGCTCCCTTACGTTGGTAGTCATGGTAGCGCTCCCTTATGTTGGTTGTCATGGTAGAGCTCTCTTATGTTGATAGTCATGGTAGAGCTCCCTTATGTTGGTGGTCATGGTAGAGCTCCTTATGTTGGTAGTCATGGTAGAGCTCCCTTATGTTGGTAGTCATGGTAGAGCTCCCTTATGTTGGTAGTCATGGTAGAGCTCCTTATGTTGGTAGTCATGGTAGAGCTCCCTTATGTTGGTGGTCATGGTAGAGCTCCCTTATGTTGGTGGTCATGGTAGAGCTCCCTTATGTTGGTAGTCATGGTAGAGCTCCCTTATGTTGGTGGTCATGGTAGAGCTCCCTTATCTTGGTTGTCATGGTAGAGCTCCCTTATGTTGGTAGTCATGGTAGAGCTCCCTTACATTGGTAGTCATGGTAGAGCTCCCTTATGTTGGTGGTCATGGTAGAGCTCCCTTACATTGGTAGTCATGGTAGAGCTCCCTTATGTTGGTGGTCATGGTAGAGCTCCCTTACATTGGTAGTCATGGTAGAGCTCCCTTATGTTGGTGGTCATGGTAGAGCTCCCTTACATTGGTAGTCATGGTAGAGCTCCCTTATGTTGGTGGTCATGGTAGAGCTCCCTTATGTTGGTAGTCATGGTAGAGCTCCCTTATGTTGGTAGTCATGGTAGAGCTCCCTTATGTTGGTTGTCATGGTAGAGCTCCCCTATGTTGGTGGTCATGGTAGAGCTCCCTTATGTTGGTGGTCATGGTAGATCTCCCTAATGTTGGTAGTCATGGTAGAGCTCCCTTATGTTGGTGGTCATGGTAGATCTCCCTAATGTTGGTAGTCATGGTAGAGCTCCCTTATGTTGGTGGTCATGGTAGAGCTCCCTTATGTTGGTTGTCATGGTAGAGCTCCCTTACGTTGGTTGTCATGGTAGAGCTCCCTTATGTTGGTGGTCATGGTAGAGCTCCCTTATGTTGGTGGTCATGGTAGAGCTCCCTTATGTTGGTTGTCATAGTAGAGCTCCCTTATGTTGGTAGTCATGGTAGAGCTCCCTTCCTTATGAGACAAAGTGACATAGAAATGAGATGGATGGATGGATGGAATGGTATAATAAATCTGAGGGACAGAAGTGATGAGCGCCCCCTGTGGGTCGGGGTTATAGAATTGCTGTGTCTCCTCCACACTCCCTCTTGGATCTTGAAGTCCTTCTGATAAAGATGCACCAAAAATCATTAGAAGTGAACCGGCTGGTTCCAGTCCTGGAATGCGGAGCCCGGTAACGGGGACTTTTCTTGAGTCATCCATTATTGTCACCTGAGAATGTTATAGATGAAGGAAACAATAAATGACTCATCAGGCCCCGCCCCCGCCCAGGATGGTAAATATTACCTGAGTTCACTTCTAATAAGGAAGCGAAAGTTGTTACTAAGATACACAAATCTCTTCTCCAGGTGAGGCTCATCAACTCTCCGAAGTCTCTTCTCCGGGATCTTCTCCTCCAGGTGAGGATAGTCTGCCCTCAAGTCTCATTCTCCAGTCTCTCTATGTCTCTCTATGTCTCTCCATGTCTCTTTATAGGTCTCTATGTCTCTCTATGGGTCTCCAATTATCTATATGGGTCTCTATATCTCTCTATGGGTCTCCAATTATCTATATGGGTCTCTATGTCTCTTTATAGGTCTCTATGTCTCTTTATGGGTCTCTAAGTCAATTTATGGGTCTCTAAGTCTCTTAATGAGTTTCTATGTCTCTCTATATCTCTCTATGGGTCTCTATGTCTCTTTATGGGGTTCTATGTCTCTGTATATCTCTCTATTGGTTTCTATGTCTCTCTATATTTCTCTATGCATCTCTATGTCTCTCTATTGGTCTCAATGTCTCTCTATGTCTATCTATGTATCTTTATGTCTCTCTATTGGTCTCAATGTCTCGCTATGTCTATCTATGTATCTTTATGTCTCTCTATGGGTCTCTAGTTCTTTCCATGTCTCTTTAAGGGTCTCTAAATCTCTCTATGGGTCTCTCTTTATGGGGTTCTATGTCTATCTATGAGGCTATATGAGTCTTTATGTCTCTCTATGGGTTTCTATGTCTCTCTATGTCTCTTTATGGGTTTCTATGTCTCTCTATGGCCTTGTACACACGAGCAGACATGTCCGATGAAAACGGTCCACTGGGATCAGACCAAAATCCCTGCGGACAGAGAACGCGGTGATGTAGAAGACACCGACGTTCTCTGACACGGGAGTTCAATGCTTCCACGCATGCGTCGGATTTCGGCCAGAGGACACGTCCGATGAGTCGTACTAACCATCGGACATGTCCGACGGACATGCTTCCAGCGGACAAGTTTCTTAGCATGCTGTCCGGTAGGCCCTACACACGACCGAACATGTCCGCGGAAACTGGTCCGACGGACCATCGGTGGTGTGTACAAGGCCTATGTCTCTCTATGGGTCTTTATGTCTCTCTATGGGTCTTTATGTCTCTCTATGGGTTTCTATGTCTCTCTATGGGTTTCTATGTCTCTCTATGGGTTTCTATGTCTCTCTATGGGTCTCTATGTCTCTCTATGTCTCTCTATGGGTCTTTATGTCTCTCTATGGGTTTCTAGGTCTCTCTATGGGTTTCTATGTCTCTCTATGCTATGGGTCTCTATGTCTCTCTATGGCTCTCTATGGATCTTTATGTCTCTCTATGTCTCTCTATGGGTTTCTATGTCTCTCTATGGGTTTCTAGGTCTCTATATCTCTCTATGGGTTTCTATGTCTCTCTATGGGTCTCTATGAGTCTCTATGTCTCTCTATGTCTCTCTATGGATCTTTATGTCTCTCTATGTCTCTCTATGGGTTTCTATATCTCTCTATGGGTCTCTATTACTCTCTATGGGTCTCTATGTCTCTCTATGAGTCTCTATGAGTCTTTATGTCTCTCTATGTCTCTCTATTAGGGCTGCACGATTCTGGTCAAAATGAGAATCACAATTCTTTTGCTTAGATTAAAGATCCCGATTCTCAAAAACTGAATGCCAGAACACCCCCCCCCCCATATAAATCTGTCGGCGTCATTTGCGTTCCACGCTGGTTACGTGGAAACAGTGCCGGTCCCCAGTGCCGGTCCCCCCTTACACCAGGCATTCCCAGCGGGGTCCCCCCTTACACCAGGCGTTCCCAGCGGGGTCCCCCCTTACACCAGGCGTTCCCAGCGGGGTCCCCCCTTACACCAGGTGTTTCCAGCAGGGTCCCCCCTTACACCAGGCGTTCCCAGCGGGGTCTCCCCTTACACCAGGCGTTCCCAGTGGGGTCCCCCCTTACACCAGGCGTTTCCAACAGGCACCCCCTTACACCAAGCGTTTCCAGCAGGGCCCCCCCTTACACCAGGCATTCCCTGCGGGGTCCCCCCTTACACCAGGCGTTCCCAGCGGGGTCCCCCTTACACCAGGCTTTCCCAGCGGGGTCCCCCCTTACACCAGGCGTTCCCAGCGGGGTCCCCCCTTACACCAGGCGTTCCCAGCGGGGTCCCCCCTTACACCAGGCGTTCCCAGCGGGGTCCCCCCTTACACCAGGCGTTCCCAGCGGGGTCCCCCCTTACACCAGGCGTTTCCAGCAGGGTCCCCCCATACACCAGGCGTTCCCAGTGGGGTCCCCCCTTACACCAGGGGTTCCCAGCAGGGACCCCCCTTATACCAGGCTTTCCCAGCGGGGTCCCCCCTTACACCAGGCGTTCCCAGCGGGGTCCCCCCTCATACCAGGCTTTCCCAGCGGGGTCCCCCCTTACACCAGGCGTTCCCAGCGGGGTCCCCCCTTATACCAGGCTTTCCCAGCGGGGTCCCCCCTTACACCAGCCGTTCCCAGCGGGGTCCCCCCTTACACCAGGCGTTTCCAGCAGGGCCCCCTTTACACCAGGCGTTTCCAGCAGGGCCCCCCTTACACCAGGCATTCCCAGCGGGGTCCCCCCTTACACCAGGCGTTCCCAGCGGGGTCCCCCCTTACACCAGGCGTTCCCAGCGGGGTCCCCCCTTACACCAGGTGTTTCCAGCAGGGCCCCCCTTACACCAGGCATTCCCAGCGGGGTCCCCCCTTACACCAGGCGTTCCCAGCGGGGTCCCCCCTTACACCAGGCGTTCCCAGCGGGGTCCCCCCTTACACCAGGTGTTTCCAGCAGGGTCCCCCCTTACACCAGGCGTTCCCAGCGGGGTCTCCCCTTACACCAGGCGTTCCCAGTGGGGTCCCCCCTTACACCAGGCGTTTCCAACAGGCACCCCCTTACACCAAGCGTTTCCAGCAGGGCCCCCCCTTACACCAGGCATTCCCTGCGGGGTCCCCCCTTACACCAGGCGTTCCCAGCGGGGTCCCCCCTTACACCAGGCATTCCCAGCGGGGTCCCCCCTTACACCAGGCGTTCCCAGCGGGGTCCCCCCTTACACCAGGCGTTCCCAGCGGGGTCCCCCCTTACACCAGGCGTTCCCAGCGGGGTCCCCCCTTACACCAGGCGTTTCCAGCAGGGTCCCCCCATACACCAGGCGTTCCCAGTGGGGTCCCCCCTTACACCAGGGGTTCCCAGCAGGGACCCCCCTTATACCAGGCTTTCCCAGCGGGGTCCCCCCTTACACCAGGCGTTCCCAGCGGGGTCCCCCCTCATACCAGGCTTTCCCAGCGGGGTCCCCCCTTACACCAGGCGTTCCCAGCGGGGTCCCCCCTTATACCAGGCTTTCCCAGCGGGGTCCCCCCTTACACCAGGCGTTCCCAGCGGGGTCCCCCCTTACACCAGGCGTTTCCAGCAGGGCCCCCCTTACACCAGGCGTTTCCAGCAGGGCCCCCTTACACCAGGCGTTTCCAGCAGGGCCCCCCTTACACCAGGCATTCCCTGCGGGGTCCCCCCTTACACCAGGCGTTCCCAGCGGGGTCCCCCCTTACACCAGGCGTTCCCAGCGGGGTCCCCCCTTACACCAGGCTTTCCCAGCGGGGTCCCCCCTTACACCAGGCGTTCCCAGCGGGGTCCCCCCTTACACCAGGCTTTCCCAGCGGGGTCCCCCCTTACACCAGGCGTTCCCAGCGGGGTCCCCCCTTACACCAGGCGTTCCCAGCGGGGTCCCCCCTTACACCAGGCTTTCCCAGCGGGGTCCCCCCTTACACCAGGCGTTCCCAGCGGGGTCCCCCCTTACACCAGGCTTTCCCAGCGGGGTCCCCCCTTACACCAGGCGTTCCCAGCGGGGTCCCCCCTTACACCAGGCGTTCCCAGCGGGGTCCCCCCTTACACCAGGCGTTTCCAGCAGGGCTCCCGTCCTGTCCACTCTGCACTGAGCAATTTCTATTGCTCTGTGACCCCGCCCCCCTCTGACGCACATGACCTTCTAAGGAGTTTACTTGTGGCGTCAGAGGGGGGCGGGTCCCAGGAGCGGAACACGGTGGCCAATTCAAATTCAAGCGCTGCGTCCGGGGAAAAAAAGAGGTGGAGGAGAAGGCTGGCGGACCGAGAAGAAGATAGGAGAAGACACCGGGCAGACGAGGAGGCTGAAGGAGAAGAAGATAGGAGAAGACACCGGGCAGACGAGGAGGCTGAAGGACGGACGGAGAAGAAAACAGGACAAGACAACGGGCAAGATGCGGGACCAGAAGGCTGAAGAACGGACGGAGAAGATAGAAGAAGACGTCGGGCAAGATGTGGACGAGAAGACCCAGAAAGAAGCAGCGGAAGAAACCCGAAGGAAAGAAGAAAAGAAGATTTTATTAAAAGATTTGTCAAAAACCGGCTACTGTCATTTTTAACACTTTGACATTTTTTTGGGGGTGAAATGGTAGAGGTACAATGTACCCCATTACCATTTCACACAGGGGGGGGGGTCAGGATCTGGGGGTCCCCTTTGTTAAAGGGGTCTTCCAGATTCTGATAAGCCCCCCGCCCGCAGACCCCCACAACCACCGGGCAAGGGTTGTGGGGATGAGGCCCTTGTCCCCATCAACATGGGGACATCCTCCCCATGTTGAGGGCATGTGGCCTGGTACGGTTCAGGAAAGGGGGGGGGCCGCACTCTGTCCCCCCCTCTTTTCTGCGGCCGGCCAGGTTAACGTGCTCGGATAAGGGTCTGGTGTGGATTTTTAGGGGGACTCCACGCCATTTTTTTTTTAATTTGGGGTGGAGTTCCCCTTAAAATCCACACCAGACCTGAAGGGCCTGGAATGGATATTTGCCGGGAACCGCACGTTTTTTTTTGGTTTTTACGGCGGGGTTCCCCTTAATATCCATTCCAGACCTGAAGGGCCTGGTAATTTAATTTGGGGGACCCCCATACATTTTTTTTCCCTTTATGAATGAATCCCTTTAGAATTGCCGGGAGCCGACAATTCATTAGAGCCGCGTGTGAATTTTAAATGGCTTTTTTCCTTCAGAATGTCATTTTTTGCAGAGACAGTTCTAAGTGCGGTAAAAATTCGCTATTTCACATGCTGACATTACACCCCCCCCAGGTACGAAATTTAAAGGAATGTTTCACTTTTATTGTTTCACTTTAAGAATTATTAATTTCACTGCTCCCGAAAAAACGGCCGTTTTAAAAAATAAAAAAAGCATTGATACATGTCCCCTGGGGCAGGACTGAGGTCCCCAAACACTCCCCTGGGGCAGGACTGAGGTCCCCAAACACTCCCCTGGGGCAGGACTGAGGTCCCCAAACACTCCCCTGGGGCAGGACGCGGGTCCCCAAACACTCCCCTGGGGCAGGACTGAGGTCCCCAAACACTCCCCTGGGGCAGGACTGAGGTCCCCAAACACTCCCCTGGGGCAGGACTGAGGTCCCCAAACACTCCCCTGGGGCAGGACTGAGGTCCCCAAACACTCCCCTGGGGCAGGACTGAGGTCCCCAAACACTCCCCTGGGGCAGGACTGAGGTCCCCAAACACTCCCCTGGGGCAGGACGCGGGTCCCCAAACACTCCCCTGGGGCAGGACTGAGGTCCCCAAACACTCCCCTGGGGCAGGACGCGGGTCCCCAAACACTCCCCTGGGGCAGGACCCGGGTCCCCAAACACTCCCCTGGGGCAGGACGCGGGTCCCCAAACACTCCCCTGGGGCAGGACGCGGGTCCCCAAACACTTTTTAGGACAAAACTTGCAGATTAGCCTTTAAAATGAACACTTTTGATTTCTCCCATAGACTTCTGTAGGGAGTTCGGCGCGGCTTTACATATTACTTTCAATGCGCCGGCTGCTACGCTGGTTCATGCGCCTAATTAAGGCTTCACCCGGCGCACTAATTAAGGCATGAACCAGCGCAGCGCACAGAGCATAGTAAATCAGCCCCCATGTGTCTCTATGTCTCTCTATGGGTCTCTATGTCTCTCTATGCGTCTCTATGTCTCTCTATGGGTCTCCATGTCTCTCTATGAGTCTCTATGTCTCTCTATGGGTCTTTATGTCTCTCTATGTGTCTCTATGTCTCTCTATGGGTCTTTATGTCTCTCTATGGGTCTCTATGTCTCTCTATGGGTCTTTATGTCTCTCTATGGGTCTCTATGTCTCTCTATGGGTCTTTATGTCTCTCTATGTCTCTCTATGGGTCTCTATGTCTCTTTATGGGTCTCTATGTCTCTCTATGGGTCTTTATGTCTCTCTATGTCTCTCTATGGGTCTCTATGTCTCTCTATGTCTCTTTATGGGTCTCTATGTCTCTCTATGGGTCTTTATGTCTCTCTATGTCTTTTTATGGGTTTCTATGTCTCTCTATGGCCCCATACACACGATAGAATCCATCCGCTGAAAAATCCCAGCGAATGGGTTTCAGCGGATAGATCCTATGGTGTGTACACTCCACCGGATCTGTTTCCGCGGATATTTCTCCCCTGGGATGGATTTCCAGCGGATAAATATTTGATGACATGCTATCAAATCTATCTGCTGGAATCCATCCCAACGGATGGATCCGCTGGTCTGTACAGACTCACCGGATCCATCCGTCCGAAGGGATCCCCCGCATGCGTCGTAATGATTCGACGCATGCGTGGAATTCCTTATATGACAGCGTCGCGCACGTCGCCGCGTCATAATCGCGGCGACGGCGCGACACGTCATCGCCAGAGGATTTCGGCGCGGATTTCAATGCGATGGTGAGTACACTCCATCGCATGGAAATCCGCGCAAATCCTCGAGAGGATTTATCCGCGGAAACGGTATGGGCCTCAGTCTCTCTATGGGGCTCTATGTCTCTCTATGGGTCTCTATGTCTCTCTATGTCTCTCTATGGGTCTCTATGTCTCTCTATGAGTATGCTATTTTTCTAGTGTTATATTTTTGTCCTCTCAGAGATCGGAGTTTCTGATGATTAATAATGAGAATGTTTTCTGATAATAATCTCTGGAATGTCTGACAAGGACGCTTCTCTTTCCTGCACAGAGATGGGAATAAAGAACTTTCTGGCTGCAATATTCTGCCTGCTGATTGGATGGGAACATGTGGAGGTAATACGAGGACCGACACAACTTTCCAGGGAGGCTGAAATATGAAATAAAATCCCATTTATTGTAAAATTATTTTCTCCGGCCCACCAAGGCAAACACATCTTCCAGTTCTGACTCTTTTTCCTGTCCCTCCCACTAGGTTCCCCCTTCTCCTGTCCCTCCCACTAGGTTCCCCCCTCTCCTGTCCCTCCCACTAGGTTCCCCCTTCTCCTGTCCCTCCCACTAGGTTCCCCCCTCTCCTGTCCCTCCCACTAGGTTCACCCTTTCCTGTCTCATTAGCCAGGTCCCCCGATTCCGGCATTCTTCCCATGTTCCCCCTTTCTTTTCTATTTCTCCATGCCCCTCTCCCCATGTCCCTTTTCTCCTGCCCCACTACCCATGTAACCCCATTCCCAGCCCTTTTCCCCAGGTTCCCCCTCTTTTGCCTATTTTTTCATAGCCCTGCTCCCCGGGTCCCCCATCTCCTGGCAGCACTCCCCAGGTCCTCCCTTTCCTTCCCTTCTTCCCATGTCCCCCCTCTCCTGCATCACTACCCAGTTCCCCTTTCTCCTGCCCCGCTCCCCAGGTCCTCCCTTTCCTGCCCCACCCCCCATGTCCCCCCTCTCCTTCCCCACTCCTCATATCCTCCCTCTCCTGCCTCATTACCCAGGTCCCCCTGCTCCTGCCTCTTTCTCCAGGTCCCCCCTCTCCTGATTTATTCCCCAGGTCCCCCCTCTCCTGCCCTTCTTCCTAGGTTCCACTTTCCTTGGCTCTTTCTCCAGGCTCCCCCCTCTCCTGCCTCCCTCCCAAGGTCCCCCTCCTGCACTTCTTCCGTGGTCCCTGCTCTCTTGCCCCGCTCTCAAGGTCCCCCTCCCCCTGACCTTTTCCCCATGTTTCCCTACTCCTGCCTATTTCTCCAGGTCCTCCCTCTATTGCCTTGCTCCCCAGGTCTCCCCTATCCTGCCCTTCTTTTCAGGCCCCCCTCTCCTGTCTCTTTTTCCACGTCCTCCTTTCTTGTCTCTTTCTTCAGGTCTCCCTCTTTCTGCCCTGCTCTTGAGGATTCTCTTCTCCTGCCCTATGCTTCAAGTCCCCCCTTTCCTGCCTCACTACCCAGGTCCCCCCTCTCCTGCCTCACTACCCAGGTCCCTCCTCTCCTGCCCTTCTTCCCAGGTTCCCCCTTTCTTGCCTCTTTCTCCAAGTCCCCCCCTCTCCTGTCTCTTTCTCCAGGTTGTTGAGGAAATTTTATGAAGATGTATTTAATATGTATTGTCATAGTGTCACCCAGTGTTAGTTCTCCCGCAACATGCTCTAAAGAGCTGACTGGGGCAGACTGACGCTGGTTGAGTCCCGTCTTGTAGTGGAAAACTTCTTGAGGTTGGAGAGAGATGTTTGCAGAGTGGGAATGTGTCCACCAACGAGGGGCCCCTCTGCAATGCACAGAACGATCGTCTGGAGGGGATATGTTCACTCTGCAAGGATATTATCGGTTATGAAGGGGGATGAACGCTCTTGTCTTTCTGTGTGTCTAAACAGCACATGGCAGAACGCGTAGCGTACACCTGCAGATAATCTCCCATCCACAGGAACGGTAGTATAATCTGGGTATGCGTTGTTCTCTGAACAACACAGAATAAAGATTCATACCAGCGGTAATACGGGAGCTTTTGAACTGTCATGGTCAGGGAGAACATCCATGGTTGAAAGGTCCCTGCCCAGACACGCCCAAAAGATTCCCCTAGCCATTATTCCCTGTGTGGAGGTCATTTCCTGTGATGTAATTTCCCATGGAGAAAGTGATTGGCTGTTGGAGCCATCACTTCCTGTTTGTCATCGCTTTTGTTGTGTTTGAATAAAAAACAAGTGCGGTGCTGGGGAGAGGCGGAGAAGAGGATGATGCTGAGAACGTAGCTGTGGTGATGTTTGTTTACTTGGGGATATACGGGAAATAGAGTGATAGGTGAGATGCATTATATCATGAGACGGAATGTGTGCTTATTAGCACAGGAGATATGGTTTAGCCACATTTCCATGACAAAATGGCGAGCCAGGTAGGAGTGAACAGGGCCTCTTTAGCATCAAATCGAAATGAGGGAGAGAATGGATCCACATTTCGATGCGTTAGGGAGGTTCTGCTTTGCAAAAGAACAAATTTCTACACCAAGGTCCCCCTCTTTGTGCCCTGCTCTTGAGGATTCTCTTCTGCCCAATGCTTCAGGTCCCCATTCTCCTGGTTCCCTCTCTCCTACCCTGCTCCCCCACTCCTTAGGTTTGCCTCTCTTGCCCGCTTTCCAGGTCCCCCCTCTCCTTGGGTTCCCCTTCTCCTGCCAAACTCTCCAGTCTCCCCCCTTCACGCCTCCCTAGACCCCCCTCTCTTGCCCTGCTTTTCAGGCTTTCTTTCTCCTACCCCAATCCTGAGGTCCACCGGGGAGTCTGTGTGTCCTGTGGAGGGGCAACAATGCTGCTGAATTGTCCCCCCTCCACTCCGCGTCTCCTAATCATCATCTCGCTGGTGTTCATGGCCCCAAAGATGTGGCTGTATGATGTATGAGCAATAGGGGGAGGGGGGGTCTCATCTTACAGCAGAGTTTTGACTTTTGTCGGGTTTAAAGATGAGCTGAATTTTACTGTAACCTTCCATTGATGCAGCTTGTAGGTATGTGGAGTATATCTCCTACCTATAGGACCCTAGAGGAGGCTGAAGATCACTGTAGTAGTAGTTGGTGCTACTACAATGACAGCTGCGATTTTCTGGGTCCAGTGCCGAGCGGCTGCCCCATTACACAATGACTACAGGGGGGTCACTCAGTCGGCACGGCCGCCATTCACAGAAAGCCTTGTACTTTTTCATTGAATGGCAGGTGTTCTTTGATTGGATGAGGTGAAGATCGTGACATCACTGCCCTGCCTCTACCCAATTAGAGAACGTCTTTTATTCATAAAATATTCTGTAAATGGCGACGTGCCAAGCGAGCGCCTTCCTATGGTCAATCTTCAGAGGGGAAGCACCTTGACCCAAGACCTGGAAGATGGTGGCCATCTTTGTGGTGATTTCCGGCTTCTCCCGGGGATCCATCAGGTAAGAGATCGGAAGACTTCCATTGTGCCAAGCTGGACCAATGTACCCATCCAATAAAAATCAAAGCTTTAAGTTCGGCCCATAACTTATATCTCCTCAGGCGCTCAGCAACACCTACGAGTTGAAGTTCAAACCCAATGTCTTCGATGACCAATACATTGGGTGTGTGGACAAACTCAACGATGACGGCATGCCCAGGATCCTGCGGCAGGAGAAGGCCAACCAGGAATTTGACAAAGCTTGGCAGAGGGCAACTAAAGTGTGGAACAATATGGTGTCCAAGGTCAAACTCCCAGATGAATTTGAGGACGAGCATGGAATCGCTCTACTGGTGTTCACCAACCAGTTCCCTAAGAAGAACCCCATATACCAGCAAATGAATGCCAACCTCACCATCGCTGGAGCCTCTCTCAAGGACTACATGGACAACTTTCACTTCAAAGCTCTTCACTTCTACCTGACCAGAGCCCTGCAGATCCTCAAACCGGACTGCAGAAAACCGTATACCACGTTCCGGGGGAGCTGGGACACCTTCGAGGCCTCTCCGCTCTTCAAGTTTGGGAGATTCACCTCCACTTCCCTCAACAGCACCAAGGCTAAAACCTTCGGAGTGATGTCCTTCTTCCAGATCACCACCTGCTTTGGTGCCGAAATTGGCCAATTATCGTTTTACCCCGGGGAAGACGAAGTTCTGATCCCACCTACTGAGAAATTCACCTACGTCATGAAGAATGACTCCACCTATGTTCTGGAGAGCACCGGCCAGCTTTGCAGCTACTTCAACTGCGCCATCATGGGAGGTAAGAACTTGGCTTTTATCGCATGATCGCCAGATATTCAGAATAAAATCTGAGGACACCCTACTGACCACACCCTTCTATAACCACACCTACAAAAGCACTCCCCCATCTGTAGCCACAGCCACAAAAATCACTCACCTATCTGTAGCCACACCCACAAACCACTCCCCCATCTATAGCCACAACCACAAAAAATCATGCACCCATCTGTAGCCACACCCGCAATAAAATCACACCCACCATCTGTAGCCACGCCCACAAAATCACACCTACTTTTTTACAATTTCTTGTTTCTTTTTTTGACCTTGTTCCTCACTCACCGAGAATCCGGCGCTGACCCCAGCGTCCTATTATTATCATTATTGATTATTATTATAATTATTATTATTTTTTCCCATTTGTTATTTATTTATTGATAGATTGTATTGATAGATGGGGGAGGGGTTCCGTGTGATGGGGGAGGGATTCCGTGTGATGGGTGGGGGGGGGGGGGTGATGTGATCCTGCAGATCCAGAGATCATACAATGCAGATTTTCCGTGTGATGGGTGTTCCTCTTCAGGTGACCCCGTCTCATTGTCCGTGCCTTCCCGTACAAAGTTTTATTTTTTTTTCTTATTTCCTCCTCCTCCCCTATTCCTGATATTTTATCACTTACCTTTCCCTGGACGTCCTGTACTCCTCCCCCGCTGGGGTCTTCCCTACCCGAACCGGAAGAAGGGGTCCTCCCTCCCAGAAATGGGAAAAGGGGTCCTCCCTGCCAGAACCGGGAGAAGGGGTCCTCCCTCCCAGAAATGGGAGAAGGGGTCCTCCCTGCCAGAACCGGGAGAAGGGGTCCTTCTTACCAGAACCAGGAGAAGGGGTCCTCCCTACCAGAACCGAGAGAAGGGGTCCTCCCTACCAGAACCGAGAGAAGGGGTCCTCCCTACCAGAACCGAGAGAAGGGGTCCTCCCTACCAGAACCGAGAGAAGGGGTCCTCCCTACCAGATCCGAGAGAAGGGGTCCTCCCTACCAGAACCGAGAGAAGGGGTCCTCCCTACCAGAACCGAGAGAAGGGGTCCTCCCTACCAGATCCGAGAGAAGGGGTCCTCCCTACCAGAACCGAGAGAAGGGGTCCTCCCTACCAGAACCCGGAGAAAAGGTCCTTCCTATCAGAAGGGTTAGCTGTGAAAGACAGATCTTGGCCCCCCGCTAATGATTGGTAGAAGGAGGGACCAACTCCTTTTGATGTGATCGCTCTGACAGCCAATAACAGTGGTCACATGATCAGCGGATCCTTTCTGTCCCACCCCCGGTGTTCAGGACAATGGAGCAGGAGGGAAAGGGTACGAATGTTTATTCAGGCGACCACATCACAGCGTTTCGGGGGGCCAGGACGCCACCCCCTTATCAGGCAGGCGGTCTATAATACAATATGCAAGAAGATTTAAAGTGGCATCACATGGTAAGAGCCCACCCCCTGACCTCTGACATCATAAACCCCCCAAAAGTCATGCAACCAATAGCAGAATAAAGGTCCCTTCAGAGTACCACATGGGCCACCCTTGGTGTCATATTACCCGGGGACTCTGGTCTGAGGGTATCTGATGGGTTTCCATGGCCACCTGGCGTCCACAGTTGTCATGGTGTGGGTGGTTGCAGCGGTGACGCCAGGACCGCAGTGAGATTGGCCACCACCATGATGGGATCATTTGTCGGCATCCAGCTGGTAGGTACTAAAACCAGTGGCGTCACTAAGGGGGGTCAGAGGGGGCCCTGACCCCCCCAACATAATACACCCAGGATGGTGTGTGATGGGAATATTATAGACTATGGGTGCACAACCTGTGGCCCTCCAGCTGTTGCAGAACTACAAGTCCCATCATGCCTCTGCCTGTGGGAATCATGCTTGTAAATGTCAGCCTTGCAATGCCTCATGGGACTTGTAGTTCCACAACAGCTGGAGGGCAGCAGGTTGAGCACCCGTGTTATAAATGATCTGCAGAGAGGAGGAAGTGACACAGAGCAACCCAAAGGATCTCTCCTCCCACTTCCATAACTGATCCACAAGGAAGGGGCGGGGGTAATCATGGATGAAAACCCTTCCCCCACAATGGCTGTCCCCTCCCCAGGGTGACAACACTGCAGTGAAATCATTACAGCCAAAAAAAACGTTGTCACCCCCACAGGAGGAAGTACAATGAATGGGCAGGATCACCGGCTGTTAGAAGGACAGACGTAACGCCAAATAACGACATCAACATGGGAAGTCTTCTCTGAGATCTGATTGGTCGGGGCGACAGAGGCTTCACCTGAATACCTTTCCCTTCTCTATGACTGACCAATACCGGTCCAACCTGCTGAACCCCCGACACAGGAGTCCCCGGGAAGACCCCCGTATTTCTGGGTGATGTCCTAGAAGGTGGGAGGTCCGATACTTTGTATTATTATTATTATTATTATTATTATTATTATTATTATTATTAATATTATTATTATTATTATTATCATTATTATTATTATTATTATTATTATTATTATTATCAATGGCCCGGATTCAGTAAGATTTGCGCATAAATTACGGAGGCACAGGGCAACGATTTTGCCCTGTGCCCCCGCAAATTTGCGCCGCTGCCCTCGATTCACGGAGCAGTAGCTCCGTAAATTGCGAGGGCGCGCCGGCAAAATTGCCCGGCGTAAGCGCGCGCAATTTAAATTATCCCGCCGGGGGCGGGAATCATTTAAATTAGGCGCGTTCCCGCGCCGATCGTGAAGCACATGCGCCGTCGGGAAACTTTCCCGACGTGCATTGCGGAAAATGACGTCGCAAGGACGTCATTTGCTTCAAAGTGAACGTGAATGGCGTCCAGCGCCATTCACGAATCACTTACGCAAACGACGTGAAATTCAAATTTCACGACGCGGGAACGGCGGCTATACTTTAGCATTGGCTGCGCCTGCTATTAGAAGGAGCAGCCTTACGCTAAAGACGCCGTATGGAAACTCCGTAACTTGCGTACGCAGGGCCCGCGCAACATCGTGAATCGGTGTTAGTATGCAATTTGCATACTATACACTGAGCACAATAGGAGCGCCCCCTAGCGGCCACCGCAAGAATGCAGCCTAAGATATGCGTGGCATAAGAGCCTTATGCCACGCAGATTTTAGGCTGCAATCGGCGTTACGATGTTTCTGAATCAGGAGAACTCGTTACGCCGGCGCAAGTCAGCAATTGGTTACACAGGTGCAATTGCTCTCTGAATCCGGGCTATTATATTTATTATTATTATCAATATTATTACTATTATCATTATTATTATTATTAGAGATTTCTGTAATGTCAGCACTTTATAGATCTATAAAGTTTGAATAGCTGAATACTTCATGTCTATCTGTCTTCACAGGGGAGAAGAAGACGGAAGCGATCTGTCACTCAGGTAAGGACAACGCTCATCCCTCCTACAGGACATCACATGACACTACATCACATGACACTACATGTCTCTTCTCCGCTCCCTTCTCTTCACCCTCCCCTCCCTTCTCTCCTGTTTTCTCCTCTCCTCTTCTTTTTTTATCTTTTCTTCTCTCCTTTCCCCCCCTCCTCTCCTTTTTGTCTCTTTTTCTCTTCTCTCCCCCCTCCCCTCTCTCCTCTCCCCCACTCTGCCTCCCCTCTTGTCTCTTCCTCTCCCTTCTCTTCGCCCTCCCCTCTCTTCTCTCCTGTTCTCTCCTCTCCCCTTTGTCTCTTTTCCTCTCCTCTCCCCCCACTCTGCCTCCCCTCTTTTCTCTTTCTTTCCCTTCTCTCCGCCCCCCCCTCTCTTCTCTCCTGTTCTCTCCTCTCCCTTTTGTCTCTTCTCCTCTCCCCCACTCTGCCTCCCCTCTTGTCTCTTCCTCTCCCTTCTCTCCGCCCCTCCCCTCTCTTCTCTCCTGTTTTCTCCTCTGCCTTTTTGTCTCTTCTCCTCTCCTCCCCCCCACTCTGCCTCCCCTCTTGTCTCTTCCGCTCTCATCTCTACCCCTCTCTCCTATTCTTTTTTGTCTCTTCTTCTCTCCTCTCCCCCTCCCCTCTCTTCTCCCCTCTTGTCTCTTCCTCCCCTCTTGTCTCTTCCTCTTCCTTCTCTCCACCCCTCCCCTCTCCCCTCCCCTTTCTTCCCCTCTCCTTTCTTCCTCTCTTGGATAGAGTGTGGAAAGGTTAGACCCCCCCCCCCTTAGGTATATATTACTGTTCCCCTCTCTCCGGTGACACCATGCGATGTTCTGTCTCCCATTGGGGACACTTCTACTGACAACTAACAGGGAGGACATTTTCCCTCACTTCCTGCTGTGTCTCTGGGACAGGAAGTGAAGGGAATTCTCCCCAACAAGACCTAGAGAGGAATAAAAAGGACTGACAGGGGGTCTTATCCCTCCCCCTCCCCCATCCAAATCCTAAATGAAGATTTTTGTTACCAATCCCTCATACAGGGAGACGACGCCCCCAACATACATCACAAATCTCTGACCAATCAGCAAACATTCGGGGGTCCATGTGTGAAATATTCACCATCATGTCTTCAGCATTCCCACAGACCCCCAACCAACCATCAATCTGTAATATGATTGTCAGCGCCATCTAGTGCCCACAAGGTGGTATTTTCCTGAATTTCCTCAATAAAAATAATCATATTACAGTCAGTATGCTGTGTGAATGTTTTACATACAGAGACCCCCGATAGTTACAATGTCCATTTCTTATGTGACTCCAATCTGTCTTCTGTGTTTATCAGACTCGTCCAAATTAAAGAAGATCGAGAAGAACAAAGTCTCCTCCCCTCTGTCTGAGCTGGAGGAGCGAATCACAGCGCTGGAGAAGCTGGCCATCCGGAACCACGAGGAATGGGACAGGCACAGAACCAACATTACAGAATTGCCCGTCTTCATATTGTACACCTATAAAGAGATGGAAGGTGATTGGGAAGGACGTGCCAGACTGCAGGAAGCGTCCCACTGCTTGCCACCAATGTAACGGACCCCCAAGGCAGACAATAGGCCACACCCCAAACGACCCAACACAGAGCCCACCATATGAGACCATATACACAACATTCCAGTGTCTGATTACTACAGATCAGACTGGGGGTTCTCATCACCCTGCGCCCCTAATAGACACACAGAGCCCACCATATGAGACAATATACACAACATTCCAGTGTCCTAATACCACAGATCAGACTGGGGGTTCTCATCACCCTGCGCCCCTAATAGACACACAGAGCCCACCATATGAGACAATATACACAACATTCCAGTGTCCTAATACTACAGATCATACCAGGGGTTCTCATCACCCTGCGCCCCTAATAGACACACAGAGCCCACCATATGAGACAATATACACAACATTCCAGTGTCCTAATACCACAGATCAGACCGGGGGTTCTCATCACCCTGCGCCCCTAATAGACACACAGAGCCCACCATATGAGACAATATACACAACATTCCAGTGTCCTAATACTACAGATCATACCGGGGGTTCTCATCACCCTGCGCCCCTAATAGACACACAGAGCCCACCATATGAGACAATATACAATATACACACAACATTCCACTACAGATCAGACCGGGGGTTCTCATCACCCTGCGCCCCTAATAGACACACAGAGCCCACCATATGAGACAATATACACAACATTCCAGTGTCCTAATACTACAGATCATACCGGGGGTTCTCATCACCCTGCGCCCCTAATAGACACACAGAGCCCACCATATGAGACCATATACACAACATTCCAGTGTCCTAATACTACAGATCAGACTGGGGGTTCTCGTCACCCTGCGCCCCTAATAGACACACAGAGCCCACCATATGAGACAATATACAATATACACACAACATTCCACTACAGATCATACCGGGGGTTCTCATCACCCTGCGCCCCTAATAGACACACAGGGGGTGACTTAGACATGAGAGGTGCGGGGAGCTGAAACAAGGGTACCCCAACTTCTCCAAGGGATTCTGGGTTCCACGGGACCCCCACCCAAAGTGACTCCCGTCACAGGTGGAATTACACTCCATGGTCATGGTGTACCTGTATTATCAAATGGAAGGTGATTGGATATCTCACAGAGGAACTAAACCCTCCAAGGAGATTCTCTTCTTTCCTCTCCTCTTATTTCCTCCTCTCCTTTCCCTTCTCTCTCTATCTTACAGTGGAACTAAACCCTCCTCTTCTCTTTTCTCCCTCTTCTCCCCTTGTCCCCCCTTCGCCTCTCCTCTCCTTTCCCTTCCCTCTCCTCTTATTTCCTCCTCTCCTTTCTCTTCTCTCCTCTTCTCTCTCTATCTTACAGCGCAAATAAACCCTCCTCTTCTCTTTTCTCCCTCTTCTCTCCCCTTCACCTCTCCTCTCCTCTTTTCTCCCTCTTCTCCCCTTGTCCCCCCTTTTCCTCTCCTCTCCTTTCCCTTCCCTCTTTTCTTTGTCTCTACTCCTCTTTTCTCCCGCTTCTCTCCGTCTCACCTTTCCCTCTCCTCTCCTTTCTCACTCTCCTGTAATTTCTCCCATTCTCTCCTCCCCTCTCCTCTACCTTTCCCCTCTCTCTCTACTCCTCTTTTCTCCATCTCAATTCCTCTTTTCTCCCTCTCCTCTCTTCTTCCCCTCTCCTCTCTTCTCTTTTCTCCCTCTCTTCTCTTCTTCCCCTCTCCTCTCTTCTTTTCCTCTCCTCTTCTTCCCCTCTCCTCTCTTCTCTCTCCTCTCTTCTTCCCCTTTCCACTCTTCTTCCCTCTTTTCTCCCTCTCCTCTCTTCTTCCCCTCTCCTCTCTTTTCTCCCCTCTCTTCTCCTTTCTCCCTCTCTTCTCCTTTCTCCCTCTCTTCTCTTCTTCTCCTCTCTTCTTCCCCTCTCCTCTATTCTTCTCATCTCCTCTCTTCTTCCCCTTTCCTCTCCTCTCTTTTCTCCCTCTTCTCTCTTCTTCCCCTCCCCTCTCCTCTCTTTTCTCCCTCTTTTCTCTTCTTCCCCTCTCCTCTCTTCTCCTCCTCTCTTCTCTCCCTCTTCTCTCCCTCTCCTCTCTTCCTCTTTTCTCTTCCTCTCCTCTCTTCCTCTCTTTTCTCCCTCTTCTCTTTTCTCTCTCTTCTCTTTTCTCCCTCTCCTCTCTTTTCTCCCTCTCTGCTCGTCTTCTCCTCTCCTCTCTTCTTCCCTTCTCCTCCTCCCCCTCTTCTCTTTTCTCCCTCTCCTCTCTCCTCTTTTCTCCCTCTCCTCTCTTTTCTCCCTCTTCTCTCTTCTCTTTTCTCCCTGTTCTCTCTTCTCTTTTCTCCCTCTCCTCTCTTCTCTCTTCTCCCTATTCTCTCTTCTTCCCCTCCCCTCTCTTTTCTCTCTATCCCCCTTTCTCCCTCTGCCAATCCCTCTCTCCTCCTCTTCTACATCTCTGCTTTTCCATCTCCTCTCTCTCTTCTCTCCCTATTTTAAATGTCTTGACAGTTTGGTTGAGAGCACAAGCAACTGTGACAGTTCTCGTTCATAGCACACCTTTTCTTCCTTCCCTCCCTCCTTTATTTTCTTTTCTTTTTCTCTTTTCTTTCTTTCCTCCGTAGGGATGGGGTGAACGGTTTTGGCCAGAGCATGAGTTCTGCCCATAGGGATGGAGAGCTTTCCAGTTGATGGTCCACCAGCTGACTGGGTCATGAGACTAGACCACTGGCCAGAACTTGCCCAGTATGCTATTCAGCTGCATCCAGCGTGCTTTAGGAACGGGCGTTCAGTGCTGCTGGAGGTTTTGTAAATGATCATAGAATGTGTTTGTCCACAGACTCTGTGGACCGTCTGACATTTATCAAAATTAATCTGTCCTGGATTACCAGCAGCTATGAAGCCCCTGTGACATCGGCCTGATGCCGATGTCGCTGATTAAGGGCCATATTCTCAAAGAATTACGCCGGCGTATCAGCAGATACGCCGACGTAAGTCCGATTCTAAGGCCGTCCTATGTTTAAGTGTATTCTCAAACTGAGATACACTTAAACATGCCTAAGATACGACGGCCAGCACCGTTGTATCTTAGGCTGCAATATCTACGCTGACCGCTAGGTGGCGTTTCCTTTGCGGTCAGCATAGAATATGCAAATGACTAGTCACGCCGATTCTCTAACGTACGCTTGCCCGTCGTAGTGATTTTACGTCGTTTCCGTAAGCGATACGCGGCGTAAAGATAAACATGCCCCCTAGGTGGCGTACTCAATGTTATGTATGGCCGTCATTCCCGCGTCGAAATTTGAAAATTTAACGTCGTTTGCGTAAGTCGTCAGTGAATGGCGCTGGACGCCATTTACGTTACCGTCATAACAAATGACGTCCGTGAGATGTCATTAAGCGCAATGCACGTCGGGTAATTTACCCGACGGAGCATGCGCATTGCGATCGGCGCGGGAGCGCGCCTAATTTAAATGATCCACGTCCCCTACCAGGATCATTTGAATTAGGAGTGCTTGCGCGGGTGGACTTTACGCTACGCCGCCGCAAGTTTACAGGTAAGTGGTTTGGGAATCAGGCACTTGCCAGTTAAACATGCGGCGGAGTAACGTAAAGGACATAGGTTACGCCGCCGGAGATCTATAAGAATATGGCCCTAAGTGTTTTTTGGTATGTGGAATCTCTGCAGGACTTTTAGGCATTCTAGTGTTGTGGGTATTGATTTCATCTGGAAGAATGTTTTTGGTGTAGGTTTCCTGGCCACAATTAACACCCAAAGACCAATTTTACCGCACCTGTTACAGAGGTAGAAATCCAAAGTCTTTGGTGGAGACACCAGAATTTATCCCCCAAAAAATCTCTAATCTTGTTTCCCGCGCACTACAGTGTGGCCTCGTCCTACAGAATAGCTTCCCAAGCCGTTGCTTACAAAATAATGCAACTATTGCTGCAGAAGGTTCTATACAGGGTACAGATGCACCACTTTACAGGTAGACTAAAGCCGCGTACACACGATCAGTCCATCCGATGAGAACGGACCGATGGACCGTTTTCATTGGTTAACCGATGAAGCTGACTGATGGTCCGTCGCGCCTACACACCATTGGTTAAAAAAACGATCGTGTCAGAATGCGGTGACGTAAAACACAACGACGTGCTGAAAAAAACAAAGTTCAATGCATCCAAGCATGCGTCGGCTTGATTCTGAGCATGCGTGGATTTTTAACCGATGGTTGTGCCTACTAACAATAGTTTTTTCCCATCGGTTACCAATCCATCGGTTAAATTTAAAGCAAGTTGGCTTTTTTTTAACCGATGGTAAATAACTTATGGGGCCCACACACGATCGGTTTTGACCAATGAAAATGGTCCATTAGACCGTTGTCCTCTGTTTAACCTATCGTGTGTACGAGGCCTAAGGGGACCCCCCAGGCACTATATTGAAAGGAATTTTTCATTTTTATACTTAAAGCATCAATAAAGCTTCAATGTGGTTCGTTATTCTGTTCCGAATTTACGATGTCTAAATTTTCTGGTGCAAACCGAACACGGGGTCGTTCGGCCCATCCCTACTCTTTGGTGTTCAGATGACAATGAAGTCCTTTCTTCTCTGCAGAGGTGAAATCACAGATGAAATCCTCCCAGAACCAGCAAAGTCCGAACGCCGAGGTCTTCCATCACACCACCAATATCCTGAATCTGCGGCTGGAAGAGGAGCTGAGAGATCGCAGAGCCCTCCGGGGGGAGGAGGAGAAACTGGACAGGATCCGCACCAAGCTGGACGGTAAGTCACCTACTGGACCAGTCTGTAACACAGCTGTATGAATAAACCCTCCCAAACAAGTCAAAACCCGGACAGGTCACTATATACGGGGACAGGGTCGTCATGGATCTAGAGTCACCCCAAAAAACTCCGGACAGGTCACTATATACAGGGCCAGGGTCGTCATGGATCTAGAGTCACCCCAAAAAACTCTGGACAAGTCTCTATATATGGGGACAGGGTCATCATGGATCTAGAGTCACCCCAAAAAAAACGGGACATGTCACTATATACAGGTACAGGGTCCTCATAGATCTAAAGTCATCCCAAAAAAAACAGGACAGGTCACTAGATACGGGGACAGGGTTACCATGGATCTAGAGTCACCACAGTCACCCCAAAAAAACCTGGAGGAAGAATTAAAAAGTAACACCATTCTAGAGATACATGAGTAAATAGGCTTTGGTATTACCCTACAGAGTGCTAGGGTGACCCCATGTTACCCTACAGAGTGTGAGGGTGACCCCATGTTACCCTACAGAGTGTCAGGGTGACCCCATGTTACCCTACAGAGTGTCAGGGTGACCCCATGTTACCCTACAGAGTGTCAGGGTGACCCCATGTTACCCTACAGAGTGTCAGGGTGACCCCATGTTACCCTACAGAGTGTCAGGGTGACCCCATGTTACCCTACAGTGTGTTAAGATGACCCCATGTTACCCTACAAAGTGTTGGGATGACCCCCTGTTACCCTACAGAGTGTCAGGGTGACCCCATGTTACCCTGGAAAAGCATTACGAGGACTCCATGTTACCATAGAGAGTGCTATGAGGACTCCATGTTACCATAGAGAGTGCTATGAGGACTCCATGTTACCATAGAGAGTGCTATGAGGACTCCATGTTACCATAGAGAGTGCTATGAGGACTCCATGTTACCATAGAGAGTGTTAGGAGGACTCCATGTTACCATAGAGAAGTCCTTGATGGTAATTTTTTTGGGGGTACCTCACATTTTTCTCTGACAACATTCGACGGATGTGTTCTCTGATGATTTCTCCTCCTCAGACCTCCGGGACTTTGCCTGGAACGCTAAGCTCCGCCTTCGTGATATGGAGGAAGCTCTGGACACTGACAGGACGCGGGTGACCGATGTCCAGGATTCCATTTCCCACAATCTGGAGACAGTGAAGACTCTACAGGAACAAATGTCCGTTATGCAAGGTAATTAGGATGAGGGTGTTGTAGGCCCCCCCCCCAGCCTTTGAATAGATAAGCCGGTTCTTGAACTAACGAAGGGCCCCACATGAACCACGGTCAGCCGACACCAAACTAGACCCTTTAGGCCATAGTTCCGGATAGGAGGACACAGTTCCTGTCTATATAGGGGCCCCAAGATTCCATGGGAAGCAGCGCACCGTTAGCGGCATTATTACAGCAGTACAGCCGCTTCATGTGGCCTTTAATGGGGCAGATCCCCCCACCCAAACGTCCTGCGTGTACCTGATCTGTGCTGTTTACTATGTTTCAGTTATGAATAGATAAAGTGAGTGAGTGTGTTCACTGTGTTCATTTAGAAGAGGAAGGGGCTGGTAAATTACATATTTAATAACCCCTTCCCCCGCGCTCCATCCTGAAACTTCCCCCCGCAGCAGCCAGGGAGAGAGGAGAGAAGCTAGCAGCACTGCAGGGCAGGGGGGGGGAGTCTGGGCAATAGGGGGAATCTCCCCCTGCGCACACCTATGCCCCTTATACTTACCCGAGTCCTATCTCCATCCAGCACTGTGCCTGTCTGCAGCAGCTCTTCTCCCCTCTCTCTCTCTTCTCACAGGACACAGAGGCAGCAGTGGAAGTCATTGGCTCCTGCTGCTGTCAATCAAGTTCTGTATGGGGGGGGCGAACTGTGCTTGTCTATGGATGCACACAGCTCAGCAATGGAGCGAGCACACACACGTGTCTCCATAGGAAGTGACTTTGTATGGTGGTGCAATGAGAAGAGAAGGAGCCGAGAGTGCCAGTGGGGGACCCGAGAAGAGGAGGATTGGGGGCCTCTCTGTGCAAACCCATTACAGAGCCGGTAAGTATCACATGTTTGTTATTTTCGAAAAGGACATTTGAACATCCCTTCACCTTCAGACTTGGGACACCCCTTCCCCTTCAGACTCGGGACATCCCTTCAGACTCAGGACATCCCTTCACCTTCAGACTCGGGACATCCCTTCACCTTCAGACTCGGGACATCCCTTCACCTTCAGACTCGGGACATCCCTTCACCTTCAGACTCAATTTATTTATTTATTTATTAAAATTCTTAAAAGTACAAAAAAAGTACAAAACGCAGTCAGTTACCCGTAGGCCTCGATGCGCCGAGAACAACAATACAGCAACAACCAAAAAACACACACAGGCAGCGGAACAGATCAAATTTAAAATAGTTAGCAGATCAAAGAACTATAAAAACCTATGTAATTCCATAGGCTAGACTGAAAAGCTCAGTTTTTAAAAGCTTCCTGAACTTAAAAAGATCATTCTCAAGCCTTAATTTTAGAGGCAGGGAGTTCCAAAACTGTGCTCCCTGGACCGCACTCGTCCTCCCTCCGCATTTTTCTTACGAAATTTAGGAATCACCAAAGTTTCCAAATTAGCCGACCTTAAGGTACGGTTGGGCACATACTTGGTGAATTTTTCCTGCAGGTACACTGGCCCCTTGCCATGGGTAGCCCTGTGCACCATGCATCCAGTCTTAAACAGAACCCGTTCCTTCACGGGTAGCCAATGCAGGGCTCTCAGCGATGGCGTGATGTGGTCACGATGACCAACACCCGTGAGTAGCCTCGCAGCGGCATTCTGAATAAGCTGTAATTTGTGCATGATGTTATTAGGTAAACCCAGGTACAAAGCATTACAATAATCTAATCGACTTCCAATAATAGCATTGACCATGGAGATCTTATGCGATTCTTCAATGAAGCGAAAAGTCGACCTCAGGAGTTTCAAGTGGAAGTGACAAGAACTCACCACCTGGTTTACCTGTGGTCGTAGCGTCAATCTCTCGTCCAAGATGATTCCCAAATCCCTGACCTGGGTGACTGGCACTGGGACCGATGAAAACGAGTCCGGCCAGGTAGGGAAACCGCCCGACCATGGCTGATTGCATAAAACCATGCACTCAGTCTTGGAGCCATTGAGCATAAGATAATTGGCCCCCATCCAGGCTTGAATTTCCTCCAGGCAGGTGGCCAGAGTTATCTGTGCCCCCCCATCCCTGGGCAGAGGAATGTAGAACTGGGTGTCGTCAGCGTAGACATGAAAAGATAGGTTGTGGCGGCGGATGATATATAGCAGAGGCCTCAGATAGATGTTGAACAGGAGCGGCGATAACGCCGACCCTTGAGGGACTCCACAGAACAGGGGACTATCAGAAGAGCAGTGCAGTCCCAGCCTTACTCTCTGAACCCTGTCCAGCAGAAATGAGGTCATCCATGCCAATGCTATACCATCAATGCCTGCCACAGTCCCTAATCGATCAAGCAGTCTAGAATGATCGATGGTATCGAATGCTGCCGACAGATCCAGCAATACCAAGGCCGAAGCCTCATTTCTGTCCAGGGCCCAGAGTAGATCATCCTGAACTTTGGTCAAGGCGGTTTCAGGACCTCTTCCTGGTCGGAATCCAGATTGAAAATCATCGAGAATGGAATTGGACTCGAGATGGGGCTGAATTTGCCACACTGCGGCTCGTTCCATGATTTTTGCCAGAAATGGTAGAGTTGAAATAGGACGATTATTGCTCAACACGGAGCGTGCCAGGTTAGCTTTCTTCAGCAGGGGAATAATCACAGCCCGCTTCAGAATACCCGGCACTGTTCCGGTGGAGAAGGAAGTATTTACAATGTCGGCAATAAAGGGGGCCAATGTCTCTGCGGCGTCCTTCACTAGTTGCGCAATGCAGGGATCAAATGATGAGGACGAGGCTCTAAGAGACTTGAGGATATTCAGAATATCTAAAGTAGAGACGTCCACAAAACTAGAGAATCTTGTACCTTCATAGATGGGACAAGATTCCTCAATATCTACTACTTTGATATTATTCCTAATAATTTCTATCTTTTCATTAAAATAATTTGATAAAATATTACAAAACTCTGGTGAAGCTTCTTCTTCCGGCTGTCTACATGCTGGATTAGCTAGATTTTTCGCAACTCTAAAGAGTTCAGCTGCTGCATTTTTAGCATTAGCAATTTTTTCAGAGAAAAACTGCTTTTTGGCAGTTTGTATCCCTAGTTTATAGTTCCTCAGGGCTGCGGTATATACCTCCTTGGAGGCGGGCACCGGATTTTTTCTCCACGCTTTCTCCGCTGCTCTGCACTTCCATTTTAAACTTCTGGTCACCTGGGTAAACCAGAGGGGATTATTATTTGCTTGCCTAATGCAATGATTTCTCTTTAGGGGGGCTAAGTAGTCGAGCGCTTTTGTAATAGCCGTATTGAAAAAATAATTTTCTCAGCTGCGACTTTAGTGGACTCAAACGATGCCTTATCAATATTCAACAGGAAGTGGTTACTAAAAGCCTTAACAGATATTTTAGTGAGATTTCTCGAAAATTTTGGAATACTGTTCCTATTAGGAACATGAGGTGACTTTTTGTGAAATTTATGGCTGTGATCAAATAATATTAATTTGTGATCACTCCATATAATCTCTTTCGGGGGATATACTTTCTCTATACATCCTGACTGGAAAAGCCAGTCCAGGGTGTGGCCCGCTTTATGAGTAGCCCCTATGACATCTTGGCTATAGCCAATGGAGTTTGCAAATGCAATCAACTGCTGGGCTTCCGAATTATTTACATCGTCAGCCCAGCAATTGAAATCTCCCAAGACTATAGATTGGGCATATCGCAGGGATTGAGTCGTTAGGAGTTCGCACATCTCCTCGCCAAACCTAGCTTTAGCGTTAGGAGGATGATAAATCACTGCCATTCCTATGGTTACTTCAGGGCTCAAGTTGCACTGCAGGAAAAGTGTCTCCATAGACGCATAAGAATCCTGCGTGCAAGTTTTTATAATTTTCAACTTAGCCTTGTATATGCAGGCAGTTCCTCCACCCCTCCCCGAGCTACGATCACAAGATAGTAGCTTATACCCAGGCGGGACCAATTCGTCCAGTCTGGGCGGGGAAGCAGGAGAGAACCAGGTTTCCGTGATTAGCAGGTAATCTAAATCATACTCTAATAAGGTATCATAAATGGCTGTCGCGTTTTTTACCGCAAACCGCGCATTAAGAAGTCCTCCTTTTATTGTAGAATTAATTTGTTTATGGGTTGGGGTTTTTTCATCTATCAAAGTATCTGCATTAGCAACTTTTGGTACTGACAAGATTTTCTCAGCTATAAGATTAAAATTAAAATCAAGCAAATTATATTTATTCAATTTCATCAAGGTTCTAACGGGAACATGTCCTTCCATATTAAAGGTTTTTAATTGGACAGAAGAGTACACAGTTCTACTCTGACTTTGAGGACTATAATGGATGGTCGATACCATAACGTCCGGCCTACCACCAGTTTCCATTATAAATAAATGTAAAAAATACTAAAACTCTTACCAGGAAGACTAAGCTGTTATAATTAGCCATACTATGTCTATAAAAGCAACTGCTACCAAGAATCACAATCAAAGGCTCACCTCGACTGCTGCATGGTAAAATTTGTGCCCAACTCAAAAAAAGGGGGGGGGGGGGAACCCACCCGACCCACCCCTAGACATCTCTTCACCTTCAGACTCGGGACATCCCTTCACCTTCAGACTCGGGACATCCCTTCACCTTCAGACTCGGGACATCCCTTCACCTTCAGACTCGGGACATCCCTTCACCTTCAGACTCGGGACATCTCTTCACCTTCAGACTCGGAACATCCCTTCACCTTCAGACTCTAGACATCTCTTCACCTTCAGACTCGGGACATCCCTTCACCTTCAGACTCGGGACAACCCTTCACCTTCAGACTCGGGACATCCCTTCACCTTCAGACTCGGGACATCTCTTCACCTTCAGACTCGGGACATCCCTTCACCTTCAGACTCGGGACATCCCTTCACCTTCAGACTCGGGACATCTCTTCACCTTCAGACTCGGAACATCCCTTCACCTTCAGACTCTAGACATCTCTTCACCTTCAGACTCGGGACATCTCTTCACCTTCAGACTCGGGACATCCCTTCACCTTCAGACTCGGGACATCCCTTCACCTTCAGACTCGGGACATCCCTTCACCTTCAGACTCGGGACATCCCTTCACCTTCAGACTCGGGACATCTCTTCACCTTCAGACTCGGAACATCCCTTCACCTTCAGACTCTAGACATCTCTTCACCTTCAGACTCGGGACATCCCTTCACCTTCAGACTCGGGACAACCCTTCACCTTCAGACTCGGGACATCCCTTCACCTTCAGACTCGGGACATCTCTTCACCTTCAGACTCGGGACATCCCTTCACCTTCAGACTCGGGACATCCCTTCACCTTCAGACTCGGGACATCTCTTCACCTTCAGACTCGGAACATCCCTTCACCTTCAGACTCTAGACATCTCTTCACCTTCAGACTCGGGACATCCCTTCACCTTCAGACTCGGGACATCCCTTCACCTTCAGACTCGGGACATCCCTTCACCTTCAGACTCGGGACATCCCTTCACCTTCAGACTCGGGACATCCTTTCCCCTTCAGACTCGGGACATCCCTTCCCCTTCAGACTCGGGACATCCCTTCACCTTCAGACTCGGGACATCCCTTCACCTTCAGACTCGGGACATCCCTTCACCTTCAGACTCGGGACATCCCTTCACCTTCAGACTCTAGACATCTCTTCACCTTCAGACTCGGGACATCCCTTCACCTTTAGACCCTAGACATCTCTTCACCTTCAGACTCGGGACATCCCTTCACCTTCAGACTTGGGACACCCCTTCACCTTCAGACTCGGGACATCCCTTCACCTTCAGACTTGGGACACCCCTTCACCTTCAGACTCTAGACATCCCTTCACCTTCAGACTCTGGACATCTCTTCACCTTCAGACTCGGGACATCCCTTCACCTTCAGACTCGGGACATCTCTTCACCTTCAGACTCGGGACATCCCTTCACCTTCAGACTCTAGACATCCCTTCACCTTCAGACTCAGGACATCCCTTCACCTTCAGACTCGGGACATCCCTTCACCTTCAGACTCGGGACATCCCTTTCCCTTCAGACTCTAGACATCTCTTCCCCTTCAGACTCGGGACATCCCTTCACCTTCAGACTCAGGACATCCCTTCCCCTTCAGACTCAGGACATCCCTTCACCTTCAGACTCGGGACATCCCTTCACCTTCAGACTCGGGACATCCCTTCACCTTCAGACTCAGGACATCCCTTCACCTTCAGACTTGGGACATCCCTTCACCTTTAGACTCGGGACATCCCTTCCCCTTCAGACTCTAGACATCTCTTCCCCTTCAGACTCGGGACATCCCTTCACCTTCAGACTCGGGACATCCCTTCACCTTCAGACTCAGGACATCCCTTCCCCTTCAGACACGGGACATCCCTTCACCTTCAGACTTGGGACATCCCTTCACCTTCAGACTCGGGACATCCCTTCACCTTCAGACTCGGACATCCCTTCACCTTCAGACTTGGGGCAGCCCTTCACCTTCAGACTCGGGACATCCCTTCACCTTCAGACTCGGGACATCCCTTCACCTTCAGACTCGGACATCCCTTCCCCTTCAGGCTCGGGACATCCCTTCCCCTTCAGACTCGGGACATCCCTTCCCCTTCAGACTTGGGACATCCCTTCACCTTCAGACTTGGGACATCCCTTCACCTTCAGACTCGGGACATCCCTTCACCTTCAGACGCAGGACATCCCTTCACCTTCAGACTTGGGACATCCCTTCACCTTCAGACTTGGGACATCCCTTCACCTTCAGACTTGGGACATCCCTTCACCTTCAGACTTGGGACATCCCTTCACCTTCAGACTTGGGACATCCCTTCACCTTCAGACTCGGGACATCCCTTCACCTTCAGACTCGGGACATCCCTTCACCTTCAGACGCAGGACATCCCTTCACCTTCAGACTTGTGACATCCCTTCACCTTCAGACTTGTGACATCCCTTCACCTTCAGACTTGTGACATCCCTTCACCTTCAGACTTGGGACATCCCTTCACCTTCAGACTTGGGACATCCCTTCACCTTCAGACTTGGGACATCCCTTCACCTTCAGACTTGGGACATCCCTTCACCTTCAGACTTGGGACATCCCTTCACCTTCAGACTCGGGACATCCCTTCACCTTCAGACTCGGGACATCCCTTCCCCTTCAGACTCGGGACATCCCTTCCCCTTCAGACTTGGGACATCCCTTCACCTTCAGACTTGGGACATTCCTTCACCTTCAGACTTGGAACATCCCGAGGACACCCAGAATGTCAGAGTAAATGTAGAAATACACAAGCCATCTGTGACAAACCCTTGTCCTCCACAGGACTCTGTCCGCTGTCAATGCTTTCCCTGTCTGGTACCACACAATCCAAGGCTCCCCCCCCCTCAGTCACCAGACAACACCTCAGTGTAGAGTGGCAAACAACAAACCTTGGAAAACAGAGCGGGTTAAACTGTCCAATGACAATGGACACACAGGTCAGGTGTGTTCAAACTTCTCATCAGTAAACAGTCTTATCCGCAGGGGGCTGCTGGGGGAATCCCCCCTCCCTCTTTCCTCACAGCAAATAATATTTTAGGCAGACACCACAATAGACAATAGAATACTGTCACACCTCAAACCATCCCAGCAAATAGTACACAACAGCATGAGACAACACACAATATATATATATATATATATATATATATATATATACAACATTGAGTCTGACTAGCTCAGACCATAGTGGGGTTCTCAGTCAGCCTGTACCCCTATTAGAGACACAGGGGGATCTACACATAAGAGGGGTCGGGGAAGCTTGACAAGGAGCCTCCAGAGCTCTCCAGGGTAAGCTGAGTCCCACAAATCCCCCATCCAAAGTGACTCCTGTCACACCATCCATAAAGAACATGTATGAAAATATGTTCTACAATCAGGTGCTGAATCTCAAATGACTGCGGGTATTGGGGAGAACCAAACACAAGTGTCCCCCCAAAACTGAAAACTTCTCAATAAGGTTTTTCTTCTTTTCAGGAGACACAGATGTGAGCAGAGTGTTGGATTTATCTCATTTGTTTTTTCTCTCAGCTTCCAGAGATGATCTGCAGGACACGGTGACAATCATCACCTGGGGATTGACCGTCGTCAGTATTATTGGAATCCTAATCGTGATGAACAGACTCGTGGGTATTCTCTAGAAGAGTACCTGAATGAAGACAACTGTGATTTCCAACACTGCTTCGGTGAATGATTTGTGAATCTGGTGAAAGTCGTCTTCTCCCCCCTTCCAGGGAACCGCGCTCAGATAAGGAAATGTCTTCCAGTGTGAAGATACATTGGATAGAAAGATATGAGAATCGTCTTCTGGTGGGGTGGTGGATCCGCTACATTTTAGCACTTCTTTTCTATATTTAAACTCTTTCTGGAGACGGGTGGACAACAAATACCAGATTGCCTTTTAAATTATTGTGCCTTGTTAAACTGTCTTTATTATTACTGTTACCGATCTGTTGCTGGTTGGGGGTTGGCGTGTTCCTCCATGGACTCGATTCTCAGGAATCTCTGCTGCTAATGATCACCGAATCTCTGATTTGTGTTTACATGATCTGATTGGAGGAATGTTACAGAGGGTGGTGGAGCCAATATCCGGCTGTGATCCATGAATGTCAAAGGGGCGTCGATGAGCCTGTATCCAGCCATGGTCCATGAATGTTATAGCAGGTGGTTGAGCTGATCTCTAGGCATGATCCATGAATGTCCAAGAGGGTGGTGGATCCATATTTAGCCATGGTTCAGGAATATCAAAAAGGGTGGAGGAGCTGGTGTCCAGCCATGGTCCATGAATGTCATAGAGGGCGGTGGAGATGGTGTCCAGGCACGATCCATAAATACCCAAGCGACTTGGTAAAGCTGATGTCCCAACATTGATCCATGAATACCAAAGAGGGTGGTTTAGCTGATGTCCAGCCATGGTCCAAAAATGTCATAGCAGGTGAACGAGACAGTAACAAGCCATGGTCCCCGAATGTCAAAGAGGGTGGTAGAGACAGCATGTAGTCATGGCCCATGAATGACAAAAAAGGGTGGAAGAGCTGGTGTCCAGCCATGGTCCATGAATGTCAAAATGGGAGGTGGAGATGGTGTCCAGGCACGATCCATAAATACCCAAGCGACTTGGTAAAGCTTCATGTCCAGCAAAGGTCCATGAATACCAAAGAGGGTGGTTTAGCTGGTGATCGGCCATGGTTTGTGAATGTCAAAGAGGGTGGTAGAGACAACATCTGGTCATGGTCCATGAATGTCAAAGAGGGTGCAAGAGCTTGGAAAACATGGAAATCGATGGACAGCCGCACTCCGGATAAACTTGAGAAAGTTGTCTTTATTGATAAAAGTAAGACATGTACATCCAAAGATACAGTCACATAAGGGGACAGCCGACGCGTTTCGCACACAGTTAGTGCTTAGTCATGGTGTGCAAGAGCTGGTGTCCAGCCATGGTCCAAAAATGTCATAGCAGGTGAACGAGACGGTAACAAGCCATGGTCCGTGAATGTCCAAGAGGGTTCTAGAGACAGCATCCAGTCATGGCCCATAAATGTCATAGCGAGTGGGGGAGACGGTATCCAGCCATGGTCATAAGCTATGACTAAGCACTAGTTTCAGTGCGAAACGCGGCAGTGGTTGTAGTGCTGTCCTTCTTTTAATAAAGGCTACAATTTGTTCAGAGTGCGGCTGTCCAGAGACAATTTTTGTTCCTGCTTTATCCAGCCATGGTCCATTGGTGTCAGAGGGTGGTGGAGCCAGTGCAGCCATGGTCCATGGGTGTCAGAGGGTGGTGGAGTCAGTGCCCAGCCATGGTCCATGGGTGTAAGAGGGTGGTGGAGCCAGTGCCCAGCCATGGTCCATGAATGTCAGAGAGTGGTGGAGCCAGTGCCCAGCCATGGTCCATGGGTGTCAGAGGGTGGTGGAGCCAGTGTCCAGCCATGGTCCATGAATGTCAGAGGGTGGTGGAGTCGGTGTCCAGCCATGGTCCATGGGTGTCAGAGGGTGGTGGAGCCAGTGTCCAGCCATAGTGCATGGGTGTCAGAGGGTGGTGGAGCCAGTGCCCAGCCATGGTCCATGAATGTCAGAGGGTGGTAGAGTCGGTGTCCAGCCATGGTCCATTGGTGTCAGAGGGTGGTGGAGCCGGTGTCCAGCCATGGTCCATGGGTGTCAGAGGGTGGTGGAGTCAGTGCCCAGCCATGGTCCATGAATGTCAGAGGGTGGTGGTGTCAGTGCCCAGCCATGATCCATGGGTGTAAGAGGGTGGTGGAGCCAGTGCCCAGCCATGGTCCATGAATGTCAGAGAGTGGTGGAGCCAGTGCCCAGCCATGGTCCATGGGTGTCAGAGGGTGGTGGAGCCGGTGTCCAGCCATGGTCCATGGGTGTCAGAGGGTGGTGGAGCCAGTGTCCAGCCATAGTGCATGGGTGTCAGAGGGTGGTGGAGTCAGTGCCCAGCCATGGTCCATGAATGTCAGAGGGTGGTGGAGTCGGTGTCCAGCCATGGTCCATTGGTGTCAGAGGGTGGTGGAGCCGGTGTCCAGCCATGGTCCATGGGTGTTAGAGGGTGGTGGAGTCAGTGCCCAGCCATGGTCCATGAATGTCAGAGGGTGGTGGAGTCGGTGTCCAGCCATGGTCCATGAATGTCAGAGGGTGGTGGTGTCAGTGCCCAGCCATGATCCATGGGTGTCAGAGGGTGGTGGAGCCGGTGTCCAGCCATGGTCCATGATAACAGAGGGTGGTGGAGCCGGTGTCCAGCCATGGTCCATGGGTGTCAGAGGGTGGTGGAGCCAGTGCCCAGCCATGGTCCATGGGTGTCAGAGGGTGGTGGAGTCAGTGCCCAGCCATGGTCCATGGGTGTCAGAGGGTGGTGGAGTCGGTGTCCAGCCATGGTCCATGAATGTCAGAGGGTGGTGGAGCCGGTGTCCAGCCATGGTCCATGGGTGTCAGAGGGTGGTGGAGCCAGTGCCCAGCCATGGTCCATGGGTGTCAGAGGGTGGTGGAGTCAGTGCCCAGCCATGGTTCATGAATGTCAGAGGGTGGTGGAGTCGGTGTCCAGCCATGGTCCATTGGTGTCAGAGGGTGGTGGAGCCGGTGTCCAGCCATGGTCCATGGGTGTTAGAGGGTGGTGGAGTCAGTGCCCAGCCATGGTCCATGAATGTCAGAGGGTGGTGGAGTCGGTGTCCAGCCATGGTCCATGAATGTCAGAGGGTGGTGGAGTCGGTGTCCAGCCATGGTCCATGAATGTCAGAGGGTGGTGGTGTCAGTGCCCAGCCATGATCCATGGGTGTCAGAGGGTGGTGGAGCCGGTGTCCAGCCATGGTCCATGATAACAGAGGGTGGTGGAGCCGGTGTCCAGCCATGGTCCATGGGTGTCAGAGGGTGGTGGAGCCAGTGCCCAGCCATGGTCCATGGGTGTCAGAGGGTGGTGGAGTCAGTGCCCAGCCATGGTCCATGGGTGTCAGAGGGTGGTGGAGTCGGTGTCCAGCCATGGTCCATGAATGTCAGAGGGTGGTGGAGCCGGTGTCCAGCCATGGTCCATGGGTGTCAGAGGGTGGTGGAACCAGTGCCCAGCCATGGTCCATGGGTGTCAGAGGGTGGTGGAGTCAGTGCCCAGCCATGGTTCATGAATGTCAGAGGGTGGTGGAGTCGGTGTCCAGCCATGGTCCATTGGTGTCAGAGGGTGGTGGAGCCGGTGTCCAGCCATGGTCCATGGGTGTTAGAGGGTGGTGGAGTCAGTGCCCAGCCATGGTCCATGAATGTCAGAGGGTGGTGGAGTCGGTGTCCAGCCATGGTCCATGAATGTCAGAGGGTGGTGGAGTCGGTGTCCAGCCATGGTCCATGAATGTCAGAGGGTGGTGGTGTCAGTGCCCAGCCATGATCCATGGGTGTCAGAGGGTGGTGGAGCCGGTGTCCAGCCATGGTCCATGATAACAGAGGGTGGTGGAGCCGGTGTCCAGCCATGGTCCATGGGTGTCAGAGGGTGGTGGAGCCAGTGCCCAGCCATGGTCCATGGGTGTCAGAGGGTGGTGGAGTCAGTGCCCAGCCATGGTCCATGGGTGTCAGAGGGTGGTGGAGTCGGTGTCCAGCCATGGTCCATGAATGTCAGAGGGTGGTGGAGCCGGTGTCCAGCCATTACCACCTGCAAGTTCCACTTGTCCAAAGGAGGATTACACTTCGTGTTCTTCATCCAACATCATGCCTGGAAATGCAGCTTTACCAGGCCTTAGATGGGGTGATATACAGAGGAGGGGTGGTGTCACCCTAGGACAGGACTATGAAGCTCCTCCCCCTCTCCTCCTCCACACAATATAGGAAGGAGGTCCAAGACAGCTGGGATCAGTTCAACTGATTAAAACTCAGTACAGGAAGTTATCAGCTCAAAAGATTTCTGGCAGGATCAACAGGTATATTTGATTGCACTTATTGTTACATATTCCTCATTTTGATCTTCAATGTTTAGAATTTTCATTAAAATTTGATGATTGTGTTATTTACGTTCCGTGTGTTTTATGTCCCGAGCCCGACTCATTCTAGAGCTGAATGGGGCCTAGTTGTCATATGTCTCCAGTCCACAACTCCCAGATCATGTCCCCAGTCGCCGACAACTCGAACGATCATGTCCCCAGTCTCTGACAACTCCAACGATCATGTCCCCAGTCTCCGACAACTCCAACGATCATGTCCCCAGTCTCCAACAACTCCTAGATCATGTCCCCAGTCTCCAACATCTACTAGATCATGTCCCCAGTCTCTAACATCTCCTAGATCATGTCCCCAGTCTCCGACAACTCCTAGATCATGTCCCTAGTCTCCGACAACTCCTAGATCATGTCCCCAGTCGCCGACAACTCCAAATATCATGTCCCCAGTCGCCGACAACTCCCAGATCATGTCCCCAGTCTCCGACAACTCCAAGATCATGTCCCCAGTCTCCAACATCTCCTAGATCATGTCCCCAGTCGCCAACAACTCCTAGATCATGTCCCCAGTCTCCAACATCTCCTACATCATGTCCCCAGTCTCCAACATCTCCTAGATCATGTCCCCAGTCTCCAACATCTCCTAGATCATGTCCCCAGTCGCCAACAACTCCTAGATCATGTCCCCAGTCTCCAACATCTCCTATATCATGTCCCCAGTCTCCAACATCTCCTATATCATGTCCCCAGTCTCCAACATCTCCTAGATCATGTCCCCAGTCTCCAACAACTCCTAGATCATGTCCCCAGTCTCCAACAACTCCTAGATCATGTCTCCAACATCTCGATCATGTCCCCAGTCTCCAACATCTCCTAGATCATGTCCCCAGTCTCCAACAACTCCTAGATCATGTCCCCAGTCTCCAACATCTCCTAGATCATGTCCCCAGTCTCCAACAACTCTTAGATCATGTCCCCAGTCTCCAACATTTCCTAGATCATGTCCCCAGTCTCCAACAACTCCTAGATCATGTCCCCAGTCTCCAACATCTCCTAGATCATGTCCCCAGTCCCCAACATCTCCTAGATCATGTCCCCAGTCTACAACATCTCCTAGATCATGTCCCCAGTCTCCAACAACTCCTAGATCATGTCCCCAGTCTCCAACAACTCCTAGATCATGTCCCCAGTCTCCAACAACTCCTAGATCATGTCCCCAGTCTCCAACAACTCCTAGATCATGTCCCCAGTCTCCAACATCTCCTAGATCATGTCTCCAGTCTCCAACAACTCCTAGATCATGTCCCCAGTCCCCAACATCCCCTAGATCATGTCCCCAGTCTCCAACATTTCCTAGATCATGTCCCCAGTCTCCAACATCTCCTAGATCATGTCCCCAATCTCCAACAACTCCTAGATCATGTCCCCAGTCTCCAACAACTCCTAGATCGTGTCCCCAGTCTCCAACATCTCCTAGATCATGTCTCCAGCCTCCAACAACAACTAGATCATGTCCCCAGTCTCCAACATCTCCTAGATCATGTCCCCTGTCTCCAACATCTCCAAGATCATGTCTCCAGTCTCCAACAACTCCTAGATCATGTCCCGACTCCCCAATCTCCAACAACTCCTAGATCATGTCCCCAGTCTCCAACATATCCTAGATCATGTCCCCAGTCTCCAACAACTCCTAGATCATGTCCCCAGTCTCCAACAACTCCTAGATCATGTCCCCAGTCTCCAACAACTCCTAGATCATGTCCCCAGTCTCCAACAACTCATTGTTCCCATATGTCCCCAGTCTCCAACATATCCTAGATCATGTCCCCAGTCTCCAACATATCTTAGATCATGTCTCCAGCCTCCAACAACTCCTAGATCATGTTCCCAGTCTCTAACATCTCCTAGATCATGTCCCCAATCTCCAACAACTCCTAGATCATGTCCCCAGTCTCCAACATCTCCTAGATCATGTCTCCAGCCTCCAACAACTCCTAGATCATGTCCCCAGTCTCCAACATCTCCTAGATCATGTCCCCAGTCTCCAACATCTCCTAGATCATGTCTCCAGTCTCCAAGAACTCCTAGATCATGTCCCGACTCTCCAGTCTCCAACAACTCCTAGATCATGTCCCCAGTCTCCAACATATCCTAGATCATGTCCCCAGTCTCCAACATATCCTAGATCATGTCCCCAGTCTCCAACAACTCCTAGATCATGTCCCCAGTCTCCAACAACTCCTAGATCATGTCCCCAGTCTCCAACAACTCATTGTTCCCATATGTCCCCAGTCTCCAACATATCCTAGATCATGTCCCCACTCCCCAGTCTCCAACATATCCTAGATCATGTCCCCAGACTCCAAGAACTCCTAGATCATGTCTCCAGCCTCCAACAACTCCTAGATCATGTTCCCAGTCTCTAACATCTCCTAGATCATGTCCCCAGTCTCCAACAACCCCTAGATCATGTCCCCAGTCTCCAACAACTCCTAGATCATGTCCCCAGTCTCCAACAACTCCTAGCTCATGTCCCCAGTCTCCAACAACTCCTAGATCATGTCCCCAGTCTCCAACATATCCTAGATCATGTCCCCAGTCTCCAACATATCCTAGATCATGTCCCTAGACTGCAACAACTCCCAGATTATGTCCCCAGTCTCCAACATCTCCTAGATCATGTCCCCAGTCTCCAACATCTCCTAGATCATGTCTCCAGTCTCCAACATCTCCTAGATTATGTCCCCAGTCTCCAACAACTCCTATTTCATGTCTCCAGTTTCCAACAACTCCTAGATCATGTCCCCAGTCTCTAACATCTCCTAGATCATGTCCCCAGTCTCCAACAACTCCTAGATCATGTCCCCAGTCTCCAACAACTCCTAGATCATGTCCCAAGTCTCCAACAACTCCTAGATCATGTCCCCAGTCTCCAACAACTCCTAGATCATGTAACCAGTCTCCAGCAACTCCTAGATCATGTCTCCAGTCTCCAACATCTCCTAGATCATGTCTCCAGTCTCCAACAACTCCTAGATCATGTCCCCAGTCTCCAACAACTCCTAGATCATGTCCCCAGTCTCCAACAACTCCTAGATCATGTCCCCAGTCTCCAACAACTCCTAGATCATGTCCCCAGTCTCCAACAACTCCTAGGTCATGTTCCCAGTCTCCAACAACTCCTAGATCATGTCTCCAGTCTCCAACATCTCCTAGATCATGTCCCCAGTCTCCAACAACTCCTAGATCATGTCCCCAGTCTCCAACAACTCCTAGATCATGTCCCCAGTCTCCAACAACTCCTAGATCATGTCTCCAGTCTCCAACATCTCCTAGATCATGTCCCCAGTCTCCAACAACTCCTAGATCATGTCTCCAGTCTCCAACAACTCCTAGATCATGTCCCCAGTCTCCAACATCTCCTAGATCATGACATCGAAATGAGATGGGAGGATGGAATGGTATAATAAATCTGAGTGACAGAAGTGATGAGCGCCCCCTGTGGGTCGGGGGTTATAGAATTGCTGCGTCTCCTCCACACCCCCTCTTGGCTCTTGAAATCCTCCTGATAAAGATGCAGCAAAAATCAATAGAAGTGAACCGACTGGTTCCAGTCCTGGAATGCTGAGCCGGGTAACGGGGATTTTTCTTGAGTCATCCATGACTAATGGATGTGCAGATTACCGAGGCTCCGAATTTTCCCCAAAAGGCTTCAAGCAACAAAAAAGAAACCCCATCCTTACACTCTAAAATTGACCACTCGACACACACTCCTTTTTGGAGTCGAATGGCCTTAGCAGCCATTTGTTTATTACAAAAACATAATACAATACAAAAATTATTCAACATACAATTTTAATGCATATAATACATCTTGCATAAACCGTTACAACAAAACAAACTGAGTTTTTAAACCATCCTGGTCTAGAGATCTTTGAAAGACAATTCTTTTCCCTAAATGGTTGTATCTGTACCCCATTAACCAAAAAGATCCCACGCCGTATATTACGCCAGCTCAGGGACAATTCCAATTTACCTCCTTCAGATACAACCACCTACCGAAAAACCATTGTTCCCATTTGTCTAGTTAGTAAGGGAAGGGACACCCATACCTCCAGATGGGCCCAACCCCCCTAAACCTCCATTAATTTCTCAACACCGCCTTCAAAGACCTCATAGACCTCCCGCCACAGCACACTTACGGGTGTGTCGCCCCCCTAAGACGGAGGGCCCGCTGAATGCCATCCTGCAAGCCTAGCTGCCACAGGTCAATGCCTATGGCATTCAGGTGAACGCCATCCGGACGCAAAAAAATGCCACGTCTCCTCCTCCAAATCCCGATGGTGCACGGCTACGCCTGCATTGCGAAGGAAAAATTTGGCCACCGCCTTGTTGACTTTGACCCTGGCCCTGTTGATCGAGCGAGCCAAACGCCATTCCGACCTGGCCACTATATCGGACCAAATAAAAATGGTATCCGGGAAAAAAGACTGAAGGCGCAGAAAGTCAAACTTGATGTGCCTGGTCAGCTCACGCGCACAGCGCAGACCAAGGTCATCACCGCCCACATGAAAAAGCATCACATCCGGGGCCCTATCCCAACTGGCATACTTGTGCATCTCCGGGACGACCCTTGACCAAAGCATGCCCGGAATACCCAGCCAACGCACCACTACCTCATTCTCAGGAAAACCCAACGACCTGCCCCCAGCCCGTACATCAGCCCTCCTGGCACCCCAATAAACATATGAATGTCCCATGATCCACACCAGGCAGGCCTCAGGATCTGAAAGAATAATGGGGAAAAAGGAAAGGGAAGGGGAAATGACAAAGCCCCCTAACGTACACAACGTCCACCCCACCACCCCCAAAACACTGCTGAACATAAAATATGGAAACACAGGATAGAGAAAGAAGAAATCATGAAACAAAAAACCCACGGCCCCACCAATATAGCGATTCACAACAAGTGAGGGCGAACATATGACCGGAAATGAGCCGACTGCCAACGGCCAATGCGTTGCACCACACTTGTCCCCCAAACCCCAGCGTGCCGCGTCCGTGGCCGCCCCTATGCGAAAAGAATGGGAAGAATAATTTTCTGCCCCCAGCCCAGCGGACACCAGGCATTTCCTAAAAACTGCCTGAAACTGGAAGCAAGACAAAGCAGTCGCATCCTCATGTTTAAAAAATACACCTGGGCCCTCGGGCCTGAGTTTACAAAATTCCCCCACAGCAGCAACCGGACACAGAGGGGATAATGGAATCGCTTTCAACTCAACCCGAGCCCCCCTTCGCAGAAACACGCCCACGGCGGACTCCCGGATCCAAACATCATGTACCCCTAGACCGCCGCCTCCCCGTTTACTGGGGCTAACGAGTTCGCCAACCCGGAAAGCCCCAAAAAATGCCAGGACAAAAACGGCCCGAAACAATACCTTCTCGTACTCAGAAACACATACTACCCCCAACTGGCCCACTACGGAGCCAAGAACCGCGAAAGAAACCAGACATCTCGTGTCAGATACTGCGCGACCCGCACGATAACCCCTCATGGCCCGCTTCACCAAAAAAGCCTTCGTCACATCCTTCGCCCCCGCAAGCTGGAACATAAAAGCCAAACCGGCCAACTTTCGAGAAACCCCAGCATCGAAATTCCTACCGATGAACAAAAGCAACAACTGTACCTCATCCCTCTCATGCGGACCTGCGTCTCCCAGGTCACTTACCAGAGCCCCCCATTCCTGCCAAACCTTACTGTATGCGGACCAGGTAGCCGTAGATAGCAACTGACGAATCAAGGAATGGGAAGTGGCAATGCAATGCTCCACAGCAGCTCGGGGGAGGGAATCCCGTGTAGCTCTGCATCCGGCGCCAATTGACGGGACCTGTGCCACTGGAAACGAGACAAAGCATCAGCCACTGAATTATCCACTCCCGGAACATGCACAGCAGACACAAAACAATTAAGCTGTAAACAAATCAGCACCAAGTGCCGCAATAATTGGATAACAGGAGGAGAAGAAGCCGAGTTGTTGTTAATAGCCTGCACTACCCCCATATTATCGCAATGGAATCGAACTCGACGATTACGAAAATCTTCACCCCAAAGTTCCACTGCCAGAACGATGGGAAACAACTCCAAAGCCGCAAGATTGCGCACCAGGCCAACCTCTCTCCATTCAGCCGGCCATTTGCCAGCGCTCCAACGCCCCTGGCAAAAAGCCCCAAAACCAGCCGAACCAGCCGCGTCTGTGTAGAGCTCCATGTCGAAATTCGACACCACCTGACCCAGCCAAAGGGAACGGCCATTGTAGGACGCCAGAAAAGTCTCCCAGACTCTCAAGTCCTCCCGATGGTCCTGCAACAGCCTGATGTAATGATGCGGCGACCTGACGCCAGCCGTAGCCGCCGCCAGACGCCGACAAAAAACTCGACCCATGGGCATAATGCGGCAGACAAAATTAAGTTTTCCGAGCAGAGATTGCAGGGCCCTCAACTGAATTTTCTTGCCCCGCACCGCAGCCGAAACCACAACTTTCAGATCCTCCAAATTGTCTAGAGGCAAGTGGCGCTCCATGGCCAAAGTGTCAATAACGATGCCCAAAAAACACAGTTCAGTGACTGGGCCCTCAGTCTTGTCCGCCGCTAAGGGGACACCAAACGAACCAAAAACATGTTGAACCGTAGACAGCAAGGAAGCGCAGATCGAACTTCCCGTTGGCCCTATACAAGGAAATCGTCCAGGTAATGAATGACCGAGGGACATCCCGAACCACCCAATTAAGAAACGTGCTAAACTGCTCGAACAGTGAACAGGAAATGGCACAGCCCATCGGCAAACATCTGTCAACAAAAAGCAAACCCTGCCATTGACAACCCAACAAACGGCAGCAACTGGGGTGTACCGGCAACAGCCGAAATGCCGCCTCAATGTCAGTCTTAGCCAACAACTCACCCTGACCATATCGGCGTACCAAATCCACTGCGGTATCAAACGATGTATAAGAAACTGCGCAGAGATCGGGGTCAATGGCATCATTAACAGACCCCCCCCGTGGATGCGACAAATGATGAATGAGCCGAAACATATTCGGCTCCTTCTTCGGCACCAACCCCAAGGGGAAACAACGAGATCGGGCACAGGCGGCGAATCAAAGGGGCCAGCCATACGACCCAACGCAACTTCTTTAAAAAAAAAATCTGAAACGATTTCTGGGTGATCCCGGGTAGAACGCACATTTTTGGCTGGAGGCGGGACCTCCTGCAACGTGCAATTTAAACGAAAACCCTCAACAAAACCCAGCTCCAATAACAAAGCCGCTGCACGATCAGGGTACCGCCTTAGAAACGGTGCCATCTTTTCTACCATCACCGGCGTCATCCCTTTTTCCAGAATCACCCCCTTTTCCACGTCCCCGCTTAAAACACTTCGCCTGCGGATGGGAGCCCCCACAGCTGGAACATTCGTGCCGGAAATGGCACTTGGCCCCAAATTTGCAGGTGCCGGAATTGAATTGCCAGCAGAAACCCACGCGATTACCGGCCGGTTGTGCAGTGGAGGCCGCACCCCCGGCCCCGCCGTGACAGGGCGCCACCGAATTCCTGGGAGAAGACATCAGCTTCATCCAAAGGCTTATGTCCTTGTGGTCCCAACGAATAGAAGGGCGAACCGCTTTACGCTGGCGAAATTGCTCGTTGTAACGCAGCCAAGCCACTCCCCCGTAAACCCGTTGTGCCTCGCCAATGGAATCCAAATGACAAAAAAGGGAGCAATTTTCCAGGAGCCTTTTTTCCAATGACACCCGCCAAAATCGCAAACGCTTGCAACCAATTGGCAAACGTGCGAGGAATGAGCCGATACCGGCGCCGTACCTCTTCCTCTTTCTTACTCTCATCTGGTTTAACCTTGTCCAAATAACATTTTTCCAAGGGCAACAAAGAAAAAATTTCAACATATTCCCCCTTCCAAATATACGTTCCCTCACCTCCTGCTTCAGATGGGCCCCCAAAGGCCCCTCGAAACAGACATACACTTTGCATTTAGCGGCATCCGCCAAATGCACCCCGTCTGCCGGAACAGCTACTTTGGCAGTCACAGCCGTACCCGTCGCCACCACCGGAGGTGGGTCCAAGGGAGCGGCTGTCCCCGACCCAACCGTCACCGCGGCCCCCAACACCCCCGAAAACCCAGCAGGCGGGCACCACCTGCACAACAGTTGGAACGGGGGAAGCGTGGGCAGCAGCCTAGGCCACCGTAGGGGGGAGGGGCCCCGACCGACCGCGCACCGGCCTCACAACGCGTCAGGACATCGCGCAAACCCGCTAACAAGGCACCTAAAACACACTACCCCTGCGCCGTAGCCAGGGCCATGGGGGAAGAAACCACAGCAATGCTAGCATCCCCTGACAAACCCCCCTGCCCCACAGGCCCCCCAGCAAACCCCAGAGGAGCCCCCAAAGCAGAGACAGGAGTAGGAGAAGCAGCTGAAAAAGAAAGATTAGAGGCACCAGTCTTACCTGGCTGTCGCTGCCCCACAGGACATCCAGCCGTTGCCGCGGCTCCCCGCGCCGTCTCCTGGATCTCACCGACCACCGCCGCCACGACTTCCTCATCCGACCAGTCCTCCGCCGCCGACGACACCCCAGCCTCCACTCGCCTGGAACGTGGAGGCCGCAACTCGACCAGGCCGCACCGCACCGGGAGTAGGCCACAAATCCTGTTCACTAGGATGCGCCGGACGCCGCCCGATGACGTCATCACTGCGCGCCGTACTAGGAGTCCCAGGCCCCACCGTGAGGCTGCTGCTGGAAGCTCTAGGCCGGGCTGGAGGAGCCCGCCGATCGGCCGAACGGCCCCGCTCGTCCCCGCCGTCAGTCTGCCTCTGTAAGGATTGGTATTACTTACTGCCGTGCAGTGTTATTTATTGTGTATGGACCGCAGCTGCAGAGGCTTGTCAGGTCTAACCACCAGGTCACTCTCAATTTAGTTTAGAAAGTTTGGGGTTAAATCATCATATCCTCTAACCGAAACCAACTCAAACTAGCTTATTACCTCATAAGCTCAAAAGGAAGGAATAATGAGTATACTCCTTTAAATGGACTATTAAGCAGATATTGAGATATTGATATTAGCGCATATACATCCTCAATAGATAGAAACTATATTGTTACTTCACAATAGAGTGGATCATAGAGATAGATATAGTCCATTTATATCATGAGATATATGTAATGTGAAACCAGAGAAATCACCAATGTAACTAGTATCAATGTAGAAAGGAAATCAGATTATACACCAAGATACTTGAGGTTCTGCTGAGAGCAGTAGTCCATGGATTAGGGAACTAGTGATAATACTGACAGCTGAACAGATTGATTATCAAAGATACTTGCGGTTCTGCTGAGAGCAGTAGTCCATGGGTTAAGCAACTAGAGATAATACTGAGAGTTGAACAGATTGATTATCAAAGATACTTGCGGTTCTGCTGAGAACAGTAGTCCCTGGGTAAAGATCCTGTCTGTATAGAGATTGTCAACAGTGAAGATGGAATGAGAGGATCAGTGGATGTCAGGTAGAAGTCCTCTGAGGTCTGTGCTGTCAAAGCGCTGCTGACTGTAGATCAGGTCTGGTCTCTGGAGGTGACTGAGGTGGAGCGTGTAGGCAGGGTGTTCCAAGGTGACGGCAGGTATCCGACAAAATAACAGAACACCCTGCCGTCATCTTTGGGGGTTTAAATAGCCGCAAATTCGCGGGGAAATTGGAAGAGACGCTGGTCGCACTTCCACGTTCCAGCGTGGAACGCACATGTCCGCGCACCGGAAGTGACGCGGGTAACCTGCAAAACCAAGCGCAGCTGTCTGAATCGGACAGATCTGGGACTGTATGAGAGAAGTAGCATCAAAGATGTTACATACTCCCCTCCTCAAGGGGGCACCACGGGTGTTCCCAGAAGGAGATGGTCGGTCTGGATATCTTTGGTGAAAAAGTCTTACTAAGCGAGGGGCATGTATGTCTGAGGAATTTTCCCAAGAATCATCGTTTTGATCATAACCCTTCCATCGTACCAAATATTGAAGGGTAGAAGCACGTCTTCTAGAGTCTAAGATCTTTTCAACTTCGTATTCCGTCTGACCAAGTATTTCCACAGGTGGAGGTGGGCAAGGTTTCCTGTTAGGGAATGGATTAGGAACATAAGGTTTAATTAAAGAGACATGGAAAGACGAATGAATTTTCCAGTCTGTGGGTAGAAGCAATCTAACCGCATTAGGGTTAATCAAATGGGTGATTTGGAAAGGTCCCGTGAATTGCGTGCCTAACTTCTTTGAGGGTATTTTAAAATGAAGATTACGTGTGGATAGCCAAACCAAATCCCCAACCTTATATTCAGGAGGTGTTGACCTATGGGCATCATAATTCTTCTTTTGTCTTTGTTGAGCGATCTCCAAGTTGGAACGTAGAGTAGTCAAAGTATTTTTAAGAGTAGAAAGGTAATCATCAACTGCTGGAACAACGTTTGGGGGGTAGTTGGTTGGTAAACTGTTTGGGTGAAAACCATAATTGGCGAAGAAAGGTGTGAATCTGGATGAAGAACTGGTTGAGTTGTTATATGAGAATTCGGCTAATGGAAGTAATTGATACCAATCGTCTTGTAGGTGTGTACAGTAGCATCTTAGATACTGTTCAAGGATCTGATTGAGACGTTCTGTTTGACCGTTGGTTTGCGGATGGTAGGCGGTGGACATTCGATGGTCGATTTGTAGACTTTTACAGAGGGTCTTCCAAAATTTAGAAATGAATTGGGAACCACGGTCAGAGATTATTTGAGAGGGAAGTCCATGAATTTTAAGGATATTGGAAATGAAAGCATTAGCTGTCTCAAGGGAAGTTGGTAATTTTTTCAGGGGTATGAAATGTGCCATCTTCGTGAGTAGATCTACTGTGACCATGATGGTATTGGCACCGTTTGACCTAGGTAAATCAACTATAAAGTCAATCGACAAAACATCCCATGGTCTTTTAGGTATTGGAATAGATGTAAGTAGACCAAATGGAGGTTTCTTGGAATGCTTGTTTCGAGCACAAATCTCACATGACGTCACATAGTCGTAAATCATTTTAGAAAGGTTGGGCCACCAATAGTCTCTCTTAACGAGATGAGTAGTCTTGTTGATCCCAGGGTGACCTGCTAAAGGTGAATCATGAAGATGTTTAAGTAATAGGAGTTGTAAATTAGGAGGGACATAGATTTTGTTGTTGTAAGTATAGACACCATCTGAAGATTTGGTAAGATCCTTTGGTAGAGAGGTGGTATCTGCAGCGAGTGATTGTGAGATTAATTGTCTGAAAGAGGTGTAAACTCCAATGAATCTATTAGATGGAATAACAGAGAGTGGAGGAATCTCAGTGTCTTGATCTTCATGTAATCGTGAAAGAGAGTCAGCCTTCACGTTTTGTGAACCAGGTCTGTAGGAAATGTAAAAATCAAACCTGTCAAAAAAAAGACTCCATCTGACTTGGCGGGCTGAGAGTGTCTTACATGTTTTTAGATGTTGTAAATTACGGTGATCCGTGAGAATGGTTATTGGGTGTGTAGAACCTTCTAATAAATGTCTCCAGTTTTGTAAGGCGTCTTTGATTGCAAGAAGTTCCTTTTCTCCAATAGGATAATTTTTTTCCGCAGGTGATAGGGTCCTGGAGTAAAATGCGACAGGATGGAGTGGTTCGGAGAGGGTTGGACGTTGTGAAAGAATAGCACCTAAAGCATAATGGGAGGCATCCACTTCCACGGTAAAATGATACTGTGGGTTAGGTAATTCTAAAATTGGGGCTGTAGTATAGGAGAGTTTAAGAGAGTCAAAGGATTCCTGGGCTTCCTTAGTCCAGGAAAAGGGTGTCTTGGTGCTGGTGAGGGTACTTAAAGGTTTGACAATAGCTGAGAAGTTTTTTATGAATTTACGATAGTAGTTGGAAAAACCAAGGAAACGTTGAAGAGCTTTCCTTGATTGAGGAATTGGCCAAGAGATGATACAATCCACCTTTGAGCGGTCCATCTGGATACCGTCAGGTGTAATTTGGTACCCAAGGAATGAAATGCTAGACTGGCCGAAAACGCATTTCTCCAGCTTGGCATATAGAGAATGCGTTCTAAGCCTAGCTAGAACCCATCGAACATGTTTGATATGTTCTTCAAGTGAATCGGAATAAATCAATATATCGTCCAGGTATATTACTACACAGATGTCAAGCAAATCTCTAAAGATGTCATTTATGAACCACTGGAATGTCGCGGGTGCATTACACAACCCAAATGGCATAACAGTGTATTCATAGAGTCCATAGCGGGTTTTGAAAGCGGTCTTCCATTCGTCTCCTGGACGAATCCTGATTAGGTTGTAGGCTCCTCTAAGATCTAGTTTTGTGAAAATTTTTGAAGTTTGGAGACGTTCGATAAGTTCCGGAATGAGAGGAAGTGGGTATCGATTCTTTATGGTAATAGTGTTTAAGGCTCTGTAGTCAATGATAGGGCGTAAAGATCCATCCTTGTTTTTGACGAAGAACATAGCAGCACTTGCTGGTGAAGTGGAAGGTCTAATAAAGCCCTTCTTTAGATTTTCGTCTAGGTAGAGCTTAAGATGTTCAAGTTCTGGTTGTGAGAGCGGATAGATACGAGCAGTAGGAATTGGACAGTCTGGATTTAAATCTATAGGGCAGTCGTATATACGATGAGGGGGAAGATTGTCTGCGTTAATCTTACTGAATACATCTAAAAAATCCTGTATGTAAGCAGGTAAGTCTTTACAGCTTACATCTGTGGAGAGAATGGTATGTTTTGGGTAACAATTATTTTGACAGAAAGTGGAGTTTAAATTGAGAGAGTGCTTAGACCAACGGAAAGTTGCTTGGTGAGATAATAACCAGGGTAGACCAAGAACAATTGGAAATATTGGAGATGGGATAACATCAAAAACTAGAGTCTCTGTATGGTTATTCCCAGAAGTGACCAGTAGAGGTGTAGTCTGAGAGGAAATTGGGCCAGAAGAAGAGGTAGAACCATCAATAAAAGTGACAGAGAGTGGATTTTGTTTAAGCACACAGGGAATTTTATTTTCATTCACAATATTTAAATCAATAAAGTTGCCACAGGCACCGGTGTCGATCATTGCGTTGATAGTGATTCTATCTTGGTCCCACTGTAAGGTAAGGGAGACATAAATGAAACGATTAGTGGTACTTCTGGGTGGAATGGTCCTACATATATTAGATATGTTACCTTCAATGTTCCTCCTTAGGAGTGGGCAGGTGGAGACTAAGTGATCTGGAGCTGCGCAATATAGACAGAGATTATGAGCTCTACGGCGCTGTTTCTCTGCTTGTGACAGAGGGCCCTTGACAGCTCCCAGTTCCATGGGAACCTCCTTTGGTGGTGATTTAAACCTTTTGAATTGGGGGGGTAAGTAGGTGTTGCCTCTTTCAGCCTTCCTCTCTCTGAGGCGTCGGTCTATGGTGAGTGAAAGATGCATAAGCTCTTCTAGAGTTGCAGGAAGTTCCACACGTGCTAACTCATCTTTCATGGATTCAGACAACCCAAGTCTGAATTGGTTTCGTAAAGATATATCAGTCCACTGAGTTTCTCTACACCAACATTTAAATTCGGATATGAACTCCTCCACTGGTCTCTTTCCTTGTTTAAGGCTCCTAATATTATTTTCCGCTGTTAGCTGCCTATTAGGATCTTCATATAGAAGTGACATCTCATCCAAAAAGGTCTCGAAAGCACCAAGTAATTCACCATGTTCAAGCAGATATGCGTCAGCCCAGAGCCTAGGTTCTCCCTTTAAATAGGAGATAAGGGTGAGAATGCGAACCCTGTCTGAATAATAGGTTCGTGGGCGCAAATCAAACATGAGGCGACAGGAGCTAATAAACTGACGGAAAATCTTTCGGTCTCCTGAAAATGGTTCTGGGGTGCAGACCTTAGGTTCAGGCCTGTCCCTAGCTTGGACAAAATTTTGGTTACGCAAAGTATCATTTTCTAGGCGAAGTTCGTTCATCGTGGCTGTAAGGTTATCAACTCTTTGTGAAAGTCCAACAAGGTGGTTTGCAAGCTCTGCTGGTTCCATTACAATAATTTTCTTTATTAAGGGGTTCTGTTATTATGTAAGGATTGGTATTACTTACTGCCGTGCAGTGTTATTTATTGTGTATGGACCGCAGCTGCAGAGGCTTGTCAGGTCTAACCACCAGGTCACTCTCAATTTAGTTTAGAAAGTTTGGGGTTAAATCATCATATCCTCTAACCGAAACCAACTCAAACTAGCTTATTACCTCATAAGCTCAAAAGGAAGGAATAATGAGTATACTCCTTTAAATGGACTATTAAGCAGATATTGAGATATTGATATTAGCGCATATACATCCTCAATAGATAGAAACTATATTGTTACTTCACAATAGAGTGGATCATAGAGATAGATATAGTCCATTTATATCATGAGATATATGTAATGTGAAACCAGAGAAATCACCAATGTAACTAGTATCAATGTAGAAAGGAAATTAGATTATACACCAAGATACTTGAGGTTCTGCTGAGAGCAGTAGTCCATGGATTAGGGAACTAGTGATAATACTGACAGCTGAACAGATTGATTATCAAAGATACTTGCGGTTCTGCTGAGAGCAGTAGTCCATGGGTTAAGCAACTAGAGATAATACTGAGAGTTGAACAGATTGATTATCAAAGATACTTGCGGTTCTGCTGAGAACAGTAGTCCCTGGGTAAAGATCCTGTCTGTATAGAGATTGTCAACAGTGAAGATGGAATGAGAGGATCAGTGGATGTCAGGTAGAAGTCCTCTGAGGTCTGTGCTGTCAAAGCGCTGCTGACTGTAGATCAGGTCTGGTCTCTGGAGGTGACTGAGGTGGAGCGTGTAGGCAGGGTGTTCCAAGGTGACGGCAGGTATCCGACAAAATAACAGAACACCCTGCCGTCATCTTTGGGGGTTTAAATAGCCGCAAATTCGCGGGGAAATTGGAAGAGACGCTGGTCGCACTTCCGCGTTCCAGCGTGGAACGCACATGTCCGCGCACCGGAAGTGACGCGGGTAACCTGCAAAACCAAGCGCAGCTGTCTGAATCGGACAGATCTGGGACTGTATGAGAGAAGTAGCATCAAAGATGTTACAGCCTCCTCCTCACCACCGGCGACGCGCCTCCTCGTCCAGGAACATCCACGCCAGAGGCCAGGCCGGCGCCCGCCAATTCTTCTCGCCCACGTCGCGCCCCCCGCCGGGCAGGGGGGAGGCCTGCAGATGCAGCCGGGTCGGAAGGGACTCCCAGGGAAGGGCAAAGCCGGATGCAGCACCCCCTCCATGGGTCCGATGGGAGCGGGAAACCCGCCCCACCGCCTGGCTAGGCCCCACTGGAGCCTGTGGAGCGGTGGGATTGGAGCCACCAGGAAGGGGGGCCCCCAAACGGTCGTGCACCGACCGGGATAACTCAGGGCTGAACCGCTCGGGGGGCCTGGAAATCTGGGAACGCGTGTGGCCCTGTGGAGCAGGTGAAGGCTGGGGAGGGGATGTAGCCCGGCCGGGCTGCTGAATGAGGCCCAAAATGGCAGCCTGGAGCCACACAGGACCCCTGGCCACCCCCTCAGCCCTGAGCTGGGACAACCACGGTTCAAGATCCATGGTCGGTAAGTCCAAAAAAAAATTTGTATTGTTTCTCTAAGGCAAAAGAAAAATGGAGCTAACAGGAATAGGTGAAATTTGTTGTTCCTTCTTCTGCCACGAGCTCCGACTGAAGCTGGTGGCCTAAGAAACACTCCTTGTGCTACCCCCCTTGGCAACCTCCCCCAACCACCTGACTGCCCTAACCCAAAACAACATGTCCCAGCTACTCCCCCTAAACCATACTCTACCTACTCCGCCCCACTGCCCCCCTTAGTCATGCCGGCTCCTCCTTTCTTTATGGTCACCTGAGAATGTTATGACTGAGAATATCTTACTCATCGGGCCCCTCCCCCGTCTGGGGCGATAAACATTATCTGATTACACTTCTAGTAATAAGGAACTGAAGGTAATTACTAAGCTACTGTTATAAAGCATCTCTTCTCCAGGTGAGACTCATCTCTCCTCTGAAGTCTCATTCTCCGGTCTCTTCTCCTCCAGGTGAGACTCTTCTCCAGGTGAGGCTCATCTCTCCTCTGAAGTCTCATTCTCCGGTCTCTTCTCCTCCAGGTGAGACTCATCTCTCCTCTGAAGTCTCATTCTCCGGTCTCTTCTCCTCCAGGTGAGACTCTTCTCCAGGTGAGGCTCATCTCTCCTCTGAAGTCTCATTCTCCGGTCTCTTCTCCTCCAGGTGAGACTCATCTCTCCTCTGAAGTCTCTTCTTCTACAGGTGAGGCTCATCTCTCCTCTGAAGTCTCTTCTTTTACAGGTGAGGCTCATCTCTCCTCTGAAATCTCTTCTTTTACAGGTGAGGCTCATCTCTCCTCTGAAGTCTCTTCTTTTACAGGTGAGGCTCATCTCTCCTCTGAAGTCTCTTCTTTTACAGGTGAGGCTCATCTCTCCTCTGAAATCTCTTCTTTTACAGGTGAGGCTCATCTCTCCTCTGAAGTCTCTTCTTCTACAGGTGAGGCTCATCTCTCCTCTGAAGTCTCTTCTTTTACAGGTGAGGCTCATCTCTCCTCTGAAATCTCTTCTTTTACAGGTGAGGCTCATCTCTCCTCTGAAGTCTCTTCTTCTACAGGTGAGGCTCATCTCTCCTCTGAAGTCTCATTCTCCGGTCTCTTCTCCTCCAGGTGAGGCTCATCTCTCCTCTGAAGTCTCATTCTCCGGTCTCTTCTCCTTCAGGTGAGACTCATCTCTCCTCTGAAGTCTCATTCTCCGGTCTCTTCTCCTCCAGGTGAGGCTCATCTGTCCTCTAAAGTCTCATTCTCCGGTCTCTTCTCCTCCAGGTGAGGCTCATCTCTCCTCTGAAGTCTCATTCTCCGGTCTCTTCTCCTCCAGGTGAGGCTCATCTCTCCTCTGAAGTCTCATTCTCCGGTCTCTTCTCCTTCAGGTGAGGCTCATCTCTCCTCTGAAGTCTCATTCTCCGGTCTCTTCTCCTCCAGGTGAGACTCATCTCTCCTCTGAAGTCTCATTCTCCGGTCTCTTCTCCTCCAGGTGAGGCTCATCTGTCCTCTAAAGTCTCATTCTCCGGTCTCTTCTCCTCCAGGTGAGGCTCACCTGTCCTCTGAAGTCTCATTCTCCGGTCTCTTCTCCTCCAGGTGAGGCTCACCTGTCCTCTGAAGTCTCATTCTACGGTCTCTTCTCCTCCAGGTGAGGCTCACCTGTCCTCTGAAGTCTCATTCTCCGGTCTCTTCTCCAGGTGAGGCTCATCTCTCCTCTGAAGTCTCTTCTTCTACAGGTGAGGCTCATCTCTCCTCTGAAGTCTCATTCTCCGGTCTCTTCTCCTCCAGGTGAGACTCATCTCTCCTCTGAAGTCTCTTCTTCTACAGGTGAGGCTCATCTCTCCTCTGAAGTCTCTTCTTCTACAGGTGAGGCTCATCTCTCCTCTGAAATCTCTTCTTTTACAGGTGAGGCTCATCTCTCCTCTGAAGTCTCTTCTTCTACAGGTGAGGCTCATCTCTCCTCTGAAGTCTCTTCTTCTACAGGTGAGGCTCATCTCTCCTCTGAAGTCTCATTCTCCGGTCTCTTCTCCTCCAGGTGAGACTCATCTCTCCTCTGAAGTCTCATTCTCCGGTCTCTTCTCCTCCAGGTGAGACTCACCTGTCCTCTGAAGTCTCATTCTCCGGTCTCTTCTCCTCCAGGTGAGGCTCACCTGTCCTCTGAAGTCTCATTCTCCGGTCTCTTCTCCAGGTGAGGCTCATCTCTCCTCTGAAGTCTCATTCTCCAGTCTCTTCTCCTCCACGTGAGGCTCACCTGTCCTCTGAAGTCTCATTCTCCAGTCTCTTCTCCTCCAGGTGAGGCTCATCTCTCCTCTGCAGTCTCATTCTCCGGTCTCTTCCCCTCCAGGTGAGGCTCACCTGTCCTCTGAAGTCTCATTCTCCGGTCTCTTCTCCAGGTGAGGCTCATCTCTCCTCTGAAGTCTCATTCTCCAGTCTCTTCTCCTCCAGGTGAGGCTCATCTCTCCTCTGAAGTCTCATTCTCCGGTCTCTTCCCCTCCAGGTGAGGCTCACCTGTCCTCTGAAGTCTCATTCCCCCGGTCTCTTCTCCAGGTGAGACTCATCTCTCCTCTGAAGTCTCATTCTCTGGTCTCTTCTCCTCCAGGTGAGACTCATCTCTCCTCCGAAGTCTCATTCCCCCGGTCTCTTCTCCAGGTGAGACTCATCTCTCCTCTGAAGTCTCATTCTCCGGTCTCTTCCCCTCCAGGTGAGACTCATCTCTCCTCCGAAGTCTCATTCTCCGGTCCCTTCTCCAGGTGAGACTCATCTCTCCTCTAAAGTCTCATTCTCCAGTCTCTTCTCCTCCAGGTGAGGCTCACCTGTCCTCTGAAGTCTCATTCTCTGGTCTCTTCTCCTCCAGGTGATTCTCATCTCTCCTCTGAAGTCTCATTCTCCGGTCTCTTCTCCTCCACGTGAGGCTCACCTGTCCTCTGAAGTCTCATTCTCCGGTCTCTTCTCCTCCAGGTGAGACTCATCTGTCTTCTGAAGTCTCATTCTCTGGTCTCTTCTCCTCCAGGTGAGGCTCATCTCTCCTCTGAAGTCTCATTCTCCGGTCCCTTCTCCAGGTGAGACTCATCTCTCCTCTAAAGTCTCATTCTCCAGTCTCTTCTCCTCCAGGTGAGGCTCACCTGTCCTCTGAAGTCTCATTCTCTGGTCTCTTCTCCTCCAGGTGATTCTCATCTCTCCTCTGAAGTCTCATTCTCCAGTCTCTTCTCCTCCAGGTGAGGCTCACCTGTCTTCTGAAGTCTCATTCTCTTGTCTCTTCTCCTCCAGGTGAGGCTTACCTGTCCTCTGAAGTATCTTCTACTCCAGGTGAGGCTCATCTCTCCTCTGAAGTCTCCTTTTCCTCCCTGTTCTCCAGGTGAGGCTTACCTGTCCTCTGAAGTCTCTTCTCCTCCAGGTGAGACTCATCTGTCCTCTGAAGTCTCATTCTCTTGTCTCTTCTCCTCCAGGTGAGGCTTACCTGTCCTCTGAAGTATCTTCTCCTCCAGGTGAGGCTCATCTCTCCTCTGAAGTCTCCTTTTCCTCCCTGTTCTCCAGGTGAGGCTTACCTGTCCTCTGAAGTCTCTTCTCCTCCAGGTGAGACTCATCTGTCCTCTGAAGTCTCATTCTCTGGTCTCTTCTCCTCCAGGTGAGGCTTACCTGTCCTCTGAAGTATCTTCTCCTCCAGGTGAGGCTCATCTCTCCTCTGAAGTCTCATTCTCCGGTCTCTTCTCCTCCAGGTGAGGCTCATCTGTCCTCTGAAGTCTCATTCTCCGGTCTCTTCTCCTCCAGGTAAGGCTCATCTCTCCTCTGAAGTCTCATTCTCTGATCTCTTCAATGTCTTTCTATGTCTTCTGTATCTCTCTATCGGTCTCTATGTCTTCTGTGTCTCACTACCGCGTTTCCCCGAAAATAAGCCGTAGCAGGATTTCCAAGCATTTCCGAAATATAAGCCATCCCCCCAAAAATAAGACGTAGTGATGGGCGTGACTATGCGTAGCGGATCGGTAAACAAGACGTGATAGGCGTATGTACCGTAGTGTACTGGTGCGGAGCTGTAAAGAAGTCATGCAGTCCTTCTTATCTGCTCCATCGTGACAGCGGCTGCGGTATCTCTAGGTGACCGGAGAGGTGTCGGCAGCCCCATCAATAAGGTCGGCTCCCCCTGTCAGGCCCCGCTGAAAGTGAAAGTGAAAAGTGAGGAGCAGGACACTCTGTCTTCAGGGGAAGAAGTAAAGCTGCTCCACAGAACTGACCAGCAACAGTCTCTCACCCCCCACACACACCAGGGGAGAGGGGGAAAAGCTGAAGCAACAGTCTCTCACCCCCCACACACACCAGGGGAGAGGGGAAAAGCTGAAGCAAACAGTCTCTCACCCCCCACACACACCAGGGGAGAGGGGGAAAAGCTGAAGCAAACAGTCTCTCACCCCCCACACAAACACCAGGGGAGAGGGGGAAAAGCTGAAGCAAACAGTCTCTCACCCCCCACACAAACACCAGGGGAGAGGGGGAAAAGCTGAAGCAAACAGTCTCTCACCCCCCCCACACACACCAGGGGAGAGGGGGAAAAGCTGAAGCAAACAGTCTCTCACCCCCCACACACACCAGGGGAGAGGGGAAAAGCTGAAGCAAACAGTCTCTCACCCCCCACACACACCAGGGGAGAGGGGGAAAAGCTGAAGCAAACAGTCTCTCACCCCCCACACAAACACCAGGGGAGAGGGGGAAAAGCTGAAGCAAACAGTCTCTCACCCCCCACACACACCAGGGGAGAGGGGGAAAAGCTTCAGCAAACAGTCTCTCACCCCACACACACACCAGGGGAGAGGGGGAAAAGCTGAAGCAAACAGTCTCTCACCCCCCACACACACCAGGGGAGAGGGGGAAAAGCTTCAGCAAACAGTCTCTCACCCCCCACACACACCAGGGGAGAGGGGAAAAGCTGAAGCAAACAGTCTCTCACCCCCCACACACACCAGGGGAGAGGGGGAAAAGCTTCAGCAAACAGTCTCTCACCCCCCACACACACCAGGGGAGAGGGGAAAAGCTGAAGCAAACAGTCTCTCACCCCCCACACACACCAGGGGAGAGGGGGAAAAGCTGAAGCAAACAGTCTCTCACCCCCCACACACACCAGGGGAGAGGGGGAAAAGCTTCAGCAAACAGTCTCTCACCCCACACACACACCAGGGGAGAGGGGGAAAAGCTGAAGCAAACAGTCTCTCACCCCCCACACACACCAGGGGAGAGGGGGAAAAGCTTCAGCAAACAGTCTCTCACCCCCCACACACACCAGGGGAGAGGGGAAAAGCTGAAGCAAACAGTCTCTCACCCCCCACACACACCAGGGGAGAGGGGGAAAAGCTTCAGCAAACAGTCTCTCACCCCCCACACACACCAGGGGAGAGGGGGAAAAGCTGAAGCAAACAGTCTCTCACCCCCCACACACACACCAGGGGAGAGGGGGAAAAGCTTCAGCAAACAGTCTCTCACCCCCCACACACACCAGGGGAGAGGGGAAAAGCTGAAGCAAACAGTCTCTCACCCCCCACACACACCAGGGGAGAGGGGAAAAGCTGAAGCAAACAGTCTCTCACCCCACACACACACCAGGGGAGAGGGGGAAAAGCTGAAGCAAACAGTCTCTCACCCCCCACACACACCAGGGGAGAGGGGAAAAGCTGAAGCAAACAGTCTCTCACCCCCCACACACACCAGGGGAGAGGGGGAAAAGCTTCAGCAAACAGTCTCTCACCCCCCACAAACACCAGGGGAGAGGGGAAAAGCTGAAGCAAACAGTCTCTCACCCCCCACACACACCAGGGGAGAGGGGGAAAAGCTTCAGCAAACAGTCTCTCACCCCCCACACACACCAGGGGAGAGGGGGAAAAGCTGAAGCAAACAGTCTCTCACCCCCCACACACACACCAGGGGAGAGGGGGAAAAGCTGAAGCAAACAGTCTCTCACCCCCCACACACACCAGGGGAGAGGGGAAAAGCTGAAGCAAACAGTCTCTCACCCCCCACACACACCAGGGGAGAGGGGAAAAGCTGAAGCAAACAGTCTCTCACCCCCCACACACACCAGGGGAGAGGGGGAAAAGCTTCAGCAAACAGTCTCTCACCCCCCACACACACCAGGGGAGAGGGGAAAAGCTGAAGCAAACAGTCTCTCACCCCCCACACACACCAGGGGAGAGGGGGAAAAGCTTCAGCAAACAGTCTGCTACTGAGCCCAAAGAGATCACCCTAGAAGACGACTTCACTGTATTTGAATAAATGTAGATTGTTGTACCATACCCGCCGGTAATAAAAATAAGACATCCCCTGAAAATAAGCCATAGTGTGTTTTCTTGAGGAAAAATAAATATAAGACAGTGTCTTATTTTCGGGGAAACACGGTGGGACAGATTCAGAAAGAGATACGACGGCGTATCTCTGAGTCCGGCCGTCGTATCTATGCGCCTGATCCATAGAATCAGTTACGCATAGATCTCCCAAAGATCCGACCGGCGTAAGTGTCTTACACCGTCGTATCTTAGGCTGCAATTTCACGCTGGCCGCCAGGTGGCGCTTCCGTTTGTTTACGCAAGGAATATGCAAATTACTATTTACGTCGATTCAGAAACGAACGACCGCCCGGCGCTTTTTTTTTTACGTCATTTGCGTTCGGCTTTTTCCGGCGTAAAGTTACCCCTGCTATATGAGGGGTATGTGCGGCGTATCCTATGTTAAGTATGGCCGTCGTTCCCGCGCCGAGTTTTGACATTTTTACGCCGTTTGCGTAAGTCTTTCGCGAATACGGCTGGACGTAATTTACGTTCACGTCGAAAGCAATGACGTTTTGCGGCGGATTTTCGAGCATGCGCACTGGGATGTTTTCACGAACGGCGCATGCGCCGTTCAAAAAAACCGTCAAATACGCGGGGTCAAGCCAAATTTAAATAAAACACGCCCCCAACATCCCAACATTTGAATTACGCGGGCTTACGCCGCAACACATACGTTACACCGCCGTAACTAAGGGCGCAAGTTCTTTCTGAATAAAGAACTTGCGCCCAAAGTTAGAGCGGCGTAACGTATCAGAGATACATTACGCCGGCCGGACAGATACGCCATTGTATCTGAATCCGGCTCGGTATTTCTTTCTATCGGTTTCTAGATCTCTCTTTGGTTCTCTGTGTCTCACTATGTCTCTCTCTATGTCTTTCTATGTGTCTCTATGTCTTTCTATGTCTCTCTATGGGTCTCTAGGTCTCTTTATGGGTCCCTATGACTTTTTATGTCTCTATATGGGTCTCTTTGTCTCTCTGTTTTTTTTATGGGTCTCTGTCTACTTATGGGATTCCATGCCTCGCTATGTCTCTCTATGGGTCTCTCTGTTTCTTTATGGGTCTCTATGTCTTTCTATGTCTCTTTATGGGTCTCTATATGGGTCTCTATGTCTCTCTATGGGTCTCTATGTCTTTCTATGTCTCTTTATGGGTCTCTATATGGGTCTCTATGTCTCTCTATGGGTCTCTATGTCTCTCTATGGGTCTCTATGTCTCTTTATGGGTCTCTATGTCTCTCTATGAATCTCTATGTCTCTTTATGGGTCTCTATGTCTCTCTATGGGTCTCTATGTCTCTCTATGGGTCTTGATATCTCTTTATTAGTCTCTATGTCTCTCTTTGTCTCTCTGTGGGTCTCTATGTCTCTCTATGGGTCTCTATGTCTCTTTATTGGTCTCTATGTCTCTCTATGGGTCTCTATGTCTCTCTATGTGTCTATATGTCTCTTTATGGGTCTCTATGTCTCTCTATGTCTTTTTATGGGTCTCTATGTCTCTTTATGATCTCTATGTCTCTCTATGGGTCTCTACGTCTCTCTATAGGTCTCTATGTCTCTTTATGGGTCTCTATATCTCTCTATGGGTCTCTCTATATCTCTCTATGGGTCTCTATATCTCTCTATGGGTTTCGATATCTCTCTATGTGTCTCTATATCTCTCTATGGGTTTCTGTATCTCTCTATGTGTCTCTATGTCTCTCTATGGGTCGCTATATCTCTCTATGGGTCTTTATATCTCTCTATGGGTTTCTGTATCTCTCTATGTCTCTCTATGTCTCTCTATGTCTCTCTATGGGTCACTATATCTCTCTATGGGTTTCTGTATCTCTCTATGTGTCTCTATATCTCTCTATGGGTCTCTATGTCTCTCTATGGGTCCAGTGGAAGGACAGTCTCAATCTCCTGGTATAACCTCTATTCTTATAGTTCTCCCACTGACACCGCCTTCTCCCATCATCACCACCATCACTGTCTTCTCCCACCGACACCGTCTTCTTCCACCGACACCGTCTTCTTCCACCGACACCGTCTTCTCCCACTGACACCATCCTCTTCTACCGACACCGTCTTCTCCCACCGACACCGTCTTCTCCCACCGACACCGTCTTCTCCCACCGACACCGTCTTCTCCCACCGACACCGTCTTCTTCCACCGACACTGTCTTCTCCCACCGACACCGTCTTTTTCCACCGACACCGTCTTCTTCCACCGACACGTGTTCTCCCACCGACACTGTCTTCTCCCGCCAATACTGTCTTCTCCCGCCGACACCGTCTTCTCCCACCGACACCGTCTTCTCCCACCGACACCGTCTTCTCCCACCGACACCGTCTTCTCCCACAGCACGTCTTCTCCCACCGACACCGTCTTCTCCCACCGACACCGTCTTCTCCCACCGACACTGTCTTCTCCCACCGACACCGTCCTCTCCCGCCGACACCGTCTTCTCCCGCCGACACCGTCTTCTCCCGCCGACACCGTCTTCTCCCACCGACACCGTCTTCTCCCACAGCATGTCTTCTCCCACCGACACCGTCTTCTCCCACCGACACGTCTTCTCCCACCGACATCGTCTTCTCCCACCGACACCGTCTTCTCCCACCGACACCGTCTTCTCCCACCGACACTGTCTTCTCCCACCGACACCGTCCTCTCCCGCCGACACCGTCTTCTCCCGCCGACACCGTCTTCTCCCGCCGACACCGTCTTCTCCCACCGACACCGTCTTCTCCCACAGCATGTCTTCTCCCACCGACACGTCTTCTCCCACCGACACGTCTTCTCCCACCGACATCGTCTTCTCCCACCCATACCGTCTTCTTCCACCGTCAACGTCTTCTCCCACCGACGCCATCTTCTCCCACCGATACCGTCTTCTCCCGCCGACACCGTCTTCTCCCGCCAATACTGTCTTCTCCCGCCGACACCGTCTTCTCCCACCGACACCGTCTTCTCCCACCGACACCGTCTTCTTCCACCGACACCGTCTTCTCCCACCGACACCGTCTTCTTCCACCGACACGTGTTCTCCCACCGACACTGTCTTCTCCCGCCAATACTGTCTTCTCCCGCCGACACCGTCTTCTTCCACCGACACCGTCTTCTCCCACCGACACGTCTTCTCCCACCGACACCGTCTTCTCCCACAGCACGTCTTCTCCCACCGACATCGTCTTCTCCCACCCATACCGTCTTCTTCCACCGACACCGTCTTCTCCCACCGACACCGTCTTCTCCCACCGACACCGTCTTCTTCCACCGACACTGTCTTCTCCCACCGACACCGTCTTCTCCCACCGACACCGTCTTTTTCCACCGACACCGTCTTCTTCCACCGACACGTGTTCTCCCACCGACACTGTCTTCTCCCGCCAATACTGTCTTCTCCCGCCGACACCGTCTTCTCCCACCGACACCGTCTTCTCCCACCGACACCGTCTTCTCCCACCGACACCGTCTTCTCCCACAGCACGTCTTCTCCCACCGACACCGCCTTCTCCCACCGACACCGTCTTCTCCCACCGACACTGTCTTCTCCCACCGACACCGTCCTCTCCCGCCGACACCGTCTTCTCCCGCCGACACCGTCTTCTCCCACCGACACGTCTTCTCCCACCGACACCGTCTTCTCCCACAGCATGTCTTCTCCCACCGACACGTCTTCTCCCACCGACACGTCTTCTCCCACCGACATCGTCTTCTCCCACCCATACCGTCTTCTTCCACCGTCAACGTCTTCTCCCACCGACGCCATCTTCTCCCACCGATACCGTCTTCTCCCGCCGACACCGTCTTCTCCCGCCAATACTGTCTTCTCCCGCCGACACCGTCTTCTCCCACCGACACCGTCTTCTCCCACCGACACCGTCTTCTTCCACCGACACCGTCTTCTCCCACCGACACCGTCTTCTTCCACCGACACGTGTTCTCCCACCGACACTGTCTTCTCCCGCCAATACTGTCTTCTCCCGCCGACACCGTCTTCTTCCACCGACACCGTCTTCTCCCACCGACACGTCTTCTCCCACCGACACCGTCTTCTCCCACAGCACGTCTTCTCCCACCGACATCGTCTTCTCCCACCCATACCGTCTTCTTCCACCGTCAACGTCTTCTCCCACCGACGCCATCTTCTCCCACCGATACCGTCTTCTCCCGCCGACACCGTCTTCTCCCGCCAATACTGTCTTCTCCCGCCGACACCGTCTTCTCCCGCCGACACCGTCTTCTCCCACTGACACCGTCCTCTTCTATCGACACCGTCTTCTCCCACCGACACCGTCTTCTCCCACTGACACCGTCTTCTCCCACTGACACCGTCCTCTTCTACCGACACCGTCTTCTCCCACCGACACCATCTTCTCCCACCGATACCATCTTCTCCCACCGACACCGTCTTCTCCCACCGACACGTCTTCTCCCACCGACACCGTCTTCTCCCGCCGACACCGTCTTCTCCCACCGACACCATCTTCTCCCACCGATACCATCTTCTCCCACCGACACCGTCTTCTCCCACCGACACGTCTTCTCCCACCGACACCGTCTTCTCCCGCCGACACCGTCTTCTCCCACCGACACCGCCTTCTCCCACCATCACCACCATCACGGTGTCGGTAGAAGAGGACGGTGTCAGTGGGAGAAGACGTGCTGTGGGAGAAGACGGTGTCGGTGGGAGAAGACGTGTCGGTGGGAGAAGACGGTGTCGGTGGGAGAAGACGGTGTCGGTGGGAGAAGACAGTGTCGGCGGGAGAAGACAGTATTGGCGGGAGAAGACGGTGTCGGCGGGAGAAGACGGTGTCGGTGGGAGAAGACAGTGATGGTGGAAGACGTCTTCTCCCATTGCTCATTTAATGATGTGCAGTCCATTCTGGTTTCTGTTATGATATTTTTCTAGTGTTATATTTTTGTCCTCTCAGAGATCGGAGTTTCCAATGATTAATAATGAGAATGTTTTCTGATAATAATCTCTGGAATGTCTGACAAGGACGCTTCTCTTTCCTGCACAGAGATGAGAATAAAGAACTTTCTGGCTGCAATATTCTGCCTGCTGATTGGATGGGAACATGTGGAGGTAATACGAGGACCGACACAACTTTCCAGGGAGGCTGAAATATGAAATAAAATCCCATTTATTGTAAAATTATTTTGTCTGGCCCACATCCACCCTCTCTTACCCCATATCCCCCTCTCTTGCCACCCCCAATATCCCCCTCTCCAGTCCTGCTTCCCATGTCCCCCTCTCCTGCCCCACTCCCCATGTCCCCCCTCTAATGCCCTGCTCCCCAGATCCCCCCTTCCTGCCCAGCTCAACAGGTCCCTACTCTCCTGCCTCGCTCCCCAGTTCCCCACTCTTCTGCCCCGCTCCCCACTCTCCTGCCTCTCTCCCCATGCCCCCCTCTAATTCCCCGCTCCCCAGGTCCCCCCTCTCCTGCCAGCTCCACAGGTCCCTACTCTCCTGCCTCACTCCCAAGGTCCCCCCTCTTCTGCCCCGCTCCCACCACTCATACCTCTCTCCCCATGTTCCCCCTCTAATGCCCTGCTCCCCAGGTCCCCCCTCTCCTGCCCAGCTCCCCAGGTCCCTACTCTCCTGCCTCACTCCCCAGGTCCCCCCTCTTCTGCCCCGCTCCCCACTGTCCTGCCTCTTTCCCCATGACCCCACTCTCCTGCCTCACTCCCCAGGTCCCCCTTCCCCTGTTCCACTTCTCAGGTTCCCCTTCTTCTGCTCCACTCTCCAGTCCCCCCCCCCTCACCCTCACGACTCCCTAAGCCTCCCCTCTCTTGCTCTGCTTTACAAGTTCCATTTCTCCTACCCCAATCTCCAGGTCTTCCCTCCTCTGCCCCAACCCTAAGGTCCTCCAGGTAGCTTGTAGGTATGTGGAGTATATATCCTACCTATAGGACCTATGGGGAGGCTGGAGATCACTGTAGTATTACCCATCCAATAAAAATCAAAGCTTTAAGTTCGGCCCATAACTTATATCTCCTCAGGCGCTCGGCGACACCTACGAGTTGAAGTTCAAACCCAACGTATTCGATGACCAATACATTGGGTGTGTGGACAAACTCAACGATGACGTCATGCCCAGGATCTTGCGGCAGGAGAAGGTCAACCAGGAATTTGACGAAGCTTGGAAGAGGGCAACTAAAGCTTGGAAAAAGATGGTGTCCAAGGCCAAACTCCCAGATGAATTTGAGGACGAGCATGGGATCGCTCTACTGGTGTTCACCGACCAGTTCCCTGAGAAGAACCCCATATACCAGCAAATTAACGCCAACCTCACCATCGCTGGAGCCTCTCTCAAGGACTACATGGACAACTTTCACTTTAAAGCTCTTCACTTCTACCTGACCAGAGCCCTGCAGATCCTCAAACCGGACTGCAGAAAACCGTATTCCACGTTCCGGGGGAGCTGGGACACCTTCGAGGCCTCTCCGCTCTTCAAGTTTGGGAGATTCACCTCCACTTCCCTCAACAGCACCAAGGCTAAATCCTTCGGAGTGATGTCCTTCTTCCAGATCACCACCTGCTTTGGTGCCGAAATTGGACAATTCTCGTTTTACCCCGGGGAAGACGAAGTGCTGATCCCACCTACTGAGAAATTCACCTACGTCATGAAGAATGACTCCACCTATGTTCTGGAGAGCACCGGCCAGCTTTGCAGCTACTTCAACTGCGCCATCATGGGAGGTAAGAACTTGGCTCTTATCGCATGATCGCCAGATATTCAGGATGAAATCCGAGGACACCCTACTGAAATTTTTATTTTGTTTGTTTCGATGATTTATTTAATATTGAACGATTATTAATTTAACGGTTCGTTTATTATTGCAATTATTAATATTTGTATCCAATTTATTACTTATTTGTTGATAGAATTTTATAAGGAATACATTATAGATGGGGAGGAGTTTTTTGTTATGGGTCCAGTCATGTGATCCCGCACATCTGGAAATTTCCCTGCAAGCCCCGGTGACAGCCAATCACAGCGGTCACATGATCAGCTATTACAGCACCTCAACACATTTCCCTTCTCCAATACCGGCCCAACCTGCTGACCCCCCCCTCCCCCCACCACAGGAGCCTCTGGGAAGTCCCGGATAGTTCTGGGTGGTTTATGGTCTTCTAGACGGATGGAACTTCTGATACTTTGTCATTTATAGACGATCCATAAAGATTGGAGATCTGATACTTTGAACTTTACGGGGAACATCAATAAAGATAGGATAGCTCTGATTGGACGGAACATTTTCCTGGTTTCCTTGTTCCCGGTTGAGTCAGCCGATATCACGGGATTGCCAATTGACGGGTTTAGTGAAAATAAATGAAGGCGTCCGTCCTCTGAGGGTGAAAGCCTCGTACACACGCACGCCTTTCTCCGCAAGAACCAGCAAAGAAAACTGCTGGCAGAGCTTTCTTGCCGAATACACCGAGCGTGTGTACGAGGCTTTGAGGTTTCTCGCCAAGAAAACTGCCCAGAATCTCGATGCGAATAATAGAGAACCTGCCCTCTATCTTCCTTGTTGTGATTCTTGGCCGTGTTTTCCTAACGAGAAACCCGAGCGTCTGCATACTTACCTGTCACCGTGGAAACCCGCGCATGATCGAAATGACGGTAGCTTCCAAGGGCAGTGTAGGGTGCAGCAAGATGGCGGCGACGGCATTGAATGTGACGAGCGCATGCTCGTCGTACGCGATGACGTCACTGCGTTCTTGCCGTTCAAAAGAACGGCGGTTCTTCTGAATAATGTGTGTGTAGACTCAGGCGGCAAGAGATTCTGGCCCATGTGTATAGGGCTTGAGATGATGACGGGTGAGGGTGATCTGATGAGGGTGATAATCCCGGTACTTCATGTCTATCTGTCTTCACAGGGGAGAAGAAGACGGAAGCGATCTGTCACTCAGGTAAGGAGACAACGCTCATCCCTCCTACAGGACATACACCCCACCAATGGCTGGAGACCCCCGACAATGACATCACATGACAATGACATCACACGACACTACATCACATGACAATGACATCACACGACACTACATCACATGACACTACATCACACGACAATGACATCACACGACAATGACATCACATGACAATGACATCACATGACAATGACATCACACGACAATGACATCACACGACAATGACATCACACGACAATGACATCACACGACAATGACATCACATGACACTACATGTCATAATGAATGAGCAAAGCTCTCTTCTCCTCTCCTCCTCTATTCTATACTCCACATGACAAATACTCTTCAACCCTCTTATCATTACTGCTATTGTGTGCCTGAGAGAATATTCATGGGATCTGTGTATTCTCTTCTCCCCTCCCCCTCCTCCCATCTCCCCTCCTCTCTCTCCTCTTCCCTTCTTTACCTGTCCCATCCTCTCCCTTCCCTCTCCTTTCTTCTACTACCCTCCCTTCTCCTTTCTTCCCTCTCCTTTCTTCTACTACCCTCCCTTCTCCTTTCTTCCCTCTCCTTTCTTCTACTACCCTCCCTTCTCCTTTCTTGTCTCATCTCTTCTTCTCGCCTCTTTCTTTCCTCCCCTACCTTCTCTTCTCTTGTCCCCTCCCCTCTGTTCTCTTCCTCCCCTCTCCTTTCTTTCCTCCCCTCCCTTCTCTCCTCTCCTCTCTTCTCCCCTCTCCTCTTTCTTTCCTCCCCTCCCTTCTCTCCTCTCCCCTTCTCTCTCCTCTTTCTTCCCCGCCCTCCCTTCTCTTCTCTCCCCTCTCCTCTTTCCTCCCCTCCCTTCTTTCCTCTCCTCTCCCCTTCCCTCTCCTCTTTCTTTCCTCCCCTTCCTTCTCTTCTTTCCTCCCCTCCCTTCTCTCCTCTCCTCTCCCCTTCCCTCTCCTCTTTCTTTCCTCCCCTCTCCCCTTCCCTCTCCTCTGTCTTTCCTCCCCTCCCTTCTCTCCTCTCTTCTCCCCTTCTCTCTCCTCTTTCTTTCCTCCCCTCCCTTCTATCCTCTCCCCTTCTCTCTCCTCTTTCTTTCCTCCCCTCCCTTCTCTCCTCTCCTCTTCTCTCCCATTCTCTCTCCTCTTTCTTTCCTCCCCTCCCTTCTCTTCTCTCCTCTTCTCTCCCATTCTCTCTCCTCTTTCTTTCCTCCCCTCCCTTCTCTCCTCTCCCATTCTCTCTCCTCTTTCTTTTCTGCCCTCCCTTCTCTTCTCTCCTCTTCTCTCCCATTCTCTCTCCTCTTTCTTTCCTCCCCTCCCTTCTCTCCTCTCCCATTCTCTCTCCTCTTTCTTTCCTCCCCTCCCTTCTCTCCTCTCCCATTCTCTCTCCTCTTTCTTTCCTCCCCTCCCTTCTCTCCTCTCCCCTTCTCTCTCCTCTTTCTTCCCTGCCCTCCCTTCTCTCCTCTCCCCTCTCCTCTTTCCTCCCCTCCCTTCTTTCCTCTCCTCTCCCCTTCCCTCTCCTCTTTCTTTCCTCCCCTCTCCCCTCCCCTCTCCTCTGTCTTTCCTCCCCTCCCTTCTCTCCTCTCTTCTCCCCTTCTCTCTCCTCTTTCTTTCCTCCCCTCCCTTCTATTATCTCCTCTCCCCTTCTCTCTCCTCTTTCTTTCCTCCCCTCCCTTCTCTTCTCTCCTCTTCTCTCCCATTCTCTCTCCTCTTTCTTTCCTCCCCTCCCTTCTCTCCTCTCCCATTCTCTCTCCTCTTTCTTTCCTCCCCTCCCTTCTCTTCTCTCCTCTTCTCTCCCATTCTCTCTCCTCTTTCTTTCCTCCCCTCCCTTCTCTCCTCTCCCATTCTCTCTCCTCTTTCTTTCCTCCCCTCCCTTCTCTCCTCTCCCATTCTCTCTCCTCTTTCTTTCCTCCCCTCCCTTCTCTTCTCTCCTCTCCCCTTCTCTCTCCTCTTTCTTTTCTGCCCTCCCTTCTCTTCTCTCCTCTTCTCTCCCATTCTCTCTCCTCTTTCTTTCCTCCCCTCCCTTCTCTCCTCTCCCATTCTCTCTCCTCTTTCTTTCCTCCCCTCCCTTCTCTCCTCTCCCATTCTCTCTCCTCTTTCTTTCCTCCCCTCCCTTCTCTCCTCTCCCCTTCTCTCTCCTCTTTCTTCCCTGCCCTCCCTTCTCTCCTCTCCCCTCTCCTCTTTCCTCCCCTCCCTTCTTTCCTCTCCTCTCCCCTTCCCTCTCCTCTTTCTTTCCTCCCCTCTCCCCTCCCCTCTCCTCTGTCTTTCCTCCCCTCCCTTCTCTCCTCTCTTCTCCCCTTCTCTCTCCTCTTTCTTTCCTCCCCTCCCTTCTATTATCTCCTCTCCCCTTCTCTCTCCTCTTTCTTTCCTCCCCTCCCTTCTCTTCTCTCCTCTTCTCTCCCATTCTCTCTCCTCTTTCTTTCCTCCCCTCCCTTCTCTCCTCTCCCATTCTCTCTCCTCTTTCTTTCCTCCCCTCCCTTCTCTCCTCTCCCATTCTCTCTCCTCTTTCTTTCCTCCCCTCCCTTCTCTTCTCTCCTCTCCCCTTCTCTCTCCTCTTTCTTCTCCTCCCCTCCCTTCTCTTTCTTTCCTCCCCTCCCTTCTCTTTCTTTCCTCCCCTCCCTTCTCTCATCTCCTCTCCCCTGCCTGCCCTCTCTTCCTTCCTTTCCCTCTGGTCTCCTCGATCCTCTTTCTTTCCTCCCCTTCCCTCTCTTCTCACCTCTTCCTCCGCTCTCCTTTCTTCTTTCTCTCTTGGATGGAGTGTGTAAAGGTGGACCCCCCTTAGCTATATATTACTACCTGTGAGCCCCACCCCCCCCCCCCACCCGGAGTGACTCCCCCTCTCTCGGGTGACACCATGTGATGTTCTGTCTCCCATTGGGGACACTTCTACTGACAACTAACAGGGAGGACATTTTCCCTCACTTCCTGCTGTGTCTCTGGGACAGGAAGTGAAGGAAAATCTCCCCAACAAGACCTGGAGAGGAATAAAAAGGACTGACAGGGGGTCTTATCCCTCCCCCTCTCCCATCCAAATCCTAAATGAAGATTTTTGTTACCAATCCCTCATACAGGGAGACGACGCCCCCAACACACATCACAAATCTCTGACCAATCAGCAAACATTCGGAGGTCCATGTGTGAAATATTCACCATCATGTCTTCAGCATTCCCACAGACCCCCAACCATCAATCTGTAATATGATTGTCAGCGCCATCTAGTGCCCACAAGGTGGTATTAAAAAGAAAAGAAAAACACAGTGGGGTAGATTCAGATAGATTAGCGAATCTTTAGATCTGATTTACGATCCGCCGGCGCAAGTTTTTGAGGCTAGTGCTGTATTCAGAAAGCACTTACCTCAAAACTTGCGGTGGCGTATCGTAAATCCCCCGGCGGAATTGAAATTCCACGGCTAGGGGGCGTCTACAATTTAAATCAGGCACGTCCCCACGCAGATCCAACAGCGCATACGCCGTCCGCGATTTTTCCCAGCGTGCATTGCTCCCAATGAAGTCGCTAGGACGTCATTGATTTCGGCGTGAGCGTAACTTGCGTCCGGCCGTATTCTGAATCGACTTACGCAAACGACGTAAAAATTCAAAACTCGGCGCGGGAACGACGGCCATACCTATCATAGGATACGCCGCATATAGCAGGGGTAACTATACGCCGGAAAAAGCCGAACGCAAACGACATAAAAAAAAGCGACGGGCGGGTGTTCGTTTCTGAATCGGCGGAAATCCTCATTTGCATATTTGTCGGGTAAAAAGAACGAAACGCCACCTAGCGGCCAGCGGGAGATTGCAGCCTAAGATCCGACGGTGTAAGTCACTTACACCTATCCGATCTTAGGGAGATCTATGCAGAACCTGATTCTATGAACCAGGCGCATAGATACGACGGCCGGACTCAGAGATACGACGGCGTATCAGGAGATACATCGTCGTATCTCTATCTGAATCCGGGCCACTGGATGGCGCTGAGAATCATCGGGAAAATCATATTACAGTCCGTTTTTTATGTGATTTGTCACCAATCTGTGTTCTGTGTTCTCAGACTCGTCCAAATTAAAGAAGATCGGGAACATAAAGAAGAACAAAGTCTCCTCCCCTCTGTCTGAGCTGGAGGAGCGAATCACAGCGCTGGAGAAGCTGGCCATCCGGAACCACGAGCAATATGACGAGGTCCGAGCCAACATCTCACATGCCCATGATGAGGTGAAGGCACAGGGCAGTCTAACAACGTATCACACCCTGGCCGTTAGAGCGTTGGCCACCGAACTGGAAGGTGATTTGTTTAGTGGAACTAAACCCTTCTCTTCTTTACAGCCAAGGACGCTCTCCTCTCCTTCCCTCCCTTATCCTTCCCTCCCTCCTTCCCTCCTCTCTCTTCTCCTCCCCTCTCCTCGTCTTCCCTCTCCTCTTCTTCCCTCTCTTATCCTTCCCTCCCTCCTTCCCTCCCCTCTCTTCTCCTCCCCTCTCCTCTTCTTCCCTTCCTTCTCCTCTCCTTCCCTCTCCTCTCCTTCCCTCCCCTCTCTTATCCTTCCCTCCCTCCTTCCCTCCTCTCTCTTCTCCTCCCCTCTCCTCGTCTTCCCTCTCCTCTTCTTCCCTTCCCTCTCCTCTTCTTCCCTCTCTTATCCTTCCCTCCCTCCTTCCCTCCCCTCTCTTCTCCTCCTCTCTCCTCGTCTTCCCTCTCCTCTCCTTCCCTCTCCTCTCCTTCCCTCCCCTCTCTTATCCTTCCCTCCCTCCTTCCCTCCTCTCTCTTCTCCTCCCCTCTCCTCGTCTTCCCTCTCCTCTTCTTCCCTTCCCTCTCCTCTTCTTCCCTCTCTTATCCTTCCCTCCCTCCTTCCCTCCTCTCTCTTCTCCTCCCCTCTCCTCTTCTTCCCTTCCCTCTCCTCTCCTTCCCTCCCCTCTCTTATCCTCCCCTCACCTCTTCTTCCCTTCCCTCTTCTTCCCTACCTCCCTTTTCCCTTTCCCCTCTCCTCTCTTTTGCTTCCCTCCCTCCTTCCCTCTCCTCCCATATTCCCTATCCCTCTCCCCTCTTCTCCCCCCCTCTCCTCTTCCCCCCCCTCTCCTCTTCTTCCCCCCCCTCTCCTCTTCTTCTCCCCCTCCTCTCCTTCCCTCTCCTCTCCTCTTCCCTCCCCCTCTCCTCTCTTCTCCTTCCCTCCCCTCTCCTCTTCTTCCCTCCCTCTTCCCTCTGCTCTACTTTCCTCCCTCCCTCTCCTCTCCTTCCCTCCCTTTTTCCTTTCCCCTCCCCTTCCCTCCTCTCCTCTCCCTCCTTCCCTTCCCTCTTCTCTCTTTTCCATCCCTCCTTCCCTCTCCTCTCCTCTCCTCCCCTAATCTCCTCTTTCCCCTTTCCTTTCCTTTCCTTTCCTTCCTTCCTCTTTAATTTCCTTCCTCTTTCCTTCTCTCCTTTCCTTTATCTTTTCTCTTTACTTTCCCTTTCCTTTGCTTTTTTTCCCCTCTTTGCTTTTATTTCCTTCTCACCTTTACTTTCCTTTCTTCCTCTTTTCTTTCTTTCACCCTGTTTGTTTTCCTTCCTCTTTTCTTTCATTTCCTTCTCTCCTTTCCTTTTCTCTTTATTTTATTTTTCTTTCCCTTTCTCTCCTTTCCTTTCCTTTGCTTCTTTCCTTACCTTCAAAAAATGCTAGAACGGGTTAAAATGGTCTTCGATGGTTTGAATGGTACAGTCCAGGCGATATAGCGCCCCCTATCCACCCTGTCCTCCTCTCACAGCCTTTGCCATGTTGTGTCCCCGTTAGGTGGAATGATTGTTACTTCCTGTCACAGTGACAACGCTGTCATCGGGACAGGAAGTGTGTGTGGAGAGGAATCTCCCTAATGGGGACACAAGCAGCCGTATAAACATTGCACCCCCTTTAGTACATTCTCGTTGGAGTTCCACTTTGGCGTTCAGATGACAATGAAGTCCTTTCTTCTCTGCAGAGGTGAAATCACAGATGGAATCCTCCCAGAACCAGCAAAGTCCGTACGCCGAGGTCTTCCATCACACCACCAATATCCTGAACCTGCTGCTGAAAGAGGAGCTGATAGACCGCAGAGCCCTCCGGGGGGAGGAGGAGAAACTGGACAGGATCCGCACCAAGCTGGACGGTGAGTCACCTACTGGACCGGTCTTTACACAGCTGTTTGAATAACCCCCCCGGACAGGTCACTATATACGGGGCCAGGGTCACCATGGATCTAGAGCCACCCCAAAAAAAAACCGGACAGGTCACTATATATGGGGACAGGGTCACCATGTGCAATGATGGGTGTGCGTGGCCTGATGGATCTGGAGTCACCCCAAACCTGCACCCCTAGAGGAAGAAGTATAAAGTAACACAAAGCCATTTTTTTTAATCTCATGTGACAGCGGCACATGTTGCAGTAGTTTTTTTTATCTTTAACAATTTGTTTTTCATTTTTTACAATTTTTTTTTACAATTTTTTATAATGCTTTCTTTTTTTTAAGGGGGGTGGACCGTGTCAGTCTGTTTTTTCTTTTATGTTTTTATTATTTTCTCTCTCCCTCCGTGTATTCTGACGTGTATCCTGCCATGTATTCCTCCGTGTATCCTGCCGTGTATCCCTCTGTGTATTCCTCCGTGTATCCTGCCATGTATCCTGCCGTGTATCCCTCTGTGTATTCCTCCGTGTATCCTGCCGTGTATCCTGCCATGTATCCCTCTGTGTATTCCTCCGTGTATCCTGCCGTGTATCCTGCCATGTATCCCTCTGTGTATTCCTCCGTGTATCCTGCCGTGTATCCCTCTGTGTATTCCTCCGTGTATCCTGCCGTGTATCCCTCTGTGTATTCCTCCGTGTATCCTGCCGTGTATCCCGCCGTATATCACGCCGTGTATCACGCCGTGTATTCCGCTGTGTATTCCTCCGTGTATCCTGCCGTGTATCCCTCTGTGTATTCCTCCATGTATCCTGCTGTGTATCCCGCCGTGTATCACGCCGTGTATTCCGCTGTGTATTCCTCCGTGTATCCTGCCGTGTATCCCTCTGTGTATTCCTCCGTGTATCCTGCCGTGTATCCCGCCGTGTATCACGCCGTGTATTCCGCTGTGTATTCCTCCGTGTATCCTGCCGTGTATCCCTCCGTGTATCCTGCCGTGTATCACACCGTGTATTCCTCCATGTATCCCGCTGTGTATTCCTCTGTGTATTCCTCCTTGTATCCCGCTGTGTATTCCTCCGTGTATCACGCCGTGTATTCCTCCCTGTATCCCGCTGTGTATTCCTCCGTGTATTCCTCCTTGTATCCCGCTGTGTATTCCTCCATGTATCACGCCGTGTATTCCTCCGTGTATCCCGCTGTGTATTCCTCCGTGTATCACGCCATGTATTCCTCCGTGTATCACGCCGTGTATTCCTCCGTGTATCACGCCATGTATTCCTCCGTGTATCCCGCCATGTATCCCTCTGTGTATCACGCCGTGTATTCCTCCGTGTATCCCGCCATGTATCCCTCTGTGTATCACGCCGTGTATTCCTCCATGTATCCCGCCATGTATCCCTCTGTGTATCACGCCGTGTATTCCTCCATGTATCCCGCCGTGTTTCTCTCTCTTTCCGTGCTCCTCCTCCACCCCCTGGAACTGTCAGGATGGAGAGCGGGGTAGGAGCCGGTAAATTCGGCTCCTTACTGCTCCGAATAGACAGAGTCAGTGATCACTGACTCTGTCTATTCACATAACTGAAACATTGTAAACTGTGATTACAATGTTTCAGTTTATGAATGAAGAGAAGACGCTGTCTTCACTCCATTCATTTTCAGCGCAGCTTCTGCTGCTGAGAAAGGGACTGGGGAACATGTGTCCTTAGTCCCTTTCTCTGTCTCAAAGGGGAGATGTCAGAGGTGTGTTAAGACGCCTGGTATCTCACCAAAGCCCCCCAACAGGGCTGAAAAAAAAGTAGAGCCTTGTTGATGGCGTAAAATGTTTCTGTGGCTGTTAGATGTAGTTGGATTGTTTTTTTGTTTTTTTTTTCCCTAATGTAGTTTTGAAGAGTTCCGAGTGGAGCTTCTTCTGAGATCTAGTCCAGTGAGTTGTCACCGGTTTTATCGTTTTTTTAGAGGGGGCATTTTTAGTAATTATGAATTTAATGGCATGGTGATCTGTCCATGGTTGCGGCTCAATCTCCAGAATGTGGATTTCCAAATCTTGTTTGGAAATGAGATCGAGCGTGTGACCTGAGGCATGAGTGGGCCCGTGTATTAGTTGCTGCAGGCCTAATCCTTCCAGATGGTCGATTCAGGCGACGGGGTCCAGTGAGGAGTTGGCCCAAAGGTTGAAATCCCAGAGCAGCAAGAGATGTTTGATGTTTAGGGTGTAGGTGGAGATGAACTCCGTCAATGACGTGAGAAGGTGCGTTTTTGGACCGGGTGGTCTATAACAGAGTAGAATATGGACAGTGTCCTGGGGATTTGTTTGTAGTTGCAGAGTGAGGGTTTCCATGAATGGAAGTGAGTTCTGAAGGTCTGGTTTGGTGATCGAGAGGTGAGTCTTGTGGATCACCGCCAGGCCTCCTCCTCTTTGCCCCACTCTGTTTTGCGTTTGAATGCGGTAATTTACTGGCACCAGTTCTCCTAGAATGGTGTTACAGTCGGCAGTTAACCAGCTTTCTGTGATAAAGGGGCAGTCTAGATCGTGTTGTAGGATGAAATCATTGATTTCTTGCCGGTGTCTTACTGCCGATCTTGTGTTAACCAAAGCGCACGATATGGGCTTTGGCTTGGGAAAATGGCTGTGCTTTTTGACTGTCGATCGTCGACTGTAGACGGGCCGGTAGTATTGAGGCGGATGGCTTTAGATCCCAAATGGTTTCTGCAGAGTATCTCAGATTAGCCATAGTCGCAGAAACATCAGGGGGGGGGGGGTGTTTAACCGGGGTTTTTTTCGATGATGATGGGAAGGAAGATTTCAAGTGGGTCGCCCAACTCGCTGAACCCTCCGTCCCTGTTTGATCCAGAGGAAGGCCAAAAAAAAACCTTGCCATGCTGTGCCAATATGCAGCGGCAGGGGAAAAAATTCCTTCCTGACCCCTCAGGGGCGATCGGGCGAGCCCTGGATCAAGTGCTAAAATGGTGGTGAAAATAACCGTTTTAGGGCAGAATGGGGCGGGGGGAGTATTTCCTCCTAAATTCACAGGTGGGAGCCAATTCCCAAGCTTTGAGTTCTGGAAGGGGAGTGGGTGTGAGTGCTGGAGAATCCCAGTTACCAGGGAGTTGGAAGAACCCTGCCTATCTGGGAGGGTGAGAGTGAGAGCAGATTCGTTGGAGAGCGTCCTGCTTCACTGGCTGAGTGAGTAGGGATGACACTGACAGTGTGCTGGCACCCTGGGTGTCCCAAGATGGCCACCACCTGAGATCAGGCCCAAGCCAGGGGTTGTATGTCTGGGGGGGGTCCGCACAGCCTGCGGAGGAGACTCAGGGGTATCTGGGGAGAGGCTGGTGATCCTTCTGGGGCCAAGGGATTTTGTGAAGTTTGAGAGGGGGGTTGCTTGGGTGTGTGTGTGTGCGGCACACCACTAGGCCGCGGACTTTGCTAAACGCGGCCGCCGCGAATCTACACGCAAGGTTGGGCTGGGGTTATGGAGGGTAATGGATGGCTGGAGCTGAGGCAGGGAGATGGTGGGCTGGCGGTGTGGGGGGTAAGGAAAGCCGTTTACCTACTGCGTTAGGCCGCCGCCGTGGCTTGTTCTGAAAAGGACGGCCGCAAACGGTCCCAGGAGAGGTGGAAATCGCCCTGGAATAGCCCTGAGAGTCAGGGGCTTACCTTAAAATGCTCCCGGGAAGTGAAAGCCTGCGTGGTAGAGAGGGGGGCCAAGGGGGAAGGGAGAAACGCTGGTCCTCTGGTCCTGTGGCAGGGGAGTTGGAAGAACCCTGCCTGTCTGGGAAACCCTTGGGAGTGAGTGAGAGCAGACTCGTTTTAGAGCGTCCTGCTTCACTGACTGACTGAGTAGGAATGAGCATCAGAGGTTACTGTGGGCAGGAGAATGAGGCACTGATATCTTGGAAAGTCTGGGGGCAGGAGGATGAGGCACTGATATCTGGGGGTGGGTGGATGAGGCACTGATATCTGGGGGTGGGTGGATGAGGCACTGATATCTGGGGGTATCTGGGTGTGGGTGGATGAGGCACTGATATCTGGGGGTGTCATGATGAGGCACTGATATCTGGGGGCAGGAGGATGAGGCACTGATATCTGGGGGTGTCTGGGGGTGGGATGATGGGGCACTGATATCTGGGGGCAGGAGGATGAGGCACTGATATCTGGGGGTAGGACGAGGTACTGATCTCTGGGGGTGTCTGGGGGCAGGAGGATGAGGCACTGATATCTGGGGGTGTCTGGGGGCAGGAGGATGAGGCACTGATATCTGGGCATGTCTGGTGGTGGGAGGATGAGGCACTGATATCTGGGGGTATCTGGGGGAGGGAGGACGAGGTACTGATATCTGGGGGTGTCTGGATGAGGCACTGATATCTGGGGGTGTCTGGGGGCAGGAGGACGAGGCACTCATATCTGGGGGTGTCTGGGGGCAGGAGGACGAGGCACTCATATCTGGGGGTGGGAGAATGAGGCACTGATATCTGGGGGTGTCTGGGGGCGGGAGAACAAGGTACTGATATGTGGGGGTGTCTGCGGCATGAATGGGCGTGGAATTGGGTTGTATTATATAGCGGTACTTAAAGTCCTTGATGGTCATTATTTGGGGGGGTCACATTTTTCCCTGACCACATTTGACGGATGATTTCTCCTCCTCAGAACTCCGGGACTTTGCCTGGAACACTAAGCTCCGCCTTTATGATGTGGAGAACGCTCTGGACACTGACAGGACGCGGGTGACCGATGTCCAGGATTCCATTTCCCACAATCTGGAGACAGTGAAGACTCTACGGGAACACATATCAGTTCTGCAAGGTAATCAGGATGAGGGTGTTGTAGGGCCCCCCCTCACCCAGCCTTTGGATAGATAAGCCGGTTCCTGAACTAACAAAGGGCCCCACATGACCCTAAACTAGCTCCCTAGGCTCCAAAGTATAACTCCTTACTGGTTCCACTCTTCAAGCCATAGTCCCAGATAGGAGGACCCAGTTCCTGTCTATATGGGGGCCCCATGATTCCAGGTGTGGTTATCAGGAAGTCTCCACCCATATCTGAGGCCAGTGCTACAAAAGTGTCCAGATATCAGAGATGAGGTAACTTTCCAGTCACCTAATGTCTCACCTATCTCGAAGGGGAGAATTATTTTTCGTCAAAGGTTTACAAAGATAGAGCAGTACTTCCTGGTAGAGTCCCTACCCCCCATACGGTGACCCCCCATGTACATTCCCAGAGAGGGGAGTCACCCCACACAACACAGACCTGCAGTGCATTGAGTTCCCAATGAGAAGTGCCAAGAATGGATGGCGAGTCGTCAATATACCCAGCTGGGGCTACACCGGTGTACCAAGGGTGTGTCCTGTTTGGCAAAGGATGGGATGTAACTGTGCTTCCTAAATTCTGGGAACCCACCGGATGACCACCCAGCAGGACAGGCAGCCCCTTGGATGAAGTAGGGATGATACTGCATGAGTGCCCGGCGCTGGCTCTTCCATTGCAGATAGGAAAGCCCGGCACTGGCTCTTCCCTTGTAGATTACGGATAGGAAAGCCCGGCACTGGCTCTTCCCTTGTAGTTTGGCGATAGTAAAGCCCAGCACTGGCTCTTCCCTCGTAGATTGCAGATAGCAAAGCCCATCACTGGCTCTTCCCTTGTAGATTGCAGATAGGAAAGCCCAGCACTGGCTCTTTCCTTGTAGATTGCCGATAGAAAAGTCCGGCACTGGCTCTTCCCTTGTAGATTGTGGATAGGAAGGCCTGGCACTGGCTCTTCCCTTGAAGGTTGCTGATAGTAAAGCCCGGCACTGGCTCTTCCCTTGAAGGTTGCTGATAGAAAAGCCCGGCACTGGCTCTTCCCTTGTAGATTGCAGATAGGAAAGCCCATCACTGGCTCTTCCCTTGTAGATTGCCGATAGGAAAGCCCAGCACTGGCTCTTCCCTTGTAGATTGCTGATAGGAAAGCCCAGCACTGGCTCTTCCCTTGTAGATTGCTGATAGGAAAGCCTGGCACTGGCTCTTCCCTTGTAGATTGCAGATAGGAAAGCCCATCACTGGCTCTTCCCTTGTAGATTGCCGATAGGAAAGCCCAGCACTGGCTCTTCCCTTGAAGATTGCCGATAGGAAAGCCCAGCACTGGCTCTTCCCTTGAAGGTTGCTGATAGGAAAGCCCGGCACTGGCTCTTCCCTTGTAGATTGCCGATAGGAAAGCCCAGCACTGGCTCTTCCCTTGTATATTGCTGATAGGAAAGCCTGGCACTGGCTCTTCCCTTGTAGATTGCGGATAGGAAAGCCCGGCACTGGCTCTTCCCTTGAAGGTTGCTGATAGGAAAGCCCGGCACTGGCTCTTCCCTTGTAGTTTACCAATAGGAAAGCCCGGCACTGGCTCTTCCCTTGAAGATTGCTGATAGGAAAGCCCGGCACTAGCTCTTCCCTTGAAGATTGCTGATAGGAAATCCCGGCACTGGCTCTTCCCTTGTAGATTGCGGATAGGAAAGCCCGGCACTGGCTCTTACCTTTCAGATTGCTGATAGGAAAGCCCGGCACTGGCTCTTACCTTTCAGATTGCTGATAGGAAAGCCTGGCACTGGCTTTTCCCTTGTAGATTGCGGATAGGAAAGCCTGGCACTGGCTCTTCCCTTGAAGATTGCGGATAGGAAAGCCCGGCACTAGCTCTACCCTTGTAGATTGCTGATAGGAAAGGCCGGCACTGGCTCTTACCCTGTGCATCTGATGGGAACGGGCCCTAAGACCTGGATGTCACAGTCTGTACAGGAGAGGAAGAAGGGGCGTGTCATTCAGCTGTGTGTGTAATCTGAGATCCTGCTTTTCAGGTTTGTAATCATAGCAGTAAAACAGCCATCTGACCCTCCGGGGGCCACACTTCCCATCAGATGACTGCAGAAGGGTGGAGATGAAGTGATCCTTTATATACACCCCATTAAAAGTGGTTCTAAAGCCTGGACATTCCCACCATTACGATAAAGATTGACCCCCCCCTTATACTTACCCGAGTCCTATCTCCATCCAGCACTAGGGAAATGGGAACCAAATATGTACGCGTCCCCCCAAAACTGAAACCCCTTCATCTATTTTTTTTTCTTTCTCAGCTTCCAGAGATGAGCTGCAGGCCACCATGAAGAACATCACCTGGGGATTGACCTTCGTCAGTACGATTGGAACTCTAATCTTGATAAAGCGGTTTTGGTCGGTGTTTCCACAGAAGACGCAAATGAAGACAACTGTGAATTCCAATGATGCTTCGGTGAATGATTTGTGAATCTGCATCTGGGGAAAGTTACCCCCCAAGAGACCTGTGCCCAGATAAGGAAAGGTCTTCTACCGTCTACAAAGATATGAGAATCTTCTTCTGGTGGATTTGGAATATTTTAGCACTTTTGCTTCATCTTTACAATATTTATACTCTTTCTTGATGCGGGTGGACAATTACCAGATTACCCTTTAAGTTCTTCTGTGGAGTTAAATAATCCTTTATTATTACTGCTACAGATCTGTTGCTGGTTGGGGGGTTGGCGTGTTCCTCCATAAACCTGCCTGGACCCGATTATCGGGAATGTCTGCTGCCAATGATCACCGAGTCTCCCGAACAAGAAGAGCCATTTATCTGAATTTGTGTTTACATGATCTGATTGGAGGAATGTTGTAGAGGGCGGTGGAACCAACATTCTGCTGTGATCCATGAACGTCAAAGAGGATGGACGAGCCGATATCTAGCCATGATCCATGAAGTTTATAGCAGGTGGTTGAGCTGATCTCTAGCCATGATCCATGAATGTCCAAGAGGGTGGTGGATCCAATATCAAGTCATGGTCCAGGAATAACAAAAAGGGTGGGAGAGTTGGTGTCCAGCCATGGTCCAAAAATATAATAGCAGGTGAATGAGCCAGCATCCAGTCATGGCCCATAAATGACAAAGAGGTATCAAGCCATGGTCCATGAATGTTATTGCAGGTGGTGGAGATGGTATCCAGCTATGGTCCATGAATATCAAAGCGGGTTGTAGAGACAGCATCCAGTCATGGCCCAAAAAATGTCAAAGAGGGTGAAGGAGTCCATGTCCAGAAGCAGGCCATGAATGTCCTAGAAGGTCGTAGAAATATCATCCAGTCATGGTCCGTGTGAAGGATATGTCAGTGTAAATCTCCCTGCTTGGTTAAATTGTGGGTTAGAGGTAAATGGATTCATGTGTTACAAGCTATTGACATGTTTATGACCCTTCCTCAGCCAGCTCCCTAGTTCAAATGGTAATTGATTTATTGTGTGTGGGAAGGAGACCGGCCTTACTGTTTACAATGATTAGATAAGTGGCTCATGTTAATTATTCTGATTGCTTCATTGTGGTCAGGCTGTTACAACTAGTATTTAACTCCACTGATGTCTTTATCTAAAGAAACGTGTCTGCAGGGTCGGCTCCGACTTGTCTAATATAATCTGTATGGGAAACCCCACTGTGTGAGGGGGGCGTTCCTAACAGGCTGTAACCACATATAAGCTGAGTTTTTGTGTCATTAAAGTGTCTTGTTCTAGCAGTAAGCTTGTCTCATGTGTGGCTTTCTGGGCGATTCCAGGGATATCCCTCCTCGTGGACTATTGGGGTGATTTTCGTTATGGGAAGAAGGGAACGTTGACGGGGATATCATACCGATATCGTCACAGTCCGATAATGTCAAAGAGGGTGAAAGAGCCGATGTCCTGCCATGGTCCATGAATATCATGGGGGTGGTAGAGAGGGTATGATCCATGAATGTCAAAGAGGGTGGTGGAGCCATATTTAGCCATGGTTCATGCATGTCCAAGAAGGTGGTGGAGCCATATTTATCCATGGTTCATGCATGTCCAAGAGGGTGGTGGAGCCAATATCCAGGAATAACAAAAAGGGTGGGAGAGACAGCATCTGGTCATGGTCCATGAATGTCAAAGAGGGTGAAAGAGCTGATGTCCTGCCATGGTCCATGAATGTCATAGGGGTGGTAGAGAGGGTATCCAGTCATGGCCCATAAATTTCAAAGGAGGTGAATGAGCCAAGAGGGTGAACTAGCCCATGTCAAGCAGAAGGCCATGAATGTCCAAAGAGGTTGGTAGAAATAGCATCCAGCCATGGTCCTTAAACATCCAAGAGGGGGAACGAGCCAGTGTTCAGCCATTGTCCATGAATGTCAAAGAGGGTGGTGGAGCAATATTTAGTCATGGTTTGGAAATGTCCAAGAGGGTGGTAAAGACAGCATCTGGTCATGGTCCATGAATGTCAAAGAGGGTGCAAGAGTTGGTGTCCAGCCATGGTCCAAAAATGTCATAGCAGGTGAATGAGCCAGCATGCAGTCATGGCCCACAAATGACAAAGGGTGAATGAGCTCATGTCAAGCCACGGTCCATGAATGTCATTGCAGGTTGTGGAGACGGTATTCAGCCACAGTCCATGAATATCAAAGAGGGTTGTAGAGACAGTATCCAGTCATAGCCCATACATGTCAAAGAGGGTGAACTAGCCCATGTCAAGCAGAAGGCCATGAATGTCCAAGAGGTTGGTAGAAATAGCATCCAGCCATGGTCCATGAATGTCGAAGAAGGTGAAAGAGCTGATGCCCAGCCATGGTCCATGAATGTCAGAGGGTGGTGGAGCCAGTGCCCAGCCATGGTCCATGAATGTCAGAGGGTGGTGGAGCCAGTGCCCAGCCATGGTCCATGAATGTCAGAGGGTGGTGGAGCTAGTGCCCAGCCATGATCCATGAATGTCAGAGGGTGGTGGAGTCGGTGTCCAGCCATTACCACCTGCAGGCTCCACTTGTCCATAGGAGGATTACACTTCGTGTTCTTCATCCAACATCATGCCTGGAAATTGGTGCCGGTTTTGAACTGACCTTATGAAGGACATGGAGGGTTTGGTGAAGATTCACAGAGGCTAAATACATACAGGGAGTGCAGAATTATTAGGCAAATTAGTATTTTGACCACATCATCCTCTTTATGCATGTTGTCTTACTCCAAGCTGTATAGGCTCGAAAGCCTACTACCAATTAAGCATATTAGGTGATGTGCATCTCTGTAATGAGAAGGTGTGTGGTCTAATGACATCAACACCCTATATCAGGTGTGCATAATTATTAGTCAACTTCCTTTCCTTTGGCAAAATGGGTCAAAAGAAGGACTTGACAGGCTCAGAAAAGTCAAAAATAGTGAGATATCTTGCAGAGGGATGCAGCACTCTTAAAATTGCAAAGCTTCTGAAGCGTGATCATTGAACAATCAAGCGTTTCATTCAAAATAGTCAACAGGGTCTCAAGAAGCGTGTGGAAAAACCAAGGCGCAAAATAACTGCCCATGAACTGAGAAAAGTCAAGCGTGCAGCTGCCAAGATGCCACTTGCCACCAGTTTGGCCATATTTCAGAGCTGCAACATCACTGGAGTGCCCAAAAGCACAAGGTGTGCAATACTCAGAGACATGGCCAAGGTAAGAAAGGCTGAAAGACGACCACCACTGAACAAGACACACAAGCTGAAACGTCAAGACTTGGCCAAGAAATATCTCAAGACAGATTTTTCTAAGGTTTTATGGACTGATGAAATGAGAGTGAGTCTTGATGGGCCAGATGGATGGGCCCGTGGCTGGATTGGTAAAGGGCAGAGAGCTCCAGTCCGACTCAGACGCCAGCAAGGTGGAGGTGGAGTACTGGTTTGGGCTGGTATCATCAAAGATGAGCTTGTGGGGCCTTTTCGGGTTGAGGATGGAGTCAAGCTCAACTCCCAGTCCTACTGCCAGTTTCTGGAAGACACCTTCTTCAAGCAGTGGTACAGGAAGAAGTCTGCATCCTTCAAGAAAAACATGATTTTCATGCAGGACAATGCTCCATCACACACGTCCAAGTGCTCCACAGCGTGGCTGGCAAGAAAGGGTATAAAAGAAGAAAAACTAATGACATGGCCTCCTTGTTCACCTGATCTGAACCCCATTGAGAACCTGTGGTCCATCATCAAATGTGAGATTTACAAGGAGGGAAAACAGTACACCTCTCTGAACAGTGTCTGGGAGGCTGTGGTTGCTGCTGCACATTGCAATGTTGATGGTGAACAGATCAAAACACTGACAGAATCCATGGATGGCAGGCTTTTGAGTGTCCTTGCAAAGAAAGGTGGCTATATTGGTCACTGATTTGTTTTTGTTTTGTTTTTGAATGTCAGAAATGTATATTTGTGAATGTTGAGATGTTATATTGGTTTCACTGGTAAAAATAAATAATTGAAATGGGTATATATATTTTTTTTGTTAAGTTGCCTAATAATTATGCACAGTAATAGTCACCTGCACACACAGATATCCCCCTAAAATAGCTAAAACTAAAAACAAACTAAAAACTACTTCCAAAAATATTCAGCTTTGATATTAATGATTTTTTTGGGTTCATTGAGAACATGGTTGTTGTTCAATAATAAAATGAATCCTCAAAAATACAACTTTCCTAATAATTCTGCACTCCCTGTATTCCCATCTTCAATGTTTAGAATTTTGATTAAAATTTGATGATTGTGTTATTTACGTTCCGTGTGTTTTATGTCCTAAACCCGACTCATTCTAGAGCTGTATGGGGCCTTTCTATTATGTGGCCCTAAGGGTCCCGGCAGGCAGTAGTCTGTGTTTTGGTCTCATGCAGGTCATTGAAGGAAATTATTTAGATTGGTGTCTGGTAGGTAAATAATTAATTCCTTTCACTCGATCTTCCTGCGCTCTGTGTTGGCCCCTCTGTACAGAAACTTCTCCATTCCTTATTGATCTCCAAAGATCATGGCCCGGATTCAGAAAGCAGTTACGATGGCGTACTCTGAGTGCGGGCCGTCGCATCTCGGCGTCTGATTCATAGAATCAGATACGCCTCAATGTTGCCTAGATACGGGCGGCGTAAGTCTCCTACGCCGTTGTATCTTAGGGTGCAATATTTACGGTGCCGTTAGGGGCGCTTCCCTAGACTTCCGCGTCGAATATGCACATTAGGTAGATACGCCGATTCAGAAACGTACGTCCGCCCGGCGCATTTTTTTACGTCGTTTACGTAAGACTTTTTCCAGCGTAAAGTTACCCCTCATAAAGCAGGAGTAAGTCATGTTAGCTATGGACGTCGGAAACACACGAACAGCGTCTCATTTTTTATGTTGTTTGCGCAAGTCGTTCGCGAATAGGGCTGTACATAAGTTACATTCACGTCGTAATTTGGAGCATGCGCACTTGGAAACGTTCACGGACGGCGCATGCGCCGTTCGTAAGAAACGTCAAATACGTGGGGTCACAAGTAATTTATATAAAACACGCCGACATCATCCACATTTGAATTAGGCTAGCTTACACCGACACATTTACACTACGCCGCCATAACTAAGGGCGCAAGTTCTTTCTGAATACGGAACTTGCGCCCTAAGTTACGGCGGCATAATGTATCTGAGATACATTATCGTATCTATCGGCGGGCGTAGCGTATCTGAATCCGGGCCCATGTCCCCAGTCTCCAACAACTCCTAGATCATGTCCCCAGTCTCCAACAACTCCTAGATCATGTCCCCAGTCTCCAACATATCCTAGATCATGTCCCCAGTCTCCAACATATCCTAGATCATGTCCCCAGTCTCCAACATCTCCTAGATCATGTCCCCAGTCTCCAACAACTCCTAGATCATGTCTCCAGTCTCCAACAACTCCTAGATCATGTCCCCAGTCACCAACATCTCATAGATCATGTCCCCAGTCTCCAACAACTCCTAGATCATGTCTCCAGTCTCCAACAACTCCTAGATCATGTCTCCAGTCTCCAACATCTCATAGATCATGTCCCCAGTCACCAACATCTCATAGATCATGTCCCCAGTCTCCAACAACTCCTAGATCATGTCTCCAGTCACCAACATCTCATAGATCATGTCCCCAGTCTCCAACAACTCCTAGATCATGTCTCCAGTCTCCAACAACTCCTAGATCATGTCTCCAGTCTCCAACATCTCATAGATCATGTCCCCAGTCACCAACATCTCATAGATCATGTCCCCAGTCTCCAACAACTCCTAGATCATGTCCCCAGTCTCCAACATCTCCTAGATCATGTCCCCAGTCTCCAACATCTCCTAGATCATGTCCCCAGTCTCCATCAACTCCTAGATCATGTCCCCAGTCTCCAACAACTCCTAGATCATGTCCCCAGTCTCCAACATCTCCTAGATCATGTCCCCAGTCTCCAACATCTCCTAGATCTGTCCCCAGTCTCCAACATCTCCTAGATCATGTCCCCAGTCTCCAACATCTCCTAGATCATGTCCCCAGTCACCAACATCTCATAGATCATGTCCCCAGTCTCCAACAACTCCTAGATCATGTCTCCAGTCTCCAACAACTCCTAGATCATGTCCCCAGTCTCCAACATATCCTAGATCATGTCCCCAGTCTCCAACATATCCTAGATCATGTCCCCAGTCTCCAACATATCCTAGATCATGTCCCCAGTCTCCAACAACTCCTAGATCATGTCCCCAGTCTCCAACATCTCCTAGATCATGTCCCCAGTCTCCAACATCTCCTAGATCATGTCCCCAGTCTCCAACATCTCCTAGATCATGTCCCCAGTCTCCAACATCTCCTAGATCATGTCCCCAGTCTCCAACATATCCTAGATCATGTCCCCAGTCTCCAACATATCCTAGATCATGTCCCCAGTCTCCAACATCTCCTAGATCATGTCCCCAGTCTCCAACATCTCATAGATCATGTCCCCAGTCACCAACATCTCATAAATCATGTCCCCAGTCTCCAACATCTCCTAGATCATGTCCCCAGTTTTTAACAACTCCTAGATCATGTCCCCAGTCACCAACATCTCATAGATCATGTCCCCAGTCTCCAACATCTCCTAGATCATGTCCCCAGTCACCAACATCTCCTAGATCATGTCCCCAGTCACCAACAACTCCTAGATCATGTCCCCAGTCTCCAACAACTCCTAGATCATGTCTCCAGTCTCCAACAACTCCTAGATCATGTCCCCAGTCTCCAACATATCCTAGATCATGTCCCCAGTCTCCAACAACTCCTAGATCATGTCTCCAGTCTCCAACAACTCCTAGATCATGTCCCCAGTCGCCGACAACTCCAAAGATCATGTCCCCAGTCTCCAACATCTCCTAGATCATGTCTCCAGTCTCCAACAACTCCTAGATCATGTCCCCAGTCACCAACATCTCCTAGATCATGTCCCCAGTCTCCAACATCTCCTAGATCATGTCCCCAGTCTCCAACAACTCCTAGATCATGTCTCCAGTCTCCAACATCTCCGAGATCATGTCCCCAGTCCCCAACATCTCCTAGATCATGTCCCCAGGCTCTGACAACTCCTAGATCATGTCTCCAGTCTCCAACAACTCCTAGATCATGTCCCCAGTCTCCAACATCTCCTAGATCATGTCCCCAGTCTCCAACATCTCCTAGATCATGTCCCCAGTCTCCAACAACTCCTAGATCATGTCCCCAGTCTCCAACAACTCCTAGATCATGTCCCCAGTCTCCAACAACTCCTAGATCATGTCCCCAGTCTCCAAAATCTCCTAGATCATGTCCCCAGTCTCCAACATCTCCTAGATCATGTCCCCAGTCTCCAACATCTCCTAGATCATGCCCCCAGTCTCCAACAACTCCTAGATCATGTTCCCAGTCTCCAACATCTCCTATATCACGTCACCAGTCTCCAACATATCCTAGATCATGTCCCCAGGCTCTGACAACTATTAAAGGGACATTTAGTGAAGTCAGGGGCCCCTCTTCAGGGCCCCTTCCATCAAGCAAGGGGACCACCACTGTTCTAGAGAGTTCATTCAAATCCATAAACATATAAAGAAAGAAAACAGACATTCAATTAGGAATTAAAAATTTTACTGAATCCAAATCTTGGAAGAAGCCTTCTCTCCTTAAGGCAAAAGTTTTTTTTAACATAAAAATGTAAAAAAATGACAATATATTAAGAATATGGAGTATATAAAACATTACAATATATTACATTGTACAGTTCAGGCGTATGAAAAAATCCTGCATACATTCTCTATAGCTTTAGTGATCTGAGAAAGATGTCCCACGTTAGACAGGCAGCTGGACCCTGAAGAAGTCTTCTGTGTAGGGATGCCCCCTCCTCTTCCTGTCTCTAAACTTCTGATGCTGCGGAGGTTAACAGCTTTGGATTTTCTGGGATTGTGTTACAGGCAGTGTAACCAATGCACATTCCTCAATAAAGGAGAGGGGGTGGGGCGGGGGGTAAGGGGGAGGAGTGGCGAGTGCTCAGCAGAAACATTTTCACAGCAGCTTCACAGAAGACCTGAAGTGTTGAAAGGTCAGAAAAAAGAGAAGAAGGATGGGGCAGCCCTGCAGTGGAGTTAGTATTGTGGAGTCAGGAAGAGGATGGGTCATCCCGTATACAGTGAGAGTCAAATGTTTAGATTCAGGGAGAGGACAGGGCATCCCTGTAGTGATCTCTCCAGGATTCAGATTCAGGAAGAGGACAGGGCATCTCAGAAGTGATCTCTCCAGGATTCAGATTCAGGAAGAGGACAGGGCATACCAGAAGTGATCTCTCCAGGATTCAGATTCAGGAAGAGGACAGGGCATCTCAGAAGTGATCTCTCCAGGATTCAGAAGTTTATATTCAGGAAGAGGACAGGGCATCCCTGCAGTGATCTCTCCAGGATTCAGAAGTTCAGATTCAGGAAGAGGACAGGGCGTCCCTGCAGTGATCTCTCCAGGATTCAGAAGTTCAGATTCAGGAAGAGGACAGGACATCCCTGCAGTGATCTCGCCAGAATTTGGAAGATCAGAGTCAGGAAGAGGACAGGGCCTCCCTGCAGTGATCGCTCCAGGATTCCGAAGTTCATAGTCAGGAAGTGAATGGGGTATCCCTGCAGTGAGATTCAAACGTTTAGATTCAGGAATAGGACAGGGCCTCCCTGCAGTGATCTCTCCAGGATTTAGATGTTTAGATTAAGGAAGAGGACAGGGCGTCCCTGCAGTGATTTCTCCAGGATTCAGAAGTTGAGATTCAGGAAGAGGACGGGGCATCTCAGAAGTGATTTCTCCGGGGACGTTGGTTCATTAAAGCTATAGAGGATTTTTTCTTTTGCCAATCTTCAGATGAATATCCTATAAAAGCAGTGCTCTATACAACCGAATAAATATTATGTACAAAATGAATACGTAAATCAAACAAAAGTGCAAGCTGTACCACTAGAAAATGTAAAGGAATGTTCTCCGAATGTTCAGAGTCCCGAGAAGAAATCTCCACCATAAATGGAGTCGAGTGAAATAAATATGGACCTTTTTCCATCAATCTTCACCCGTAGCACCACGATTGGTCCATTCTGTGAATCTCCATCACCCCCCCGTCAGAAAGGCGGTCTTGAGGCACAAGCTCCACGTCTCGTATCACTTTAAACCCGAATATCTCTGCTTGGCAGATCAAGAACTCCAGGCTTGTGAGCAGGGAGTCATGTGCTTAGTCCCACCCTACGCAATTTTAATCCAAACGCCTTCATCAGGAGCGTAGATGTAACATCTTTTACGAACAATAAAATATACTTTTTACAAATATACACTGGAGGGGCCCCTTACAAGGAGCCCCCTTCCTTTTCTTCGTGTGGACGACTTCTCCTACCCCGTGCTGTCCGGGCTCTTTGTGTGGGCTCCGCCCTCGTGGCCGGGCGGAGCCCCCGATGGATATCCTCCAGCTTTCGGCTTATGGTGAGCAAGTGGCGCTCAATGCACTGTTGTCCTCTCTGCATGGCCAGGAAGTGCCGCCTCTGTTGCTGCACCTGCAGGTCATGAGTCCGTTGTGACCTCCTCTGCAGAAGCAGCTGCTGCCTTTGCACCTCGAAGAGCAGCCACAGCTGCGAGTCACTGTTCAGCGGTGGAGGAGGAGGGGGGCTGCCGGGGGCAGATGGGGGGCAGTCCTCCATGACCGGTCCTGGGGAATATGCTCCAGTGGTTGGTGTGGGCACATCCATGTATGAGGGTGGGGAGCGGAACAAAGGATATGACGTCCGGGGACTGTGGGGGAGGGGGGCAGAGCAGGAAAGGTCCAACGGCTCTTCCATTGATGAAGCCTCATCCTCGCTCTCAGACTCCAGTTGTAGGGTGAAGGTCGGGCCTTCAGGAAAGAAAACTCAAATTAATGATATGACCAACATTCCGATGTGAACTTCTGTCCTAAAATAAAGGAGTCTCCAACACATCCACCCCCCCCCTCCCCCAGGCTCTCTACCCTGAAACAATTTTCATTGGCCCCAAACTCCCCAAGAGGTGAGCCCATGGAAGGAGATTCGGAACTGCACAGAGGTGACAGGGTGGTGTAGATCCCAGACAAGGCCCCAGATTTCTACTTACCTTTAGACTCTCCTGACCCATCCTGGGGACTGTGGGGGAGGGGTGCAGTGCTGGAAAGGTCCAATGGCTCTTCCTCCAATGACGTCTCATCCTCACTTTCCGAATCTGGTTTCAGGAGGAAGGTCGGGGCGAAGGTCTGGCCTAGGAAAGACAAAGACAACTTAACCCCTTCATGACCGACGTCAAAAACAGAACTTGAATATTTAAACCCAATTTTACAACTTTGCCCTGTGTTAGTAAATCTGTCCATATCCTTCCCGTATCCGGGTGGATTATACCAGCTTTATCACCACAACGACTTCCCGTATCTGGGTGGATCATACCACCTTTATCACCACAATGACTTCCCGTATCCGGGTGGATCATACCACCCTTATAACCGCAACTACTTCCCGTATCCGGGTGGATCATACCACCTTTATCACTACAACGACTTCCCGTATCCGGGTGGATCATACCCCCTTTATCACAACGACTTCCTGTATCCGGGTTGTTAATACCCCCTTTATCACCACAACGACTTCCCGTATCCGGGTGGATCATACCACCCTTATAACCGCAACTACTTCCCAAATCCGGCTGGATCATACCACCCTTATAACCGCAACTACTTCCCATATTCGGGTGGATCATACCACCTTTATCACAACTACTTCCCGTATCCGGGTGGATCATACCACCTTTATCACCACAACGACTACCTGTATCCGGGTGGATCATACCACCTTTATCACTACAACGACTTCCCGTATCCGGATGGATCATACCACCTTTATCACTACAACGACTTCCCGTATCCGGGTGGATCATACCACCTTTATCACAACTACTTCCCGTATCCGGGTGGATCATACCACCTTTATCACCACAACGACTACCTGTATCCGGGTGGATCATACCACCTTTATCACTACAACGACTTCCCGTATCCGGATGGATCATACCACCTTTATCACTACAACGACTTCCCGTATCCGGGTGGATCATACCACCTTTATCACAACTACTTCCCGTATCCGGGTGGATCATACCACCTTTATCACTGCAACTACTTCCCGTATACGGGTGGATCAGACCACCTTTATCACTGCAACTACTTCCCGTATACGGGTGGATCATACCACCTTTATCACTGCAACTACTTCCCGTATACGGGTGGATCATACCACCTTTATCACTGCAACTACTTCCCGTATCCGGGTGGATCATACCACCTTTATCACTGCAATTACTTCCCGTATCCGGGTGGATCATACCACCTTTATCACTGCAACTACTTCCCGTATACGGGTGGATCATACCACCTTTATCACTGCAACTACTTCCCGTATACGGGTGGATCATACCACCTTTATCACTGCAACTACTTCCCGTATACGGGTGGATCAGACCACCTTTATCACTGCAACTACTTCCCGTATACGGGTGGATCAGACCACCTTTATCACTGCAACTACTTCCCGTATACGGGTGGATCATACCACATTTATGACAGCAATTACTTCCTGTATCAGGGTGGATCATACCACCTTTATCACCACAACGACTTCCCGTATCCGGGTGGATCATACCACCTTTATCACTGCAACTACTTCCCGTATCCGGGTGGATCATACCACCTTTATCACCACAACTACTTCCTGTATCCGGGGGGATCATACCACCTTTATCACCACAACGACTTCCCGTATCTGGGTGGATCATACCACCTTTATCACCACAACTACTTCCTGTATCCGGGGGGATCATACCACCTTTATCACAACGACTTCCCGTATCCGGGTGGATCATACCACATTTATCACTGCAACTACTTCCCGTATCCGGGTGGATCATACCACCTTTATCACCACAACGACTTCCCGTATCTGGTTGGATCATACCACCTTTATCACTGCAACGACTTCCCGTATCCGGGTGGATCATACCACCTTTATCACTGCAACTACTCCCCGTATATGGGTGGATCATACCACATTTATGACAGCAACTACTTCCCGTATCCGGGTGGATCATACCACCTTTATCATGTAAATGCTGTTAATATATGAAAACCAACAAGGAGTATATATGCAGTTAACATTTATTTCGACATGTTTCGCCAAAATAGGCTTCCTCAGGAGCTTCAAAGCACTATATACACAAGGAATTCCAGGTTATAAATTGATAACAATCCCAGCAAGTCGATTGGGCCCCTACACCCACCAAGCCCACCCCAAAGATATTAGTGAACCATAGAGGGAGCAATTCAATGCAAGGGCTCTCATTCAAACATTCCAAAAGGGTGGACTACCAGGTGGACCACAAGCAGACCAAAATAAAAAAAGGGGGGCAAGCCTCGGTCAACAGTCACTCAACCAATCAATTGGGTTCAGAGACGCTGGGAGTCCTTAGTTGCAGTGCATGCGTCCCCACCCTTTTTTCTTTCGGTCTCCTGGTGGCCCAACAGGTAGTCCAAGCTGTGGAATATTTGAATGCCCTGAATTTCCCCCCCCTATGGTTCACGAATATATTTGGGGCCAGCGTGGTGGGTGTAGAGGCCCAAACGGCTGGCTGGGATTGTTATCGATTACAGCCTGGAATTCCTTGTACAATATGTAGTGCTTCGAAACTCCTGAGGAAGCCTACTTTGCCGAAATTTGGAGAGCAAATGCTAACTGCATATATACACCGTTTGGACATTCCTTGTTGGTTTTAATATTTAGCACAGCGTCACATCCCCTCTTGATTGAAAAGAGATCCGAATGCTGATCACTTTTCAGAGGGGTGGTGGGTTTAGACACACATCTAAATCTAGCCTTAGGATTTCTTTGTACCTCCCGTTCCTCAGCAGTGAAGATTTCAAGTATAAATCGGAATATCGATTGTGTCCACTGCAACTGTGATGTGGACCACACAAAGACCAAAACCTCCATCACATCTGGACCTTCGAGGTGTTTGCGGGATGCAATGTATGGTAAGCCAAGGCTTCCAATGAGGTGGGCTTCATGGAGACTTTTCGCCTTGGTCCAGCTTGGAGTGAGGCCCACAATGGCCCTGGTCACTCACTCTCAGCTCCATCATCCTCCTCAGCAGGGCTTTTCTCGGAAAATAGGTGAAGGGACTCAACCCCAACCCCCCCCCAAAAAAAACTCCTCCCAGGGGTGCGCTATGTGCAGAGTTCCGGGGTGCGCTTGGTACATAGTACAGAGTTTAGGGATGCACTATGTGCAGAGTCCAGGGTGCACTTGGTACATAGTACAGAGATTAGGGGTGTGCTATGTGCAGAGTACTGGGGTGTGCTTGGTACATAGTACAGAGATTAGGGGTGTGCTATGTGCAGAGTACTGGGGTGTGCTTGGTACATAGTACAGATATTAGGGGTGCGCTATGTGCAGAGTTCTTGGTACATAGTACAGAGTTTAGGGGTGTGCTTGGTACATAGTACAGAGTTTAGGGAATGCGTTATATGCAGAGTTCCAGGGTGCGCTTGGTACATAGTACAGAGTTTAGGGGTGCACTATGTGCAGAGTTCGGGGGTGTGCTACATGAACCAGAGCTGAAAAAAAGCCCTTCTCCTCAGACTTCAGCTCCAGAGGAACCGACAGTGAGAAAAGGAAACGTCACGGAACCCGGCTTCAGTACTCCTCTTCTCAAGGGTCCTCAGTTCTGATGTAAGCAGTGGGTGGGCCCTCAGTTCTGATGTAAGCAGTGGGTGGGCCCTCAGTTCTGATGTAAGCAGTGGGTGGGCCCTCAGTTCTGATGTAAGCAGTGGGTGGGCCCTCAGTTCTGATGTAAGCAGTGGGTGGGCTCTTGGGAGGAGTTATGCAAATTTCAAACCAGCAGGAAGGGAGGGAAGGCAAATTTAAAACTTCATAGGAGGTTATGGGGTGACTTTACAGTCGGGACATGAAACCAGATTTCTACTTACATCTAGACCCCTCTAACCCAGCTTGGAGTGCAGCCCATGACGGCCCTGGCAGCTGAGAATCGGCTCCCTCCTCCTCCGTCTCCATTGGCTCCGGATCCACAGAAACTGAAAGTAAAAAAAAGGAATCAGAAAAAGTCTACATTCCAAGAACATGCAGCAAGTCCTGTGGAAAATTGACCAACGTGGATGGTGTGGCTTGGTTCCATGTTTGAAATTCCTATACTGAATATCATTATCCCGGGTATGAGACTTGGAGCCACCAGAATACACCATTGGCCCTCTAGTGGGCCGAAACGTACGACTCCAAATCAGGAGCGGCAGTTGGTGTTCTGCAAAGCACAGAAAGGGGAAAATGACCAGATTTCTACTTACTTCCAGATCCTCCCGATCCAACCTGGAACTCAACCCGTGATGGCTCTGACTGCTCACTACGGGCTCCATCATCCTCCTCAGCCTCCATGGGCTCCGACTCTGGAGGTACTGAAAGTGAAAAAGAGAAATGAGAAGAAGTCTACACTTAAAGCCAGTAAGGTTAAAAAACTCAGCTTACAAGGAGGGCCATAAAATAAAAGTCCCGTCCATACCATGGAAGGCCCGTCCATACCATGTGTGACGAACCCTTGTCAGGACTATGTCCGCAGTCAATGCTTCCTCTGTCCAGAACCAGCCCCATCCAAGACTCTTTAGCCCACCCCAGTCACCAGCCGTACTTCAGTGTAGGGTAGAAACCAGCAGACTCGCCTTATTCAAGCACATGTTACACAGATATCCAACTCCGAGACACTTCCCCCCACCCTTGGATTCAGGACGGGTTGAACTGTCCAAAACACAACGTTTCCAGAGCTCCCCAAGGTAAGCCGAGTTGCACAAACCCCCCACCCAAAGTGACTCCCGTCACACCATGTAAAGCCCGTTTCCATACCATAAAAGGCCCGTCCATACAAAAGAAGAGAGTCATAGTCACCTTTCCACAGTGGCCCATGCCTACTACCTACCTGTTCTAGTGCTGCAACCTTGGAGCATTCAATGCTTTACCATTTAAAACTTCTGGGAGTGTTTGATGTAACCTACTGGACACTGTGGCTTTTACCCCCAACCCCTGCATCATTACAAGACTCAGAAGACAAAAGAAGGGGCCAGAGGGAGGACCCATTACACAGGACAGGGGAAGAAGGAGGAAAGAAGAAGGAAAGAAGAACCTACCTATGCCCTCAGAAGTTGTGGATGAAGTCTCTGCTGCCTCTCGCTGTGTGGCATTCGGAGATAAAGTAGAAGGTTCTGGAATGAAAATGCCAATTTACAAAAGGACATAGTATTGAAAACAAATCAGACACCATTCTCAAACAATTTGATACTTACTGGGAAGATCGTTGCCATCTTCATGCAGATCACTGATGGATTCCTCTCTCGAGGCGCGCTCCTGGTCTCTGGGGACATGCGAGATCCGCTCCTTCTGTTCCTGGGGGACATGCAAGGTCCGCTGCAGTTCTTGGATATGAGACTCCTGAGGGACATATGACACTGGTCCCTTTTCCTGCTCCTGGGGGATACGTTTCACCTTCAATATCTCCCGACCATGGGATACATGTGACACCAGCTTCATATTCTGTTCTTGTGGGACATGTAAAAGCTGCTCCATCTCCTGGAAGACATGCGACACCAGATTCATCTCCTTGAAGACATTCGAGGCTTGCACCGTCTCCTGGAAGACATTTGAGGCTTGCCCCGTCTCCTGGAAAACATTCGAGGCTTGCCCCGTCTCCTGGAAGAAATCCGAGGCTTGCCCCGTCTCCTGGAAGACATCCGAGGCTTGCCCCGTCTCCTGGAAGACATCCGAGGCTTGCCCCGTCTCCTGGAAGACATCCGAGGCTTGCCCCGTCTCCTGGAAGACATCCGAGGCTTGCTTTGTCTCCTGGGAGACATCTGAGGCTTTCTTCATCTCCTGGGAGACATCTGAGGCTTGCTCCGTCTCCTGGAAGACATTTGAGGCTTGCTTTGTCTCCTGAGAGACATCTGAGGCTTGCTCCGTCTCCTGGGAGACATCTGAGGCTTGCTCAGTCTCCTGGGAGACATTCGAGGCTTGCTCCGTCTCCTGGAAGACATTCAAGGCTTGCTCCGTCTCCTGGAAGACATTCGAGGCTTGCTCCGTCTCCTGGAAGACATTCGAGGCTTGCTCCGTCTCCTGGAAGACATTCGAGGCTTGCTCCGTCTCCTGGAAGACATTCGAGGCTTGCTCCGTCTCCTGGAAGACATCAGAGGCTTGCTTCGTCTCCTGGAAGACATCAGAGGCTTGCCTCGTCTCCTGGAAGACATCCAAGGCTTGCTTCGTCTCCTGGGAGACATCTGAGGCTTGTTCCATCACCTGGGAGAGATGCAAGGCTTGCTCTATCTCCTGGGAGACACACGACACCTGCTGCATCTCCTGTTCCTGAGGGACATCCGACACCTGCTCCATCTCCTGGGTAACACACTGGATATCATTTGAGGCTGGCTGCATCTCCTGGGGGACATGTGACATCTGCTGTATCTCCTGCTTCTTGGGGACATGAGACACCAGCTCCAGCTCCTGGTCATGGGGGACATGTGATAACCCATCCATCCGATTCATCTCCTGTTCTTGGGAGACATGTGACACCAGCTTCATATCCTGGAGGACATTTGAGGCTTGCGGCATCTCCTGGTGGACACATGGCACCTGCTGCATCTCCTGCTTCTGTGGGACAAGTGACACCTGTTCCAACTCCTGTTCCTGAGGGACATGTGACACCTGCTCCATCTCCTGTTCCTGAGGGACATGCGACACCTGCTCCATCTTCTGTTCCTGAGGGACATGTGACACCTGCTCCATCTCCTGTTCCTGAGTAACATGTGACACCTGCTCCATCTCCTGTTCCTGAGGGACATGTGACACCTGCTCCATCTCCTGTTCCTGAGTAACATGTGACACCTGCTCCATCTCCTGTTCCTGAGTAACATGTGACACCTGCGCCATCTCCTGTTCCTGAGGGACATGCGACACCTGCTCCATCTCCTGTTCCTGAGTAACATGTGACACCTGCTCCATTTTCTGTTCCTGAGGGACATATGACACCTGCTCCATCTCCTGTTCCTGAGGGACATGCAACACCTGCTTCATCTCCTGTTCCTGAGGGACATGTGACACCTGCGCCATCTCCTGTTCCTGAGGGACACGTGACACCTGCGCCATCTCCTGTTGCTGAGGGACATGTGACACCTGCGCCATCTCCTGTTGCTGAGAGACTTGTAAAACCAGCTTCATCTCCTGCTCCTGGAGGACATGAGACGTCTGCTGTATCTCCTGTTCCTGAGGGACACGTGACACCTGCTCCTGAGGGACATGCGAGACTGGCTCCAGCTCCTGGTCATGGGGGACTTGTGACACCTTACGCATCTCCTGCTCCTGTGGGACATGCAAGACCTGCTCCATCTCCTGTGGGACACGTGACATCTCCTGCTCATGGGGGATGAGGGGCATTGACTGGGATGGCTCATGCCCAGATCTGAGTGTCACCTCCTGATGTGCCATGTGTCTCTGTTGAATGTGCCTGAAATACCAAAAAAAAAACAGAAAAGAAAATATAACATTTGGACTTAAATTACGCAAAGGTCGTAAAAAAGGTCTAAACAAAATAATGACGGGAATGTTGGCTCCCACTAGACCTCCCAGCAGCTGCCCTGTATTATACAAGTCTGGGGATGGCATCAGGGAAGTTTGGGGGTAAATTTGGGTCATGCCTGGACTACACTAACTTCAAGTGCTCGTCAACCCTTTAGCCCCGAAAAGTCAACAATGTTCTCTCCAATTCTGAGCCTGGACATGGCTCAGGTCCTTCGTCCACTCGCAGGGCCCAGCTCTTTATCCTAGCCTCTCCTCTCCAATACTCCAGAGATCTTGGTCAGTAATGGTCCTTCTCCCATTTAAATTGCACAGCTCTTTATTGTAGCCTCTCCTATACTTCAGAGATCTCGGTTCGGTATTGTCCTTGTTCCATTCGCAGGGCACAGCTCTTTAGCCAATATCTCTGGAGTATTGGAGAGGTTAGAATAAAAGAGCTGTGCCCTGCGAGTGGAACGAAGACAATACCGAACCAAGATCTCTGCAGTGTTTGACAGGAGAGGCTAGAATAAAGTACTGGACCCTGCGAGTCGAAGAAGGACCATACCTAACCAAGATCTCTGGAGAATTGTAGAGGAGAGGCTAGAATAAAGTACTGGACCCTGCGAGAGGAAGAAGGACCATACCTAACCAAGATCTCTGGAGAATTGGAGAGGAGAGGCTAGAATAAAATACTGGACCCTGCGAGAGGAAGAAGGACCATACCGAAAAGAGGTCTCTGGAGAATTGGAGAGGAGAGGCTAGAATAAAGTACTGGACCCTGCGAGAGGAAGAAGGACCATACCTAACCAAGATCTCTGGAGAATTGGAGAGGAGAGGCTAGAATAAAGTACTGGACCCTGCGAGAGGAAGAAGGACCATACCGAACCAAGATCTCTGGAGAATTGTAGAGGAGAGGCTAGAATAAAGTACTGGACCCTGCGAGTCGAAGAAGGACCATACCGAACCAAGATCTCTGGAGAATTGGAGAGGAGAGGCTAGAATAAAGTACTGGACCCTGCGAGAGGAAGAAGGACCATACCGAAAAGAGGTCTCTGGAGAATTGGAGAGGAGAGGCTAGAATAAAGTACTGGACCCTGCAAGAGGAAGAAGGACCTTACCGAACCGAGATCTCTGGAGAATTGGAGAGGAGAGGCTAGAATAAAGTACTGGACCCTGCGAGTCGAAGAAGGACCATACCGAACCAAGATCTCTGGAGAATTGTAGAGGAGAGGCTAGAATAAAGTACTGGACCCTGCGAGTCGAAGAAGGACCATACCGAACCAAGATCTCTGGAGAATTGGAGAGGAGAGGCTAGAATAAAGTACTGGACCCTGCAAGAGGAAGAAGGACCATACCGAACCGAGATCTCTGGAGAATTGGAGAGGAGAGGCTAGAATAAAGTACTGGACCCTGCGAGTCGAAGAAGGACCATACCTAACCAAGATCTCTGGAGAATTGGAGAGGAGAGGCTAGAATAAAGAGCTGTGCCATGCAAATGGAAGAGGGACCATAGTTTACCAAGATCTCCGCAGTATGGTCAGAGGTTAGAATAGTTATGGTCCCTCTCCCATTTACATGGCACAGCTGTTTATTCTATTCTTCAATGCTGCAGAGATCTTGGTTACGTATGGTCCTTCTTTCACTAGCAGGGCGCAGCTCTTTATTGTAGCCTCTTCTATACTCCAGAGATCTTGGTTAGGTAAGGTCCTTCTTACGTTCGCAGGGCAAACCTTTATTCTAGCGTCTCCTCTTCTCTCCAATTCTCCAGAGATCTTGGTTAGATGTGATCCTTCTATCACTCGCAGGGCACAGCTCTTTATTCTAACCTCTTCTCTCGAATACTCCAGAGATCTTGGTTAGGTGTGGTCCATTTTCCACTCGCAGGGCCCAGCTCTTTATTCTAACCTCTTCAATACTCCAGAGATCTTGGTTAGCTGTGGTCCTTCTTCCATTCGCAGGGCAAACCTCTTTACTTTAGTCTCTTCTCTCCAATACTCCAGGGTTCTTGGTTAGGTATGGTCCTTCCAATCCCAGGGACCAGCTCTATATTCTAGCCTCTCCTCTTCTCTCCAATACTCCAGGGTTCTTTGTTAGGTATGGTCCTTCTTCCAATCCCAGGGCCCAGCACTTTATTCTAGCCTCTCCTCTCCAATACTCCAGGGTTCTTTGTTAGGTATGGTCCTTCTTTCAATCCCAGGGCCCAGCTCTTTATTCTAGCCTCTCCTCTCCAATACTCCAGGGTTCTTTGTTAGGTATGGTCCTTCTTCCAATACCAGGGAACATCACTTTATTCTAGCCTCTTCTCTCCAATACTCCAGGGTTCTTGGTTACCCAAGAACCTTCACAGACAGCCCAGACCTGGTCTATGAATACAGAATAAGGTTGTGGGTTGAGATGTAAGTGTGATTAGGCTCAGGCCCATCCTTGGCTAGCTAGGTCAGATATTCCTTTATACAGGTCATGGGATTCAAGCTGAATTCATTCCAGGTATCAATATTGTAAGAGAATGTATAAAACAATTCTCTCTGGTTCTAGATTTCCCTATGCTCTGCTAAAGATGCATCTAGGAGTTTTTAAGCAAGACTCGTCTCTGGTTTAGTGGTTGAGCCATTTCCAGGAAGAAACTTCCCTTTTCTGTTAAGAAGTAAAACTATAATATGACCATCTGTAGCCAACATCTGTTTCTCACCTACATAGACTATCTTGTGGTTTAAAAGAGAGCCCAGAATACATTTCCTGTTCTAACTGTAACACATATCATTGAAAACAGGAACTTGCATTGTCAGGATGGTAGCAGATGTTTGCTAAAGAGATGACGTACTTTCCTCCTAAGCCCCCACTTTATCGTCTTTACAAACTGCATGAATCTCTGTTCAATAAACTAGAGACCTTTTGATAACACTCAACTGTTCATGTGTATCATTGGGCTCTCTCTCAGATCTGACGGGTAACTGAAGTGTTATTTTTGCATTACCTAAGAATACACCGGGGTGGTTATATTACATATCCTCAGATATTTTTGCTGAATTCCAGGTATGGAAATCCGTGCATTGGACCAGTTTGTACCAGAGTTGCCGCTACTACAGTAGTGATCCTCAGCGTTTTCTGACTGCCCTGCTGCATAGTGACAATGGGGAAGGGGGGGGGGGGATTTCGCTCGCTCGGCTGGGGCACCATTCTTCCAAGGGATACAAGGAGCACTCTGACCGGATATGATGGAGAGGCAGGGGGTGGTGACATCATGATCTCCATCTCATCGAGAGAACACTTTGTATCTATTGAGAAAAGTACAGAGCGGTAAACCCTCTGTGGGTATCTAGCAGCAGCAGCTAATGTAGTGACTTTTTTCTTCCATAGGGATAGGCCAGGTATGGAATTCGTGGACCAATGCAACTACACAAAGATATCCATATCTGGAGTTCAGGTCTAACCTTCCATTGGCGGAGTTGAAGTCCAGAAATGTATTGCATATAAACTACGAGGGTTCTTCAAAAAGTTTCCGCACTTTTTTAAACGTTATTAAATATTTAAAAAGTGTGGACGTTTTTTGAAGAACCCTCGTACATCTTAATAAAAATTCATAAAAAGTCTTACATGGTGACGCCATAGTCGAAGGTGAGCTCAGTTCCCACGTCGATGTCTTCTTTGGCCATCAGCAGTATGACGGGGGAGGTGCCGTTCTTCAGATATCTCACTTCGGGTTTGAGGTTCGGCTTCCTCTTGGAATGGTTGATTTTCCTGCCGTAGGTGGACAGTCCAGGGTGGCAGGGGCACGGGACGTTTTGGGCGTCGATGCAAAGCCTCCTCTGGCTTTTATTGTCCTTGAAGAAATACAAGTAGCACATCTCTCCCGGACCAATGGAGTTCATAATCTCCTCCCCACGTTCGTGGCTCACCACGGGCCCATGGCAGTCGCACACAAAGTCTCCTTTCTGGAAGGGTAGAGTAGTGATGACCGTCTCTCCCGTGTTTCCGGCTCGGTCCTCCACGATGGCCAGTCCTTTCCAGTCCTGGGAGTCCACCAGCCTTTCTATTTCTTCGGTGTGATCCACCTTCCCTCGATCCACGCTAGGCTTCCAGCTCTCCAGAATATCCGGGAGTCTCGGGGCATTGTACTTCCAGCCTTGCACCTTCATGTAGGAGCGGATCTGGTCTTCTGTTGGTGGCTTCCTTTTGAAACGTCCTAAAAGATGTAGAAACACGGGGGGGGTCATTATTTAGAACTTGATTGGTTTTAACTCTTTTTGTGTGAGCAAAATCGAAAACTATTTCCCACTTCCCATTCCTCAACAAATTTCCATGTTTTAGCTTTCTTAATGGTGACCTGCCGCCAGAGGTGGACCGACAACTCATGGGGCACCCTAGTGGCATGGGGCCATTGGGCAGTGCCTGAATGGTAAGTCCGCCCCTGCCTGCCCCATAGCTACCCAACTGCTCACTGACATATCAGCTCCTTCAATCAACCCTGCGAGTGATTGGCTCAATTGTCTTGGGGAGGAAGGGTACAGGAGACCCAAAAACAGCAGCGAAAATCCCTCCATACAAACAAAAAATAAAAATGAGGAATGAGCCGAGTGTATTTGGCATTCAGAATGGGCGAATGTGACAGCTTCCTGCCATCAATGGTAGTAAAAAGGAAGCAGCAGATGCCTGCACCAACCACGGACGTCAACCAGCCATTCACTTACATGGCCGGAAATACCCAACCAAGTGGGGGGGATAGGGGGGGGGGGGTGGGGGTCACATAATTGCCTAAATCTGGCCACATAACAATAACAATGTAGCAAATATAAACATTTCCATATTTGATGCCACCTCGAGCTATGCTGCATAGCTTTAGGGCTCATCAGGTTTTTTCTTTTCGGTCGGTATTGTGATTGACGCGGATCTAAATTAATGGCCATCGATAAAGGGGCTTCCAGATTTCAATAAGTGCCCCTTCTCCACATACCCCCCAAAACACTGGGACAGGGTTGTGGGGAAGAGGCCCGTGTGCTCATCAGAATGGGGACAAGGTTCTATGTGGGGGGGTGGGGGGGTTACCACCCCTATGTTAGGTGTCCTGTCTATAAGGACAAGGTTCTATGTGAGGGGGGGGGGTTACCACCTGGAAAAGGTACCACCCCTATTTTATTTTAGGCGTCCTGACTATAGAGACAAGGTTCTATGTGAGGGGGGTCACCACCTAGAAAGGTACCTCCCCTGTGTTAGGTGTTCTGTCCATAGGAACAAGGCGCTATGGGGGGGGGGGGGGGGGGAGATGACGTCCTGGAAAGATACCACCCCTATATTGTGTCCTATTCATGGGGACAAGGTTCAATGTGGGGGGGGGTCACCACCTGGAAAGGTACCTCCCCCGTGTTAGCAACTTGTTCCTAGGGACAGGACACCTATAAGGGGGGGGGGGGGGGATCCTGTCCATAGGGACAAGGTTCTATGTGGGGGGGGGGAGCACTGCCTGGAACGATACCACCTCTTTGTGGGGGGGGGGGGGTCCCCTCCTGGAAAGATACCACCCCTGTATTGTGTCCTATTCATAGGGACAAGGTTCTATGTGGGGGGGGGGGGTCAACACCTGGAAAGGTACCTCCCCTGTGTTAGCAACTTGTTCCTAGGGACAGGACACCTATGAGGGGGGGGGGGGGGTATCCTGTCCATAGGGACAAGGTTCTATGTGGGGGGGGGGGAGCACTGCCTGGAACGATACCACCTCTTTGTGGGGGGGGGGGGGGTCACCTCCTGGAAAGATACCACCCCTATGTTGTCCCCTGTTCATAGGGACAAGCTGCTATGTGAGGGGGGGGGGTCACCACCTGCTATGTGATTGGGGGGGGGGGAAGCACTGCCTGGAAAGATACCACCTCTATGTGAGGGGGGGGTTCACCTCCTGGAAAGGGACCACCCCTATTTTGTGTCCTGGCCATAGGAACAAGGTTCTATGTGAGGGGGGGGGGTGTCACCTCCTGGAAAGATATCACCCCTATGTTAGAACCTTGTTTCTATGGACAGGACACCTATGTGGGGGGGGGGGGGGATGACCACCTGGAAAGGTACTACCCTTATGCTGTGTCCTCTCCATGGGGACAAGGTTCTATGAGGGGGGGGGGTACCAATGGAAAAGGTACCACCCTTACGTTAGGTGTCCTGACCATAGGACCATTAAGATCTATACCAGACCCTGTGGGCGGGAACCTCAAACCCGAAGGCCTGGGATGAAAAAAAGAAAACGCATGCAGCCCCCCCAGTCTGGGAATTAGACACACTTGAGCCCCACATCGGAATGCCCAACCCCCACACACACGGGACCAACCCTCCCACACACACACACGGGAAGGTATAAAAGAAGGTTCTCCTCACCGATGACGTCCTCCACGCGCATCCTGTACTGCTGTCTCCTCCAGCGCTTGTAGCAGTACGAGCCGTGTGCTTTGGATATGACGTTACAGGCCTTGATACCTGGGCCAGCACGGTTAATGCTGATAGGATAGACATCTTCAGTCCTCTTAAAACACATCTCCTTCTCCTCCATGAGGGCCACGCCGGCACTATTGTCCTCACCTTCACCCCCCGGCCCCTTGAGGTCCACGTCCCTGGAATGGAAAGCGGTCATTTCATGGTAAAGTTGTATTTATTGTAGAACAAGAGGCGTGGTCACCCCAAAACCCAAACCACGGCCGTGTGTGGCGGAATCACCACCGCAGCAGAGGGACTAGGCACAGTGTTCCGGAGATCCCTCTCCTCGCTCTGTACAGACCCGAGGCAGATTGTGGCTCCCGGATGCTTTGAGTGGTTGGGGGATCACTTGATCACAATGTCAATAAATGTAATTCCTATAGTTATGCTCTGATTGGCCCACAGCTATCACATGGTACCTGGGCCAATCACAGCACCCCATGCTATAGCTGCAGGCCAATCACATCACCCCCGTACCATGTTATAGCTGAAGGCCAATCACAGCACCCCATACCATGTTATAGCTGCAAGTCAATAACATCACACCGTACCATGTTATAACTGAAGGCAAATCACAGCACCCCGTACCATGGTGTAGCTGCAGGCCAATCACATCACCCCGTACCATGTTATAGCTGCAAATCAATCACATCACACCGTACCATGTTATAACTGAAGGCAAATCACAGCACCCCATACCATGGTGTAGCTGCAGGCCAATCACATCACTCCGTACCATGTTATAGCTGAAGACCAATCAGAGCACCCCGTACCATGTTCTAGCTACAGGCTTGGCCGGCAGTCATCACTCCCGCCGGGCACTCGCATCGGCACCGGGGGCGAGCAGGGGGGAGCGTGCGTGCCCCCAGTGGCAACAGGGCGAAGCGACTTTATACAACGTGATTTCTCCCAGCCGAGTCAACCTTCCCGCAGTTAGGCCCCTTTCACACCAACGCGTTTTTCAGGCGGTTTAGTGCTAAAAATAGCGCTGCTATACCGCCTGAAAAAATTGTGCTCTGCAGTCTTCAGTGTGAAAGTCTGCGCACCGGCGCCGAATAGAGCCGAGCCGACCCGAGCTTCTTTCGGGAAGTCGTGACGCGCTGTGTGTGTCGTCGTTTAGCATGTCAATCAATTGGCATGTCAATAGGAACGCCCACTCCCGCGGGATTCCCTACATGGAAGCCGCGGTGAATTCTAACGAAAAACGCTATCTACGGCAAAAAAAAAAAAAAAAAACGGTCAGTGTAATTTTTTTTGCAGAACTGGGCTGGATGTAGTGTTAGAATTTTTTTTTATAGGGTGAACCCCCGCTTTAACAATATCTCTCAAGAAATATGAAGATTTTATCCCCTGTACACTGTGAGGGCTCTGCCCAGGAAGTATAACTCCTAATATGACCAGGAAGTATAACTCCTAATATGACCAGGAAGTATAACTCTTTATATGACCAGGAAGTATAACTCCTAATATGACCAGGAAGTAGAACTCCTTATATGGGCATTTCAGGAAGTCCAATGTTAGGCCTCGTACTGTCACACGATAGGTTAACCAGAGGACAACGGTCTGATGGACCGTTTTCATCGGTCAAAACCGATCGTGTGTGGGCCCCATAGGTTATTTAACCATTAGGTAGTCATTAGATCCCCATCGTTGTTTGTGGTAATTAACTCTGCTATTGTGTGAAGGAGTTCTGTGTTGATTTGTGACAATGTTGATTGTGTCCTCTGAGCTACAAGACGGCACGTCTGGCCTAAAGGTCACGTCTCCGAGTCATCTAGGCTGTCTAAAGAGATTAGTTAATGAGCTCATGTTAAATTAGGTTTCTGGTCACAGGTGTATTTCCAGAGTAATATGAGCAGGAGATAGGCACCTCCTCCTTTGACTGTGTATAAAACTTGTATTGCTTTCAGTAAAGATTCATTCCTGTTTGACCCTCAAGACAGAGCTTCGTCTCGTATTTGGGGGAGAATTATTCGTATGGGTTTCTTGTTCAGCTGATTGGAGTGTTCGGTAGCTGCCTTTGTGTTCGGGAATGGAATGTCCTAAACGACTTTGACCCCTTTCATACTCGGGGTGCCGTTACACTAAATAAAATTTATTTTTCGGACGAAAACAAAATCCCGAAACAAAATATTTTGGTGTGCACATGTCTACTGAATAGTAAAAAAAATGGCCTGGTCATGAAGGGGTGTTGGAAATACAGCCGAATATTACTGAGCCAATCATCCTAAACGCCGTACAGCGGTTTGGGGCTCCGTGGCCATCCTCGGTGTACGGAACCCACGACTCCCAACAATGAAGGGGATATAAAAAGTCGTTATTATTCCGCCAGCAACCCACCTGGAGGGCGAAGGGCTCCAATGTTTCTGCATCCTGCTCACCATGACAGTCGCCCGCGCCAGATCCGCCTCCGAGTTTTCGGCCGCTCCCGGTTCGGAGGGTCTCAGGTATCTTTTCAGCAGCTGTTTATCTTCATCGTTACACCCGGACAAGCAGCACTGGCCAAAGACTTTCCTCGCCTGCTGAAGTTTCACCACCGGAAGATGGAACCTACAAAAATCAAATACGTCCCGGTTTTGTTTTCTTCTGTACCGGTCTGAGGATATGACATCACACCTTAATGGACCAGCTTAACCCCCCCCCCTCCCCCTTCGGTAGACCCCCTATGGAGAAATCCCTCCAATTCTGCTACAGTGAAAATGTTGTCCTTCCATAAAACAGACAACACCCCTCCCCCCCTAGAAACCGCCAACACCAGGATTTCCCCCAATCCCATTGGTATATCCATCCCATCATCATCGGGGGACAGGTTCTCTTTCCTTGTAGGACCCGCAATGCCAGATCTCAGGAGATTGTTATGGTTTATACCGGGACTAAGAATTTCAAGTCCTGAGCTACTAGCCAGGCCTTAAGAGTTACTCGCCACCAGTTGTCCCACTCTGCCCTGCCCCACCCCTAAGTCCGCCCCCTAAACACGTCCTTGAAAATTCTCTCATGAAAATGACACCTTTAAATGTTTTTTTTAATTTAATTCTGCAAAAAAACATTTAACATCAGACTCCAAAATTCCCCTTTACATCACAGTCCACAAAGTGGTCCTTTCGTTGTGGGGAGATGTGCCACCTGACTCTGCCACGGGCCCATCTACCCATCACCAGAGGGACAGGAGGCTGTGCAGAGCGGGACTGAAGATCAACTTTATATATTGATGTGCCAACTGACTCTGCCACGGCCCATCTACCCATCACCAGAGGGACAGGAGACTGTGCAGAGCGGGACTGAAGATCAACTTTATATATTGATGTGCCAACTGACTCTGCCACGGCCCATCTACCCACCAGGACAGGAGACTGTGCAGAGCGGGAAGAATGATGTGCCAACCAAAACTCACATTGCCATAGATTCAGCCATGTATAAAAAAGAGAGGAAGAAAGAAGGAGAAAGAAAGAAGGAAGAAGGGAGGAAGAAAGAAGGAAGAAGGGAGGAAGAAAGAAGGAAGAAGGGAGGAAGAAAGAAGGAAGAAGGGAGGAAGAAAGAAGGAAGAAGGGAGGAAGAAAGAAGGAAGGAAGAAAGAAGGAAGAAGGGAGGAAGAAAGAAGGAAAAAGGGAGGAAGAAAGAAGGAAGAAGGGAGGAAGAAAGAAGGAAGAAGGGAGGAAGAAAGAAGGAAGGAAGAAGGGAGGAAGAAAGAAGGAAGGAAGAAGGGAGGAGGAGAAGGAGGAGGAGGACGAAAGAAGGAGGAAGAAAGATGAAAGAAGGAAGGTGAAAGGAGATAGGAGAAGGAAAAAAGAAGGAGGAAGAAGGAGATAAAGAAAGTAGAAAGAAAGAAAAAGAAGGGAGGAGGAAGGTGAAAGGAGGAAGAAGGAGAAAGGAGGAAGAAGGACAAGGGAAGAGGAAAGAAAGAAGGAGGAGGAAGAAAGAAGGAAGAAGAAAGAAGAAAGAAGGGAGCAAGAAAGAAGAAAGGAGGAAGAAGGAGAAAGGAGGAAGAAGGACAAGGGAAGAGGAAAGAAAGAAGGAGGAGGAAGAAAGAAGGAAGAAGAAAGAAGAAAGCAAGAAAGAAGAAAGGAGGAAGAAAGAACGAAGAAAGGAGGAGGAAAGAAGAAATGAGGAAGAAAGAAGAAATGAGGAAGAAAGAAGAAATGAGGAAGAAAGAAGGAATAAAGGAGGAAGAAAGAAGGAATAAAGGAGGAAGAAAGAAGGAATAAAGGAGGAAGAAAGAAGGAATAAAGGAGGAAGAAAGAAGGAATAAAGGAGGAAGAAAGAAGGAATGAAGGAGGAAGAAAGAAGGAAGAAGGGAGGAAGAAAGAATGAAGAAGGGAGGAAGAAATAAGGAAGAAGGAGGAAGAAAGATGAAAGGAAGGTGAAAGGAGGAGGAAAAAAAAAAAGGAGGAACAAGGAGATAAAGAAAGAAGAAAGAAAGAAAGAGAAAGAAAGAAGGGAGGAGGAATGTGAAAGGAGAAAGAAGGAGGAAGGAGAAAGAAGGTGAAAGGGGAAGAAGGAGGAAGAAGGTGAAAGAGGAAGAAGGAGGAAGAAGGTGAAAGAGGAAGAAGGAGGAAGAAGGTGAAAGAAGGTGAAAGAAGGAGAAAGAAGGAGAAAGAAGGAGAAAGAAGGAGAAAGGAGGAAGAAGCCGAAAGGAGGAAGAAGCCGAAAGGAGGAAGAAGCCGAAAGGAGGAGGAAGAAGGTGAAAGAGGAAGAAGGTGAAAGAGGATGAAGGTGAAAGAGAAAGAAGGTGAAAGGAGGAAGAAGCCGAAAGGAGGAGGAAGAAGGTGAAAGAGGAAGAAGGTGAAAGAGGAAGAAGGTGAAAGAGGATGAAGGTGAAAGAGGAAGAAGGTGAAAGAGAAAGAAGGTGAAAGGTGGAAGAAGGCGAAAGGAGGAGGAAGAAGGTGAAAGAGGAAGAAGGAAGGAGAGAGAAGGGAGAAAGAAATAAAGGAGGAAGGAAGGAGGAAAAAGGAGAAAGATGAAAGAAGGAGATAAAGAAAGAATAAGAAGGAAGGAAGGAAGGAAGGAAGGAAGAATAAGAAGGAAGGAAGGAAGGAAGGAAGATGCGACAGCCAGCACTCATGTTATACCTCCGCATTTGTTTCCCCGGCCCAGCTGCCCCTGCTGTAGCCTATAGTTCATAACAGGCGCCGCCGTGGCATCACCATCCAAACGCCCGGCTGCCCGCCCTCCGTTTGAGCCCGGGCTGGCCTCGGAGCTGTGCCTGGCCAGTCCTTAAGCCTGCCTGCTGCCATATTTTTAACAGGCAGCAGCCGCCCGTAACGGACATTTGCCAACCTTGCTCCACGCTCGACCTCAACTCAAATCCACTCGCCAAATGCAAGCAGGCGAGTGGAAATTTTGAGGGCTGGTACATACATTGCCGTGGCAACCAAAACTACCATAGCTGAATCTATGGCAATGTATAAAAGAAAAAAAAAAAAAAAAAAAAGAAGAATGAGGAAGGAGGAAGAAGGAAGGAGGAAGGAGGAAGAAGGAAGGAGGAGAAAAGAGGAAGGGAAAAATGAAAAAGGGAAAGGTGGAAGGAGAAAGAAGGAAGGAGGAAGAAAGAATAAGAAGGAAGAATGAATAAAGAATAAGAAGGAAGGTGGAAAGAAGGGAGGAGGGAAGAAGAAAGAGGCAGGAAGAAGCACGGTGTACTTCCATGAGGATGTACTCCATAGTGGCAGCTGGAAAGGAGGAAGAGGGCGTACAGTGTACTTCCATGAGGATGTACTCCATAGTGGTAGCTGGGAAGGAGGAAGAGGACGTACAGTGTACTTCCATGAGGATGTACTCCATAGTGGTAGCTGGGAAGGAGGAAGAGGGCGTACAGTGCACTTCCAGGGGGCGTACTCCATAGTGGTAGCTGGGAAGGAGGAAGAGGGCGTACAGTGCACTTCCAGGGGGCGTACTCCATAGTGGTAGCTGGGAAGGAGGAAGAGGGCGTACAGTGCACTTCCAGGGGGCGTACTCCATAGTGGTAGCTGGGAAGGAGGAAGAGGGCGTACAGTGCACTTCCAGGGGGCGTACTCCATAGTGGCAGCTGAGAAGGAGGAAGGGGAAATGGTGCACTTCCAGGGGGCGTACTCCATAGTGGTAGCTGGGAAGGAGGAAGGGGAAATGGTGTACTTCCATGAGGATGTACTCCATAGTGGCAGCTGGGAAGGAGGAAGGGGAAATGGTGCACTTCCATGAGGGCGTACTCCATTCATCCAAAGTTTTTAGCTGATTATGGAATAGATCAGTGAGATCGGTGAGACATGAAGCTTTCCTCACCTTTCCTGGAATCTTTTGTGGGTGTAAGTCAGATTCTTCATTTTCCCGCCATTGGAAGATACGAAGAAGTGATGTTCTCCTTTGTTCATGTTCTTCATGAAGACGGGTCGGATCTTTCTGAAGAACGTGTCAAACCACATCTCCTCCTCTTTTTCTAAGGCGATTATAGCGGTCTGTGTGATCTCCGCCGTCCTGTACTCTACCCTGATGATGGCAACTTCAACCGTGTCCTTGTCAACCTGGACGGTAAGGTGGGACCGCAGCAGCCACTGGTGGACCTGAGGAGAGACCAGATGGAAGGCTGCTATTGGATCAGTTCAAGGTTCTTGGAGGAAGGTGAGGCCCTCAGACATGGAGACCCTTCATCTCTCACATCACTCCTTGGTGCTCACCTGAAGGAGGCGCCTGCCCCTCTTGGCCCCCCCCACCATCTTTTTTTCATCCCGCTGTCCTCATCCCCCGACATCTGGGCCTACCCCTTCCACAACCTTCATCCTTTCCCCCAGGTCCGTTCACTCTCAACTTCCCCAGTTCATTACTCCCCCACCTATCCTTATTTCCTCCTGCCTTATCCTTATACTCCTCAAGCCTTACTCCCGTGTTCCTGCTGGGTCCCTAGGTGGCACTCACAGATACTCCTCAAGCGTCACAACCGTCACAACCACTTCCCTGCTGGGTCCCTAGGTGGCACTCACAGATACTCCTCAAGCGTCACAACCACTTCCCTGCTGGGTCCCTAGGTGGCACTCACAGATACTCCTCAAGCGTCACAACCACTTCCCTGCTGGGTCCCTAGGTGGCACTCACAGATACTCCTCAAGCGTCACAACTACTTCCCTGCTGGGTCCCTAGGTGGCACTCACAGATACTCCTCAAGCCTTACACCCGTGTTCCTGCTGGGTCCCTAGGTGGCACTCACAGATACTCCTCAAGCCTCACCCCCTGTTTCTGCTGGGTCCCTAGGTGGCACTCACAGATACTCCTCAAGCCTTACCCCCGTGTTCCTGCTGGGTCCCTAGGTGGCACTCACAGATTCTCCTTAAGCGTCACAACCACTTCCCTGCTGGGTCCCTAGGTGGCACTCACAGATACTCCTCAAGCCTCACCCCCGTGTTCCTGCTGGGTCCCTAGGTGGCACTCACAGATACTCCTCAAGCGTCGCAACCACTTCCCTGCTGGGTCCCTAGGTGGCACTCACAGATACTCCTCAAGCCTTACCCCCGTGTTCCTGCTGGGTCCCTAGGTGGCACTCACAGATACTCCTCAAGCGTCACAACCACTTCCCTGCTGGGTCCCTAGGTGGCACTCACAGATACTCCTCAAGCGTCACAACCACTTCCCTGCTGGGTCCCTAGGTGGCACTCACAGATACTCCTCAAGCGTCACAACTACTTCCCTGCTGGGTCCCTAGGTGGCACTCACAGATACTCCTCAAGCCTCACCCCCGTGTTCCTGCTGGGTCCCTAGGTGGCACTCACAGATACTCCTCAAGCGTCACCCGTGTTCCTGCTGGATCCCTAGGTGGCACTCACAGATACTCCTCAAGCCTTACTCCTGTGTTCCTGCTGGGTCCCTAGGTGGCACTCACAGATACTCCTCAAGCGTCACAACCACTTCCCTGCTGGGTCCCTAGGTGGCACTCACAGATACTCCTCAAGCGTCACCCGTGTTCCTGCTGGATCCCTAGGTGGCACTCACAGATACTCCTCAAGCCTTACTCCTGTGTTCCTGCTGGGTCCCTAGGTGGCACTCACAGATTCTCCTCACGCGTCACAACCGCTTCCCTGGTGGGTCCCTAGCTTGGCACTCACAAATATTTCTCAAGCCTTACCCCCGCGTTCCTGCTGGGTCCCTAGGTAGCACTCAGAGATACTCCTCCTGCGTCACCCCCATGTTCCTGCTGGGTCCCTAGCTTGGCACCCACAGATACTCCTCAAGCGTCACCCCTGCTTCCCTGCTCGGTCCCTAGATTGGCACCCACAGATACTTATGCTGGGTCCCTAGGTGCTACAGATGCTCCTCAAGTTTTACCCCTGCTTCCCTGCTGGGTCCCTAGGTGGCACTCACAGATACTCCTCAAGCGTCACCCCACTGGCCGGCTCGGTCCCTGGCTGGACACACAAGGCTGCTCTGCGAGCGTCACCTCCGCTGGTTGGATCCCTGGCTTGACACCCGCTAAAGTTTCCAGATTCTTTACCTTCCCCGGTTGGTGAGAATTCTGCTCCAGTACTCGCTTCAGCTACTCACTGTGGTCCCAGGTAATAAGGTGGATGGTCCCTTAGTGGCGACAGCTTCCCCTCCACCTCCGACCACGACAGGTTCTCCGGCCGGCAGAACCGTCACTTCTGGTTGGACTGCAAACCGCAATCCCAACCATGCGCTGCTCTCTTACTTCTGGATAGACCCTCAGAGAGCCTGGCAGCCAGACGTCCCCAGCATAGGCCTCAGGAGGAATGAGGAAGAAGGAAGGTGGAAGTATGAAAAAGGAAGTAGAAAGGATGAAGAAGGAAGTAGAAAGGATGAAGAAGGAAGGAGAAAGGTGGAAGGTGAAAGGAAAAAGGAAGGAAGGAAGGAAGGAAGGAGGAAAAAGAAGGAAGGAAAAAGAAGAAAGGAGGAAGGAGAAAGGAGGAAGGAAAAAGAAGGAAGGAGGAAGGAAAAAGAAGGAAGGAAAAGGGAGGAAGGAAAAAGGAGGAAGGAAAAAGGAGGAAGGAAAAAGGAGGAAGAAGGAAAGAGGAAGGAAAAAGAAGGAAGGAGAAAGTTGGAAGAACGAAGGTGAAAGGAAAAAGAAGACAGGGAGGAATGAAAAAGAAGGAAGAAGGAAGGATGAAGGAAAAAGAAGGAAGGAGGAAGAAGGAAGGATGAAGGAAAAAGAAGGAAGGAGGAAGAAGGAAGGAAAAAGAAGGACGGAGGAAGGAAGAATAAAAAGGAAGGTGGACTTCTGGATAGACCCTCAGACAGCCCAGCAGACAGATGTCCCGGGATAGGCCTCAGGCTCTGGCCTAGCAGCCCGCGGCAGCCCAACACACATCCACCCAGACAGCCGTTCAGGTGGCACAGAACCCGGATCACCTGACCTCACCCAAATATATATAGGCTCTCCCAGCAGGCCAAAGGACCCAAGAAGATCCCTGCCTATTGGCTGAGACAACCCATCTATTTCTGATCTGTCCGTGCAACACCCTCGTCTTATCTAATGCAACCAGATCCCGGCCACCTAGTGGCAGAAGACAGAAGTGCCGCCATTCCAGAATTAGGGTGGAATTGATCTATCAAGGTAACTATACCTGGCAGGTACGTTTCCTAGCCACCCCGCCTAAACATCAGGAACAACACTTGATCCGGAGGTCCAAGTTAATGTTATGGGGGGGGGGGGGGGGACATGAATAGGATAGAAGGGGGGTGGGGTCAGATCCCTCAGTACGATGTAGAAGACTCACCGTCATATCCCGAACCACACCGGGTCTCTGTAGGTGTTGGAGAAGAAGAAGGGCCACCAGATAATTACACACCGCAATGTAGTCCCGGTCCTCCAGCTCGCTCCCCGATGTCGCCCGACTAATCAGACTCAGAAAGTACGGCTTGACGGTGGTCAGCAACCTCTGACACCCCTCCGGAGTACAGATCTGATTCCTACAGAAGAGAGAGAAGAACCTCCAGAACCGTTTCAAAACTTTCCTCATCCTAACCCACCAAACCACCAGGATAAGACCTCACCGCCTGGGTGTCTTCCTGGTCAGCCTTCCTCTAGAAAGACCGACCTCCATCATTCTACCATGAGTACTGATACCTCATCCACCTGACCGACCTCTCAGTGTCCTCCACCCCTCTCTACCAATTCCTCTACTGACCTCCATTCAGTGTCCTCCACCCCTCTCTACCAATCCCTCCACTGACCTCCATTCAGTGTCCTCCACCCCTCCACTGACCTCCATTCAGTGTCCTCCACCCCTCTCTACCAATCCCTCCACTGACCTCCATTCAGTGTCCTCCACCCCTCTCTACCAATCCCTCCACTGACCTCCATTCAGTGTCCTCCACCCCTCTCTACCAATCCCTCCACTGACCTCCATTCAGTGTCCTCCACCCCTCTCTACCAATTCCTCTACTGACCTCCATTCAGTGTCCTCCACCCCTCTCTACCAATCCCTCCACTGACCTCCATTCAGTGTCCTCCACCCCTCCACTGACCTCCATTCAGTGTCCTCCACCCCTCTCTACCAATCCCTCCACTGACCTCCATTCAGTGTCCTCCACCCCTCTCTACCAATCCCTCCACTGACCTCCATTCAGTGTCCTCCACCCCTCTCTACCAATCCCTCCACTGGCCTCCATTCAGTGTCCTCCACCCCTCTCTACCAATCCCTCCACTGGCCTCCATTCAGTGTCCTCCATCCCTCTCTACCAATCCCTCCACTGATCTCCATTCAGTGTCCTCCACCCCTCTCTACCAATCCCTACACTGACCTCCATTCAGTGTCATCCACCCCTCTCTACCAATCCCTCCACTGGCCTCCATTCAGTGTCATCCACCCCTCTCTACCAATCCCTCCACTGACCTCCATTCAGTGTCCTCCACCCCTCTCTACCAATCCCTCCACTGACCTCCATTCAGTGTCCTCCACCCCTCTCTACCAATCCCTCCACTGACCTCCATTCAGTGTCCTCCACCCCTCTCTACCAATCCCTCCACTGGCCTCCATTCAGTGTCCTCCACCCCTCTCTACCAATCCCTCCACTGGTCTCCATTCAGTGTCCTCCACCCCTCTCTACCAATCCCTCCACTGGTCTCCATTCAGTGTCCTCCACCCCTCTCTACCGGTCCCTCCACTGACCTCCATTCACTGTCCTCCACCCCTCCCTACCAATCCCTCCACTGACCTCCATTCAGTGTCCTCCACCCCTCTCTACCAATCCCTCCACTGACCTCCATTCAGTGTCCTCCACCCCTCCACTGACCTCCATTCAGTGTCCTCCACCCCTCTCTACCAATCCCTCCACTGACCTCCATTCAGTGTCCTCCACCCCTCTCTACCAATCCCTCCACTGACCTCCATTCAGTGTCCTCCACCCCTCTCTACCAATCCCTCCACTGACCTCCATTCAGTGTCCTCCACCCCTCTCTACCAATCCCTCCACTGACCTCCATTCAGTGTCCTCCACCCCTCTCTACCAATTCCTCTACTGACCTCCATTCAGTGTCCTCCACCCCTCTCTACCAATCCCTCCACTGACCTCCATTCAGTGTCCTCCACCCCTCCACTGACCTCCATTCAGTGTCCTCCACCCCTCTCTACCAATCCCTCCACTGACCTCCATTCAGTGTCCTCCACCCCTCTCTACCAATCCCTCCACTGACCTCCATTCAGTGTCCTCCACCCCTCTCTACCAATCCCTCCACTGGCCTCCATTCAGTGTCCTCCACCCCTCTCTACCAATCCCTCCACTGGCCTCCATTCAGTGTCCTCCATCCCTCTCTACCAATCCCTCCACTGATCTCCATTCAGTGTCCTCCACCCCTCTCTACCAATCCCTACACTGACCTCCATTCAGTGTCATCCACCCCTCTCTACCAATCCCTCCACTGGCCTCCATTCAGTGTCATCCACCCCTCTCTACCAATCCCTCCACTGGTCTCCATTCAGTGTCCTCCACCCCTCTCTACCGGTCCCTCCACTGACCTCCATTCACTGTCCTCCACCCCTCCCTACCAATCCCTCCACTGACCTCCATTCAGTGTCCTCCACCCCTCTCTACCAATCCCTCCACTGACCTCCATTCAGTGTCCTCCACCCCTCCACTGACCTCCATTCAGTGTCCTCCACCCCTCTCTACCAATCCCTCCACTGACCTCCATTCAGTGTCCTCCACCCCTCTCTACCAATCCCTCCACTGACCTCCATTCAGTGTCCTCCACCCCTCTCTACCAATCCCTCCACTGACCTCCATTCAGTGTCCTCCACCCCTCTCTACCAATCCCTCCACTGACCTCCATTCAGTGTCCTCCACCCCTCTCTACCAATCCCTCCACTGGTCTCCATTCAGTGTCCTCCACCCCTCTCTACCAATCCCTCCACTGACCTCCATTCAGTGTCCTCCACCCCTCTCTACCAATCCCTACACTGACCTCCATTCAGTGTCCTCCACCCCTCTCTACCAATCCCTCCACTGGTCTCCATTCAGTGTCCTCCACCCCTCTCTACCAATCCTTCCACTGACCTCCATTCAGTGTCCTCCACCCCTCTCTACCAATCCCTCCACTGACCTCCATTCAGTGTCCTCCACCCCTCTCTACCGATCCCTCCACTGACCTCCATTCAGTGTCCTCCACCCCTCTCTACCGGTCCCTCCACTGACCTCCATTCAGTGTCCTCCACCCCTCCCTACCAATCCCTCCACTGACCTCCATTCAGTGTCCTCCACCCCTCTCTGCTAATCCCTCCACTGGTCTCCATTCAGTGTCCTCCTCCCCTCTCTACCAATCCCTCCACTGACCTCCATTCAGTGTCCTCCAACCCTCTCTACCAATCCCTCCACTGACCTCCATTCAGTGTCCTCCACCCCTCTCTACCAATCCCTCCACTGATCTCCATTCAGTGTCCTCCACCCCTCTCTACCAATCCCTCCACTGACCTCCATTCAGCGTCCTCCACCCCTCTCTACCAATCCCTCCACTGGTCTCCATTCAGTGTCCTCCACTCCTCTCTACCAATCCCTCCACTGACCTCCATTAAGTGTCCTCCACCCCTCTCTACCAATCCCTCCACTGTCCTCCATTCAGTGTCCTCCACCCCTCTCTAACAATCCCTCCACTGACCTCCATTCACTGTCCTCCACCCCTCCCTACCAATCCCTCCACTGGTCTCCATTCAGTGTCCTCCACTCCTCTCTACCAATCCCTCCACTGACCTCCATTCAGTGTCCTCCACCCCTCTCTACCAATCCCTCCACTGTCCTCCATTCAGTGTCCTCCACCCCTCTCTAACAATCCCTCCACTGACCTCCATTCACTGTCCTCCACCCCTCCCTACCAATCCCTCCACTGACCTCCATTCAGTGTCCTCCACCCCTCTCTGCTAATCCCTCCACTGGTCTCCATTCAGTGTCCTCCTCCCCTCTCTACCAATCCCTCCACTGACCTCCATTCAGTGTCCTCCAACCCTCTCTACCAATCCCTCCACTGACCTCCATTCAGTGTCCTCCACCCCTCTCTACCAATCCCTCCACTGACCTCCATTCAGTGTCCTCCACCCCTCTCTACCAATCCCTCCACTGACCTCCATTCAGTGTCCTCCACCCCTCTCTACCAATCCCTCCACTGGTCTCCATTCAGTGTCCTCCACCCCTCTCTACCAATCCCTCCACTGACCTCCATTCAGTGTCCTCCACCCCTCTCTACCAATCCCTCCACTGACCTCCATTCAGCGTCCTCCACCCCTCTCTACCAATCCCTCCACTGGTCTCCATTCAGTGTCCTCCACTCCTCTCTACCAATCCCTCCACTGACCTCCATTAAGTGTCCTCCACCCCTCTCTACCAATCCCTCCACTGTCCTCCATTCAGTGTCCTCCACCCCTCTCTAACAATCCCTCCACTGACCTCCATTCACTGTCCTCCACCCCTCCCTACCAATCCCTCCACTGACCTCCATTCAGTGTCCTCCACCCCTCTCTGCTAATCCCTCCACTGGTCTCCATTCAGTGTCCTCCTCCCCTCTCTACCAATCCCTCCACTGACCTCCATTCAGTGTCCTCCAACCCTCTCTACCAATCCCTCCACTGACCTCCATTCAGTGTCCTCCACCCCTCTCCACCAATCCCTCCACTGGTCTCCATTCAGTGTCCTCCACCCCTCTCTACCAATCCCTCTACTGACCTCCATTCAGTGTCCTCCACCCCTCTCTACCAATCCCTCCACTGATCTCCATTCAGTGTCCTCCACCCCTCTCTACCGATCCCTTCACTGACCTCCATTCAGTGTCCTCCACCCCTCTCCGCCAATCCCTCCACTGACCTCCATTCAGTGTCCTCCACCCCTCTCTACCAACCCCTCCACTGATTCCGTGTCCTCCACCCCTCTCTACCAATCCCTCCACTGGTCTCCATTCAGTGTCCTCCACCCCTCTCTACCAATCCCTCCACTGGTCTCCATTCAGTGTCCTCCACTCCTCTCCACCAATCCCTCCACTGACCTCCATTCAGTGTCCTCCACCCCTCTCTACCAATCCCTCCACTGGTCTCCATTCAGTGTCCTCCACCCCTCTCTACCAATCCCTCCACTGACCTCCATTCAGTGTCCTCCACCCCTCTCTACCAATCCCTCCACTGACCTCCATTCAGTGTCCTCCACCCCTCTCTACCAATCCCTCCACTGACCTCCATTCAGTGTCCTCCACCCCTCTCTACCAATCCCTCCACTGACCTCCATTCAGTGTCCTCCACCCCTCTCTACCAATCCCTCCACTGACCTCCATTCAGTGTCCTCCACCCCTCTCTACCAATCCCTACACTGATCTCCATTCAGTGTCCTCCACCCCTCTCTACCAATCCCTCCACTGGTCTCCATTCAGTGTCCTCCACCCCTCTCTACCAATACCTCCACTGGCCCCCATTCAGTGTCCTCCACCCCTCTCTACCAATCCCTCTACTGACCTCCATTCAGTGTCCTCCACCCCTCTCTACCAATCCCTCCACTGACCTCCATTCAGTGTCCCACACCCCTCTCTACCAATCCCTCCACTGACCTCCATTCAGTGTCCTCCACCCCTCTCTACCAATCCCTCCACTGACCTCCATTCAGTGTCCTCCACCCCTCTCTACCAATCCCTCCACTGATCTCCATTCAGTGTCCTCCACCCCTCTCTACCAATCCCTACACTGATCTCCATTCAGTGTCCTCCACCCCTCTCTACCAATCCCTACACTGATCTCCATTCAGTGTCCTCCACCCCTCTCTACCAATCCATATAGTGGACACAGTTCCTATGTTTTGTAGCACTAGCCCCTCCCTTTTGAACTGTAAGCTCCTAGGAGCCGGGCCCGCCCCTCGGACTGAGTTGTATCATTGCAGACAACGAAGGTCACCATCGGGGAGGTCAGACTTACTCCTTTCCGGGCTTTGCCGGGACTCTTCTTCTTCGGATTCCGATCAGAATGTATTTTGCTGCATTGAGGAACTTCTCCACAGCCTGTGGCATAGACGGGTCCTCTTTGAGGAGGCGTTCCTCGGAGGCCACGTATCTCGCGAAGCTCCGGATGCTCTCCAGGTAATTGCGGGCGGTGGGCTTGCTGGTGTTCAGGGCGTTCAGATGGACGAAGAATTCCACCGTCTTCCGGATGTTGTGGATACATTTCACCGACACTTCCCCGGGGTCCATGAAGTAGAGGTACCGCGCCACACTGGGCACCTGAAAGAAGAACGGTCCAATCAGGCGCTTAGTAAAGAGGACCTGTCCTGTGGAAGAGGAGGACTGGTCACCCGTGTGGCCTGAGGTCTCCATGTAGAAGAACTTCCTAAATACTGACTGACTGTGCCCTGTTCTGTGGAGGCGGCCATATTGGTAGAGGCGGGGCTTTACTTCCTCATGGGGAGTGCACCGATCTCACCAGTGCCTAGGCACAGGCAGTGCACTTTCAGGATAGTAAGTATGACTGTATCTCAGGGGGTGACGTTGGGGTCCGGGGGAGGCCGACATTGGGATGTTGGGGTCCGGGGGAGGCCGACATTGGGATGTTGGGGTCCGGGGGAGGCCGACATTGGGATGTTGGGGTCCGGGGGAGGCCGATGTTGGGGTCCGGGGGAGGCCGACATTGGGTTGTTGGGGTCCGGGGGAGGCCGACATTGGGATGTTGGGGTCCGGGGGAGGCCGACATTGGGATGTTGGGGTCCGGGGGAGGCCGACATTGGGATGTTGGGGTCCGGGGGAGGCCGACATTGGGATGTTGGGGTCCGGGGGAGGCTGACATTGGGTTGTTGGGGTCCGGGGGGAAGCCGACATTGGGTTGTTGGGGTCCGGGGGAGGCTGACATTGGGATGTTGGGGTCCGGGGGAGGCCAATATTGGGATGTTGGGGTCCGGGGGAGGCCGAAATTGGGATGTTGGGGTCCGGGGGAGGCCGACATTGGGTTGTTGGGGTCCGGGGGAGGCCGACATTGGGTTGGTGGGGTCCGGGGGAGGCCGACATTGGGTTGGTGGGGTCCGGGGGAGGCCGACATTGGGTTGATGGGGTCCGGGGGAGGCCGACATTGGGTTGTTGGGGTCCGGGGGAGGCCGACATTGGGTTGGTGGGGTCCAGGGGGGTTGAATCTAATTGTTGGGGTCCGGGGGAGGCCGACATTGGGTTGTTGGGGTCCGGGGGAGGCCGACATTGGGATGTTGGGGTCCGGGGGAGGCCGATATTGGGATGTTGGGGTCCGGGGGAGGCCGACATTGGGATGTTGGGGTCCGGGGGAGGCCGATATTGGGATGTTGGGGTCCGGGGGAGGCCGACATTGGGTTGATGGGGTCCGGGGGAGGCCGACATTGGGTTGTTGGGGTCCGGGGGAGGCCGACATTGGGTTGGTGGGGTCCAGGGGGGTTGAATCTAATTGTTGGGGTCCGGGGGAGGCCGACATTGGGTTGTTGGGGTCCGGGGGAGGCCGACATTGGGATGTTGGGGTCCGGGGGAGGCCGACATTGGGATGTTGGGGTCCGGGGGAGGCCGACATTGGGATGTTGGGGTCCGGGGGAGGCCGACATTGGGTTGGTGGGGTCCGGGGGGTTGGATCTAATTGTTGGGGTCACATACCTGATGCCTGATGAAGGAGTGGGAGTACGAGACCTCCAGGTATTTCCTGAACCCCGCAATCAGCGAAGAATCCTCCGGGTGCTTCCTGAGGAGGCCGGTCTTCTTCATGGTGAGCAGAAGATTCAGCCTATGGAAACAGAGAAATACGGGGAGGTAAGGAGGGGGGGAGAGAGCAGAGTGCTGTCATACTGCCGAAAGCATGGCAGGGGGGTTGGGTGGCCTTATAGTCTGAACCCATCACTGGTTAAAAGTCTGCCCCCCCCCCCAGGGATGGGGCGGTACTGAAAGAGAGACGCCTCACAGAGAGAGAGAGAGAGAGGAGACGCCTCACACACCACAGAGAGAGAGAGAGGAGACGCCTCACACACCACAGAGAGAGAGAGGAGATGCCTCACACACCACAGAGAGAGAGAGAGAGAGGAGACGCCTCACACACCACAGAGAGAGAGGAGACGCCTCACACACCACAGAGAGAGAGAGAGGAGACGCCTCACACACCACAGAGAGAGAGAGAGAGAGGAGACGCCTCACAGAGAGAGAGAGAGAGAGGAGACTCCTCACACACCACAGAGAGAGAGAGAGGAGACGCCTCACACACCACAGAGAGAGAGAGGAGATGCCTCACACACCACAGAGAGAGAGAGAGAGAGGAGACGCCTCACACACCACAGAGAGAGAGGAGACGCCTCACACACCACAGAGAGAGAGGAGACGCCTCACACACCACAGAGAGAGAGAGAGAGAGGAGACGCCTCACACACCACAGAGAGAGAGAGAGAGAGGAGACGCCTCACACACCACAGAGAGAGAGAGAGGAGACGCCTCACACACCACAGAGAGGAGAGACGCCTCACACACCACAGAGAGAGAGAGAGGAGACGCCTCACACACCACAGAGAGAGAGGAGACGCCTCACACACCACAGAGAGAGAGAGAGGAGACGCCTCACACACCACAGAGAGAGAGAGAGGAGACGCCTCACACACCACAGAGAGAGAGGAGACGCCTCACACACCACAGAGAGAGAGGAGACGCCTCACACACCACAGAGAGAGAGAGAGGAGACGCCTCACACACCACAGAAAGAGAGGAGACGCCTCACACACCACAGAGAGAGAGGAGACGCCTCACACACCACAGAGAGAGAGGAGACGCCTCACACACCACAGAGAGAGAGAGAGGAGACGCCTCACACACCACAGAGAGAGAGAGAGGGGAGACGCCTCACACACCACAGAGAGAGAGAGAGAGGAGACGCCTCACACACCACAGAGAGAGAGAGAGAGAGAGGAGACGCCTCACACACCACAGAGAGAGAGAGAGAGAGGAGACGCCTCACACACCACAGAGAGAGAGAGGGGAGACTCCTCACACACCACAGAGAGAGAGAGAGAGAGGAGACGCCTCACACACCACAGAGAGAGAGAGAGAGAGGGGAGACGCCTCACACACCACAGAGAGAGAGAGAGAGGAGACGCCTCACACACCACAGAGAGAGAGAGAGGAGACGCCTCACACACCACAGAGAGAGAGAGGGGAGACGCCTCACACACCACAGAGAGAGAGAGAGAGGAGACGCCTCACACACCACAGGGAGAGAGAGGAGACGCCTCACACACCACAGAGAGAGAGAGAGGAGACGCCTCACACACCACAGAGAGAGAGAGAGAGAGAGGAGATGCCTCACACACCACAGAGAGAGAGAGGAGACACCTCACACACCACAGAGAGAGAGAGAGGAGACGCCTCACACACCACAGAGAGAGAGAGGAGACGCCTCACACACCACAGAGAGAGAGAGAGGAGACGCCTCACACACCACAGAGAGAGAGAGAGAGGAGACGCCTCACACACCACAGAGAGAGAGAGAGAGGAGACGCCTCACACACCACAGAGAGAGAGAGAGAGGAGACGCTTCACACACCACAGAGAGAGAGAGAGAGAGGAGACGCCTCACACACCACAGAGAGAGAGAGAGAGGAGACGCCTCACACACCACAGAGAGAGAGAGGAGACGCCTCACACACCACAGAGAGAGAGAGAGGAGACGCTTCACACACCACAGAGAGAGAGAGGAGACGCCTCACACACCACAGAGAGAGAGAGAGAAGACGCCTCACACACCACAGAGAGAGAGGAGACGCCTCACACACCACAGAGAGAGAGAGAGAGACGCCTCACACACCACAGAGAGAGAGAGGAGACGCCTCACACACCACAGAGAGAGAGACGCCTCACACACCACAGAGAGAGAGAGAGAGAGAGAGAGGAGACGCCTCACACACCACAGAGAGAGAGAGGAGACGCCTCACACACCACAGAGAGAGAGAGGAGACGCCTCACACACCACAGAGAGAGAGAGAGAGGAGACGCCTCACACACCACAGAGAGAGAGAGAGAGAGGAGACGCCTCACACACCACAGAGAGAGAGAGGAGACGCCTCACACACCACAGAGAGAGAGAGAGGAGACGCCTCACACACACCACAGAGAGAGAGAGAGAGAGAGAGGAGACGCCTCACACACCACAGAGAGGAGGAGACGCCTCACACACCACAGAGAGAGAGAGAGGAGACGCCTCACACTCCACAGAGAGAGAGAGAGGAGACGCCTCACACACCACAGGGAGAGAGAGGAGACGCCTCACACACCACAGAGAGGAGAGACGCCTCACACACCACAGAGAGAGAGAGAGGAGACGCCTCACACACCACAGAGAGAGAGAGGAGACGCCTCACACACCACAGAGAGAGAGGAGACGCCTCACACACCACAGAGAGAGAGAGGAGACGCCTCACACACCACAGAGAGAGAGAGGAGACGCCTCACACACCACAGAGAGAGAGAGAGAGGAGACGCCTCACACACCACAGAGAGAGAGAGAGGAGACGCCTCACACTCCACAGAGAGAGAGAGAGGAGACGCCACACACACCACAGAGAGAGAGAGGAGACGCCTCACACACCACAGAGAGAGAGAGAGGAGACGCCTCACACACCACAGAGAGAGAGAGAGGAGACGCCTCACACACCACAGAGAGAGAGAGGAGACGCCTCACACTCCACAGAGAGAGAGAGGAGACGCCTCACACACCACAGAGAGAGAGAGAGAGAGAGGAGACGCCTCACACACCACAGAGAGGAGAGACGCCTCACACACCACAGAGAGAGAGAGAGGAGACACCTCACACACCACAGAGAGAGAGAGAGAGAGAGAGGAGACGCCTCACACACCACAGAGAGAGAGAGACAGAGAGGAGACGCCTCACACACCACAGAGAGAGAGAGAGGAGACGTCTCACACACCACAGGGAGAGAGAGGAGACGCCTCACACACCACAGAGAGAGAGAGAGAGAGAGGAGACGCCTCACACACCACAGGGAGAGAGAGGAGACGCCTCACACACCACAGAGAGAGAGAGAGAGGAGACGCCTCACACACCACAGGGAGAGAGAGGAGACGCCTCACACACCACAGAGAGAGAGAGAGGAGACGCCTCACACACCACAGAGAGAGAGAGAGGAGACGCCTCACACACCACAGAGAGAGAGAGAGAGAGAGAGGAGACGCCTCACACACCACAGAGAGAGAGAGAGGAGACGCCACACACACCACAGAGAGAGAGGGGAGACGCCTCACACTCCACAGAGAGAGAGGGGAGACGCCTCACACACCACAGAGAGGAGAGACGCCTCACACACCACAGAGAGAGAGAGGAGACGCCTCACACACCACAGAGAGAGAGAGAGAGAGAGGAGACGCCTCACACACCACAGAGAGAGAGAGAGGAGACGCCTCACACACCACAGAGAGAGAGAGAGAGAGGAGACGCCTCACACACCACAGAGAGAGAGGAGACGCCTCACACACCACAGAGAGATAGAGAGGAGACGCCTCACACACACCACAGAGAGAGAGAGGAGACGCCTCACACACCACAGAGAGAGAGAGAGAGAGAGAGGAGACGCCTCACACACACCACAGAGAGAGAGAGAGAGAGAGGAGACGCCTCACACACCACAGAGAGAGAGAGAGAGGAGACGCCTCACACACCACAGAGAGAGAGAGAGGAGACGCCACACACACCACAGAGAGAGAGGGGAGACGCCTCACACACCACAGAGAGAGAGAGGAGACGCCTCACACACCACAGAGAGAGAGAGAGAGGAGACGCCTCACACACCACAGAGAGAGAAAGAGAGAGGAGACACCTCACACTCCACAGAGAGAGAGAGAGGAGACGCCTCACACACCACAGAGAGAGAGAGAGAGGAGACGCCTCACACACCACAGAGAGAGAGAGGAGACGCCTCACACACCACAGAGAGAGAGAGAGAGAGGAGACGCCTCACACACCACAGAGAGAGAGAGAGGAGACGCCTCACACACCACAGAGAGAGAGAGAGGAGACGCCTCACACACCACAGAGAGAGAGAGAGAGGAGACGCCTCACACACCACAGAGAGAGAGAGGAGACGCCTCACACACCACAGAGAGAGAGAGAGGAGACGCCTCACACACCACAGAGAGAGAGAGAGGAGACGCCTCACACACCACAGAGAGAGAGAGAGGAGACGCCTCACACACCACAGAGAGAGAGGGGAGACGCCTCACACACCACAGAGAGAGAGACGCCTCACACACCACAGAGAGAGAGAGGAGACGCCTCACACACCACAGAGAGGAGAGACGCCTCACACACCACAGAGAGAGAGAGGAGACGCCTCACACACCACAGAGAGAGAGAGGAGACGCCTCACACACCACAGAGAGAGAGGAGACGCCTCACACACCACAGAGAGAGAGAGAGGAGACGCCTCACACACCACAGAGAGAGAGAGGAGACGCCTCACACACCACAGAGAGAGAGAGGAGACGCCTCACACACCACAGAGAGAGAGAGAGAGAGGAGACGCCTCACACACCACAGAGAGGAGAGACGCCTCACACACCACAGAGAGAGAGAGAGGAGACGCCTCACACACCACAGAGAGAGAGAGAGAGGAGACGCCTCACACACCACAGAGAGAGAGAGAGAGAGGAGACGCCTCACACACCACAGAGAGAGAGAGAGAGAGGAGACGCCTCACACACCACAGGGAGAGAGAGGAGACGCCTCACACACCACAGAGAGAGAGAGAGAGAGAGGAGACGCCTCACACACCACAGGGAGAGAGAGGAGACGCCTCACACACCACAGAGAGAGAGAGGAGACGCCTCACACACCACAGGGAGAGAGAGGAGACGCCTCACACACCACAGAGAGAGAGAGAGAGAGAGAGGAGACGCCTCACACACCACAGAGAGAGAGAGAGAGAGGAGACGCCTCACACACCACAGAGAGAGAGAGAGAGAGGAGACGCCTCACACACCACAGAGAGAGAGAGAGAGAGGAGACGCCACACACACCACAGAGAGAGAGGGGAGACGCCTCACACTCCACAGAGAGAGAGAGGAGACGCCTCACACACCACAGAGAGGAGAGACGCCTCACACACCACAGAGAGAGAGAGGAGACGCCTCACACACCACAGAGAGAGAGAGAGAGAGGAGACGCCTCACACACCACAGAGAGAGAGAGAGGAGACGCCTCACACACCACAGAGAGAGAGAGAAAGGAGACGCCTCACACACCACAGAGAGAGAGGAGACCCCTCACACACCACAGAGAGAGAGGAGACGCCTCACACACCACAGAGAGATAGAGAGGAGACGCCTCACACACACCACAGAGAGAGAGAGGAGACGCCTCACACACACCACAGAGAGAGAGAGGAGACGCCTCACACACCACAGAGAGAGAGAGAGAGAGGAGACGCCTCACACACCACAGAGAGAGAGAGAGAGGAGACGCCTCACACACACCACAGAGAGAGAGAGAGAGAGGAGACGCCTCACACACCACAGAGAGATAGAGAAAGAGGAGACACCTCACACACCACAGAGAGAGAGAGAGGAGACGCCACACACACCACAGAGAGAGAGGGGAGACGCCTCACACACCAGAGAGAGAGAGAGGAGACGCCTCACACACCACAGAGAGAGAGAGAGAGAGGAGACGCCTCACACACCACAGAGAGAGAAAGAGAGAGGAGACACCTCACACTCCACAGAGAGAGAGAGAGAGGAGACGCCACACACACCACAGAGAGAGAGGGGAGACGCCTCACACACCACAGAGAGAGAAAGAGAGAGGAGACACCTCACACTCCACAGAGAGAGAGAGAGGAGACGCCTCACACACCACAGAGAGAGAGAGAGAGGAGACACCTCACACTCCACAGAGAGAGAGAGAGGAGACGCCTCACACACCACAGAGAGAGAGAGAGAGAGGAGACGCCTCACACACCACAGAGAGAGAGAGAGAGGAGACGCCTCACACACCACAGAGAGAGAGAGAGAGGAGACGCCTCACACACCACAGAGAGAGAGAGAGAGGAGACGCCTCACACACCACAGAGAGAGAGAGAGAGGAGACGCCTCACACACCACAGAGAGAGAGAGAGAGGAGACGCCTCACACACCACAGAGAGAGAGAGGAGACGCCTCACACACCACAGAGAGAGAGAGAGAGGAGACGCCTCACACACCACAGAGAGAGAGAGAGGAGACGCCTCACACACCACAGAGAGAGAGAGAGGAGACGCCTCACACACCACAGAGAGAGAGAGGAGAGACGCCTCACACACCACAGAGAGAGAGAGAGGAGACGCCTCACACACCACAGAGAGAGAGGAGACGCCTCACACACCACAGAGAGAGAGAGGAGACGCCTCACACACCACAGAGAGAGAGAGGAGACGCCTCACACACCACAGAGAGAGAGAGAGGAGACGCCTCACACACCACAGAGAGAGAGAGGAGACGCCTCACACACCACAGAGAGAGAGAGGAGACGCCTCACACACCACAGAGAGAGAGAGAGAGGAGACGCCTCACACACCACAGAGAGAGAGAGAGAGGAGACGCCTCACACTCCACAGAGAGAGAGAGAGGAGACGCCACACACACCACAGAGAGGAGACGCCTCACACACCACAGGGAGAGAGAGAGGAGACGCCTCACACACCACAGAGAGAGAGAGGAGACGCCTCACACTCCACAGAGAGAGAGAGGAGACGCCTCACACACCACAGAGAGAGAGAGAGGAGACGCCTCACACACCACAGAGAGGAGAGACGCCTCACACACCACAGAGAGAGAGAGGAGACGCCTCACACACCACAGAGAGAGAGAGAGACAGAGAGGAGACGCCTCACACACCACAGAGAGAGAGAGAGACAGAGAGGAGACGACTCACACACCACAGAGAGAGAGAGGAGACGCCTCACACACCACAGAGAGAGAGAGAGGAGACGCCTCACACACCACAGAGAGAGAGAGGAGACGCCTCACACACCACAGGGAGAGAGAGGAGACGCCTCACACACCACAGAGAGAGAGAGGAGACGCCTCACACACCACAGAGAGAGAGAGAGAGAGAGAGAGGAGACGCCTCACACACCACAGAGAGAGAGAGAGAGAGGAGACGCCTCACACACCACAGAGAGAGAGAGAGAGGAGACGCCACACACACCACAGAGAGAGAGGGGAGACGCCTCACACTCCACAGAGAGAGAGAGGAGACGCCTCACACACCACAGAGAGAGAGGAGACGCCTCACACACCACAGAGAGAGAGAGAGGAGACGCCTCACACACCACAGAGAGAGAGAGAGAGGAGACGCCTCACACACCACAGAGAGAGAGGAGACGCCTCACACACCACAGAGAGATAGAGAGGAGACGCCTCACACACACCACAGAGAGAGAGAGGAGACGTCTCACACACCACAGAGAGAGAGAGAGGAGACGCCTCACACACCACAGAGAGAGAGAGAGAGAGGAGACGCCTCACACACCACAGAGAGAGAGAGAGGAGACGCCTCACACACCACAGAGAGAGAGAGAGGAGACGCCTCACACACCACAGAGAGAGAGAGAGGAGACGCCTCACACACCACAGAGAGAGAGAGAGAGAGGAGACGCCTCACACACCACAGAGAGAGAGAGAGAGGAGACGCCTCACACACCACAGAGAGAGAGAGAGGAGACGCCTCACACACCACAGAGAGAGAGAGAGAGAGAGAGAGAGAGGAGACGCCTCACACACCACAGAGAGAGAGAGAGGAGACGCCTCACACACCACAGAGAGAGAGAGAGGAGACGCCTCACACACCACAGAGAGAGAGAGAGAGAGGAGACGCCTCACACCACAGAGAGAGAGAGGAGACGCCTCACACACCACAGAGAGAGAGAGAGGAGACGCCTCACACACCACAGAGAGAGAGAGGAGACGCCTCACACACCACAGAGAGAGAGAGAGGAGACGCCTCACACACCACAGAGAGAGAGAGAGAGAGGAGACGCCTCACACACCACAGAGAGAGAGAGAGGAGACGCCTCACACACCACAGAGAGAGAGAGAGAGAGGAGACGCCTCACACACCACAGAGAGAGAGAGAGAGAGGAGACGCCTCACACACCACAGAGAGAGGAGACGCCTCACACACCACAGAGAGAGAGGGGAGACGCCTCACACACCACAGAGAGAGAGAGAGAGAGGAGACGCCTCACACACCACAGAGAGAGAGAGAGAGGAGACGCCTCACACACCACAGAGAGAGAGAGAGGAGACGCCTCACACACCACAGAGAGAGAGAGAGAGAGAGGAGACGCCTCACACACCAGAGAGAGAGGAGACGCCTCACACACCACAGAGAGAGAGAGAGAGGAGACGCCTCACACACCACAGAGAGAGAGAGGGGAGACGCCTCACACACCACAGAGAGAGAGAGAGAGGAGACGCCTCACACACCACAGAGAGAGAGAGAGAGAGAGGAGACGCCTCACACACCACAGAGAGAGAGAGAGGAGACTCCTCACACACCACAGAGAGAGAGAGAGAGAGGAGACGCCTCACACACCACAGAGAGAGAGAGAGAGAGAGGAGACGCCTCACACACCACAGAGAGAGAGAGAGGAGACTCCTCACACACCACAGAGAGAGAGAGAGAGAGGAGACGCCTCACACACCACAGAGAGAGAGAGGGGAGACGCCTCACACACCACAGAGAGAGAGAGAGAGGAGACGCCTCACACACCACAGAGAGAGAGAGAGAGAGAGGAGACGCCTCACACACCACAGAGAGAGAGAGAGGAGACTCCTCACACACCACAGAGAGAGAGAGAGAGAGGGGAGACGCCTCACACACCACAGAGAGAGAGAGAGGAGACTCCTCACACACCACAGAGAGAGAGAGAGAGAGAGGAGACGCCTCACACACCACAGAGAGAGAGAGAGAGAGAGACCCCTCAGATGAAAATGTTTGCATTCCTTCTCACAGCAATAAAACTGATCATAAAAAACTGATTTACAAATGAAATAAAAAAAGGTAAAATGGCTGCGCACAAAGGCGAACGCACTCATTGGTCCCCTCACACACACAAACAGCGATCGTCCCACACGTGAGATTGAGCTCAGGCGTGTTCACAACTCCCCGCACCCGCCATGAAGCTGACTCTTCGCAGCGCTAATCACAGGCAGCGAGACGTTTCCTGATCCCCGGCCGCACAGATCGCAAAATGTCTCCCTGTCTGTGATTAGCGCTGTGAATTGTTCTGTGATTAGCGCTGTGAAGTGTCAGCTTCCTGGCGGGCGCGTGGCGTTGTGATCACGCCTGTGCTCATCCCGAATCTCTGCAAACGTCAGACGATGGGCAGCATTCCTATCACCTCCTCCGTACATCTAATGTGGTGACCTGTAAAGGGTTTTATTGCGCCCCCTATGGAGAGGAACGTTTATGTTGTTTGTCGCTTCGCGTGACATCATCTTTTATAAATACAATTTTGTTGCTTTAAAAATCCCCCCCCAAAAAGTAGATTTCCAGTTTATTCTCCGGGGTCTCTGCTTTATATATGGAATGTTTGGGGGTTGTTACATGTAAACAAAAAGTGTCATAAAGAGGGAGGGGTTATACAGGACAGTATACAGATACGAGTATATAGTGTACGATCTGCAGCTGTGTGGGGGTATATAATGTATATTGCCCCCCCATCTCACCCGATCGCTCCGGAAGTTTCTCCTTCAGCTTTTTGTCTGTCTCTGACTTCAGCTCCATGTGTGAAAAACAGGGGGAGGGGTGTACTCCATTGTCTTGTAGCTCAAAAGGGAAGAATTTGTCCTCCATTTTCTTGTAGCTCAGGAAGGGGGAGGGGTGTCCTCCATTTTTTTGTAGTTCAGAGAAAATTGAGTTCTGTCCGTGATACTTTTTTTATTTGCACTAACATACAATATTTTAGGACAAGCTTTGGGGGGGTGTGCCCCCCTTCTTCAAGGTCCAGGCAGTACCGATGAACCCTGAAGAAGGGGCGCACACCCCGAAACCTTGACCTGAAAAATTGTATGTTAGTGCAAATAAAAAAATATATCACAAACAGAACTAAATTTTCTCTTTCACACTTGCACTAATACGGCTACAATCACGTCTTGTAGTTCAGGAAAGGATGAATTTGTCCTCCATTTTCTTGTAGCTCAGGAAGGGAAGTATTTGTCCTCCATTTTGTTGTAGCTCAAGGAAGGGGGAGGGTGTCCTCCATTTTTTTTGTAGCTCAGGAAGGGAAGAATTTGTCCTCCATTTTCTTGTAGCTCAGGAAGGGAAGAATTTGTCCTCCATTTTGTTGTAGCTCAAGGAAGGGGGAGGGGTGTCCTCCATTTTCTTGTAGCTCTTTGTTTTCACTTTCTTTCTTTCCCTCAGAGATTGTCTTTTTTTTTAACATTCTGCTAAAACTTTGAATAGTAATAATGCTGGGACCTTAAAGAATGGGCGCACACCCCGAATTCTTGTCTTGAAAAATTGTATTTTAGTGCAAATAAAAGTGTCACCAGATTCAGCGTGTCACTTGCCACTGTCTCCTGTCACCAGATTCAGCGTGTCACTTGCCACCGTCACCTGCCACCAGATTCAGCGTGTCACTTGCCACTGTCTCCTGCCACCAGATTCAGCGTGTCACTTGCCACTGTCTCCTGCCACCAGATTCGGCGTGTCACTTGCCACCGTCTCCTGCCACCAGATTCAGCGTGTCACTTGCCACTGTCTCCTGCCACCAGATTCAGCGTGTCACTTGCCACCGTCTCCTGCCACCAGATTCAGCGTGTCACTTGCCACTGTCTCCTGCCACCAGATTCAGCGTGTCACTTGCCACCGTCCCCTGCCACCAGATTCAGCGTGTCACTTGCCACTGTCTCCTGCCACCAGATTCAGCGTGTCACTTGCCACCGTCCCCTGCCACCAGATTCAGCGTGTCACTTGCCACCGTCTCCTGCCACCAGATTCAGCGTGTCACTTGCCACCGTCTCCTGCCACCAGATTCAGCGTGTCACTTGCCACCGTGTCCTGCCACCAGATTCAGCGTGTCACTTGCCACCGTCCCCTGCCACCAGATTCAGCGTGTCACTTGCCACCGTCCCCTGCCACCAGATTCAGCGTGTCACTTGCCACTGTCACCTGCCACCAGATTCAGCGTGTCACTTGCCACCGTCCCCTGCCACCAGATTCAGCGTGTCACTTGCCACTGTCACCTATCACCAGATTCAGCGTGTCACTTGCCACCGTCTCCTGCCACCAGATTCAGCGTGTCACTTGCCACTGTCCCCTGTCACCAGATTCAGCGTGTCACTTGCCACCAGATTCAGCGTGTCACTTGCCACCGTCTCCTGACTCCAGATTCAGCGTGTCACTTGTCACCGTCTCCTGCCACCAGATTCAGCGTGTCACTTGCCACCGTCACCTGCCACCAGATTCAGCGTGTCACTTGCCACCGTCACCTGCCACCAGATTCAGCGTGTCACTTGCCACTGCCCCCAGATTCAGCGTGTCACTTGCCACCGTCTCCTGCCACCAGATTCAGCGTGTCACTTGCCACCGTCACCTATCACCAGATTCAGCGTGTCACTTGCCACCGTCTTCTGTCACCAGATTCAGCGTGTCACTTGCCACCTGCCACCAGATTCAGCGTGTCACTTGCCACCGTCCCCTGCCACCAGATTCAGCGTGTCACTTGCCACCGTCCCCTGCCACCAGATTCAGCGTGTCACTTGCCACCGTCTCCTGCCACTAGATTCAGCGTGTCACTTGCCACCGTCTCCTGCCACCAGATTCAGCGTGTCACTTGCCACCGTCTCCTACCACCAGATTCAGCGTGTCACTTGTCACCGTCTCCTGCCACCAGATTCAGCGTGTCACTTGCCACCGTCCCCTGTCACCAGATTCAGCGTGTCACTTGCCACCGTCCCCTGCCACCAGATTCAGCGTGTCACTTGCCACTGTCTCCTGCCACCAGATTCAGCGTGTCACTTGCCACTGTCTCCTGCCACCAGATTCAGCGTGTCACTTGCCACCGTCTCCTGTCACCAGATTCAGCGTGTCACTTGCCACTGTCCCCTGCCACCAGATTCAGCGTGTCACTTGCCACCAGATTCAGCGTGTCACTTGCCACCGTCTCCTGCCACCAGATTCAGCGTGTCACTTGCCACTGTCTCCTGCCACCAGATTCAGCGTGTCACTTGCCACCGTCACCTGTCACCAGATTCAGCGTGTCACTTGCCACTGCCACCAGATTCAGCGTGTCACTTGCCACCGTCTCCTGCCACCAGATTCAGCGTGTCACTTGTCACCGTCTCCTGCCACCAGATTCAGCGTGTCACTTGCCACCGTCACCTGCCACCAGATTCAGCGTGTCACTTGCCACCGTCACCTGCCACCAGATTCAGCGTGTCACTTGCCACCGTCCCCTGCCACCAGATTCAGCGTGTCACTTGCCACTGTCTCCTGCCACCATATTCAGCGTGTCACTTGCCACTGTCACCTGTCGCCAGATTCAGCGTGTCACTTGCCACCGTCTCCTGTCGCCAGATTCAGCGTGTCACTTGCCACTGTCTCCTGCCACCAGATTCAGCGTGTCACTTGCCACCGTCACCTGCCACCAGATTCAGCGTGTCACTTGCCACCGTCTCCTGCCTCCAGATTCAGCGTGTCACTTGCCACTGTCACCTGTCGCCAGATTCAGCGTGTCACTTGCCACCGTCTCCTGTCGCCAGATTCAGCGTGTCACTTGCCACTGTCTCCTGCCACCAGATTCAGCGTGTCACTTGCCACCGTCCCCTGCCACCATATTCAGCGTGTCACTTGCCACCGTCTCCTGCCACCAGATTCAGCGTGTCACTTGGCACCGTCACCTGCCACCATATTCAGCGTGTCACTTGCCACCGTCTCCTGCCACCAGATTCAGCGTGTCACTTGTCACCGTCTCCTGCCACCAGATTCAGCGTGTCACTTGCCACCGTCACCTGTCACCAGATTCAGCGTGTCACTTGCCACCGTCTCCTGCCACCAGATTCAGCGTGTCACTTGCCACCGTCACCTGCCACCATATTCAGCGTGTCACTTGCCACCGTCTCCTGCCACCAGATTCAGCGTGTCACTTGCCACTGTCTCCTGTCACCAGATTCAGCGTGTCACTTGCCACCGTCTCCTGCCACCAGATTCAGCGTGTCACTTGCCACTGTCACCTGCCACCAGATTCAGCGTGTCACTTGCCACCGTCTCCTGCCACCAGATTCAGGGTGTCACTTGCCACTGTCTCCTGTCACCAGATTCAGCGTGTCACTTGCCACTGTCCCCTGCCACCAGATTCAGCGTGTCACTTGCCACCGTCCCCTGCCACCAGATTCAGCGTGTCACTTGCCACCGTCCCCTGTCACCAGATTCAGCGTGTCACTTGCCACCGTCTCCTGCCACCAGATTCAGCGTGTCACTTGCCACTGTCTCCTGCCACCATATTCAGCGTGTCACTTGCCACTGTCCCCTGCCACCAGATTCAGCGTGTCACTTGCCACTGTCCCCTGCCACCAGATTCAGCGTGTCACTTGCCACCGTCCCCTGCCACCAGATTCAGCGTGTCACTTGCCACTGTCCCCTGCCACCAGATTCAGTGTGTCACTTGCCACCGTCCCCTGCCACCAGATTCAGCGTGTCACTTGCCACTGTCACCTATCACCAGATTCAGCGTGTCACTTGCCACCGTCCCCTGCCACTAGATTCAGCGTGTCACTTGCCACCGTCCCCTGCCACTAGATTCAGCGTGTCACTTGCCACTGTCTCCTGTCTCCAGATTCAGCGTGTCACTTGCCACCCCTCCCCTGCCACCAGATTCAGTGTGTCACTTGCCACCGTCCCCTGCCACCAGATTCAGCGTGTCACTTGCCACCGTCCCCTGCCACCAGATTCAGCGTGTCACTTGCCACTGTCTCCTGCCACCAGATTCAGGGTGTCACTTGCCACCGTCACCTATCACCAGATTCAGGGTGTCACTTGCCACTGTCTCCTGCCACCAGATTCAGCGTGTCACTTGCCACTGTCTCCTGCCACCAGATTCAGCGTGTCACTTGCCACTGTCTCCTGCCACCAGATTCAGCGTGTCACTTGCCACTGTCCCCTGCCACCAGATTCAGCGTGTCACTTGCCACCGTCTCCTGTCACCAGATTCAGCGTGTCACTTGCCACCCGTCCCCTGTCACCAGATTCAGCGTGTCACTTGCCACTGTCTCCTGCCACCAGATTCAGCGTGTCACTTGCCACCCCTCCCCTGCCACCAGATTCAGCGTGTCACTTGCCACTGTCTCCTGCCACCAGATTCAGCGTGTCACTTGCCACGTCTCCTGCCACCAGATTCAGCGTGTCACTTGCCACGTCTCCTGCCACCAGATTCAGCGTGTCACTTGCCACGTCTCCTGCCACCAGATTCAGCGTGTCACTTGCCACTGTCTCCTGCCACCAGATTCAGCGTGTCACTTGCCACCGTCTCCTGCCACCAGATTCGGCGTGTCACTTGCCACCGTCTCCTGCCACCAGATTCGGCGTGTCACTTGCCACCGTCTCCTGCCACCAGATTCAGCGTGTCACTTGCCACCGTCCCCTGTCACCAGATTCAGCGTGTCACTTGCCAACCTCACCTGCCACCAGATTCAGCGTGTCACTTGCCACCGTCCCCTGTCACCAGATTCAGCGTGTCACTTGCCACTGTCTCCTGCCACCAGATTCGGCGTGTCACTTGCCACCGTCTCCTGCCACCAGATTCGGCGTGTCACTTGCCACCGTCTCCTGCCACCAGATTCAGCGTGTCACTTGCCACCGTCCCCTGCCACCAGATTCAGCGTGTCACTTGCCACTGTCACCTGTCGCCAGATTCAGCGTGTCACTTGCCACCGTCTCCTGTCGCCAGATTCAGCGTGTCACTTGCCACCGTCTCCTGTCGCCAGATTCAGCGTGTCACTTGCCACCGTCTCCTGCCGCCAGATTCAGCGTGTCACTTGCCACCGTCTCCTGCCGCCAGATTCAGCGTGTCACTTGCCACCGTCTCCTGCCGCCAGATTCAGCGTGTCACTTGCCACCGTCTCCTGCCGCCAGATTCAGCGTGTCACTTGCCACCGTCTCCTGCCACCAGATTCAGCGTGTCACTTGCCACCGTCTCCTGCCACCAGATTCAGCGTGTCACTTGCCACTGTCTCCTGCCACCAGATTCAGCGTGTCACTTGCCACCGTCCCCTGCCACCAGATTCAGCGTGTCACTTGCCACCGTCCCCTGCCACCAGATTCAGCGTGTCACTTGCCACCCCTCCCCTGCCACCAGATTCAGCGTGTCACTTGCCACCTTCCCCTGTCACCAGATTCAGCGTGTCACTTGCCACCGTCACCTGCCACCAGATACAGCGTGTCACTTGCCACCGTCCCCTGTCACCAGATTCAGCGTGTCACTTGCCACCCCTCCCCTGCCACCAGATTCAGTGTGTCACTTGCCACTGTCACCAGATTCAGCGTGTCACTTGCCACCGTCCCCTGCCACCAGATTCAGCGTGTCACTTGCCACCGTCCCCTGCCACCAGATTCAGCGTGTCACTTGCCACCGTCCCCTGCCACCAGATTCAGCGTGTCACTTGCCACCCCTCCCCTGCCACCAGATTCAGCGTGTCACTTGCCACCTTCCCCTGTCACCAGATTCAGCGTGTCACTTGCCACCGTCACCTGCCACCAGATACAGCGTGTCACTTGCCACCGTCCCCTGTCACCAGATTCAGCGTGTCACTTGCCACCCCTCCCCTGCCACCAGATTCAGTGTGTCACTTGCCACTGTCACCAGATTCAGCGTGTCACTTGCCACCGTCCCCTGCCACCAGATTCAGCGTGTCACTTGCCACTGTCTCCTGTCTCCAGATTCAGCGTGTCACTTGCCACTGTCCCCTGTCACCAGATTCAGCGTGTCACTTGCCACCCCTCCCCTGCCACCAGATTCAGTGTGTCACTTGCCACCGTCCCCTGCCACCAGATTCAGCGTGTCACTTGCCACTGTCTCCTGTCTCCAGATTCAGCGTGTCACTTGCCACCGTCCCCTGTCACCAGATTCAGCGTGTCACTTGCCACCGTCACCTGCCACCAGATACAGCGTGTCACTTGCCACCGTCCCCTGTCACCAGATTCAGCGTGTCACTTGCCACCCCTCCCCTGCCACCAGATTCAGTGTGTCACTTGCCACCGTCCCCTGCCACCAGATTCAGGGTGTCACTTGCCACCGTCACCTATCACCAGATTCAGCGTGTCACTTGCCACTGTCTCCTGCCACCAGATTCAGCGTGTCACTTGCCACTGTCTCCTGCCACCAGATTCAGCGTGTCACTTGCCACTGTCTCCTGCCACCAGATTCAGCGTGTCACTTGCCACTGTCTCCTGCCACCAGATTCAGCGTGTCACTTGCCACTGTCCCCTGCCACCAGATTCAGCGTGTCACTTGCCACCGTCTCCTGCCACCAGATTCAGCGTGTCACTTGCCACTGTCCCCTGCCACCAGATTCAGCGTGTCACTTGCCACCGTCTCCTGTCACCAGATTCAGCGTGTCACTTGCCACCCGTCCCCTGTCACCAGATTCAGCGTGTCACTTGCCACTGTCTCCTGCCACCAGATTCAGCGTGTCACTTGCCACCCCTCCCCTGCCACCAGATTCAGCGTGTCACTTGCCACTGTCCCCTGCCACCAGATTCAGCGTGTCACTTGCCACCGTCTCCTGCCACCAGATTCAGCGTGTCACTTGTCACCGTCTCCTGCCACCAGATTCAGCGTGTCACTTGCCACCGTCACCTGCCACCAGATTCAGCGTGTCACTTGCCACTGTCTCCTGCCACCAGATTCAGCGTGTCACTTGCCACTGTCACCTGTCGCCAGATTCAGCGTGTCACTTGCCACCGTCTCCTGTCGCCAGATTCAGCGTGTCACTTGCCACTGTCTCCTGCCACCAGATTCAGCGTGTCACTTGCCACCGTCACCTGTCACCAGATTCAGCGTGTCACTTGCCACCGTCTCCTGCCACCATATTCAGCGTGTCACTTGCCACCGTCTCCTGCCACCAGATTCAGCGTGTCACTTGCCACCGTCACCTGCCACCAGATACAGCGTGTCACTTGCCACCGTCCCCTGCCACCAGATTCAGCGTGTCACTTGCCACCCCTCCCCTGCCACCAGATTCAGCGTGTCACTTGCCACCGTCCCCTGTCACCAGATTCAGCGTGTCACTTGCCACCGTCACCTGCCACCAGATACAGCGTGTCACTTGCCACCGTCCCCTGTCACCAGATTCAGCGTGTCACTTGCCACCCCTCCCCTGCCACCAGATTCAGCGTGTCACTTGTCACCGTCTCCTGCCACCAGATTCAGCGTGTCACTTGCCACTGTCCCCTGTCACCAGATTCAGCGTGTCACTTGCCACTGTCTCCTGTCACCAGATTCAGCGTGTCACTTGCCACCGTCACCTGCCACCAGATTCAGCGTGTCACTTGCCACCGTCCCCTGCCACCAGATTCAGCGTGTCACTTGCCACCGTCCCCTGTCACCAGATTCAGCGTGTCACTTGCCACTGTCTCCTGCCACCAGATTCAGCGTGTCACTTGCCACCGTCTCCTGCCACCAGATTCAGCGTGTCACTTGCCACTGTCCCCTGCCACCAGATTCAGCGTGTCACTTGCCACCGTCTCCTATCACCAGATTCAGCGTGTCACTTGCCACCTTCTCCTATTACCAGATTCAGCGTGTCACTTGCCACCTTCTCCTATTACCAGATTCAGCGTGTCACTTGCCACCATCTCCTATTACCAGATTCAGCGTGTCACTTGCCACCGTCTCCTGCCACCAGATTCAGCGTGTCACTTGCCACCGTCTCCTATTACCAGATTCAGCGTGTCACTTGCCACTGTCCCCTATCACCAGATTCAGCGTGTCACTTGCCACCGTCTCCTGCCACCAGATTCAGCGTGTCACTTGCCACCGTCTCCTATTACCAGATTCAGCGTGTCACTTGCCACCATCTCCTATTACCAGATTCAGCGTGTCACTTGCCACCGTCCCCTGCCACTAGATTCAGCGTGTCACTTGCCACCGTCCCCTGCCACTAGATTCAGCGTGTCACTTGCCACCGTCCCCTGCCACTAGATTCAGCGTGTCACTTGCCACCGTCTCCTGCCACCAGATTCAGCGTGTCACTTGCCACTGTCTCCTGTCTCCAGATTCAGCGTGTCACTTGCCACCCCTCCCCTGCCACCAGATTCAGTGTGTCACTTGCCACCGTCCCCTGCCACCAGATTCAGCGTGTCACTTGCCACCGTCCCCTGCCACCAGATTCAGCGTGTCACTTGCCACCGTCTCCTATTACCAGATTCAGCGTGTCACTTGCCACCATCTCCTATTACCAGATTCAGCGTGTCACTTGCCACCGTCCCCTGCCACCAGATTCAGCGTGTCACTTGCCACTGTCTCCTGCCACCAGATTCAGCGTGTCACTTGCCACCGTCTCCTGCCACCAGATTCAGCGTGTCACTTGCCACCGTCTCCTGCCACCAGATTCAGCGTGTCACTTGCCACCGTCCCCTGTCACCAGATTCAGCGTGTCACTTGCCACCGTCCCCTGTCACCAGATTCAGCGTGTCACTTGCCACTGTCTCCTGCCACCAGATTCGGCGTGTCACTTGCCACCGTCTCCTGCCACCAGATTCGGCGTGTCACTTGCCACCGTCTCCTGCCACCAGATTCGGCGTGTCACTTGCCACCGTCTCCTGCCACCAGATTCGGCGTGTCACTTGCCACTGTCCCCTGCCACCAGATTCAGCGTGTCACTTGCCACCGTCTCCTGCCACCAGATTCAGCGTGTCACTTGCCACCGTCTCCTGCCACCAGATTCAGCGTGTCACTTGCCACTGTCACCTGTCGCCAGATTCAGCGTGTCACTTGCCACCGTCTCCTGTCGCCAGATTCAGCGTGTCACTTGCCACCGTCTCCTGTCGCCAGATTCAGCGTGTCACTTGCCACCGTCTCCTGCCGCCAGATTCAGCGTGTCACTTGCCACCTTCTCCTGCCACCAGATTCAGCGTGTCACTTGCCACCCCTCCCCTGCCACCAGATTCAGCGTGTCACTTGCCACCGTCCCCTGTCGCCAGATACAGCGTGTCACTTGCTACCGTCCCCTGTCACCAGATTCAGCGTGTCACTTGCCACCGTCACCTGTCACCAGATTCAGCGTGTCACTTGCCACCGTCTCCTGCCACCAGATTCAGCGTGTCACTTGTCATCGTCTCCTGCCACCAGATTCAGCGTGTCACTTGCCACCGTCTCCTGCCACCAGATTCAGCGTGTCACTTGCCACGGTCTCCTGCCACCAGATTCAGCGTGTCACTTGCCACCGTCCCCTGCCACCAGATTCAGCGTGTCACTTGCCACCGTCCCCTGCCACCAGATTCAGCGTGTCACTTGCCACTGTCTCCTGTCTCCAGATTCAGCGTGTCACTTGCCACCCCTCCCCTGCCACCAGATTCAGTGTGTCACTTGCCACCGTCCCCTGCCACCAGATTCAGGGTGTCACTTGCCACCGTCACCTGTCGCCAGATTCAGCGTGTCACTTGCCACCATCTCCTATTACCAGATTCAGCGTGTCACTTGCCACCGTCTCCTGCCACCAGATTCAGCGTGTCACTTGCCACCGTCCCCTGTCGCCAGATTCAGCGTGTCACTTGCCACCGTCCCCTGTCACCAGATTCAGCGTGTCACTTGCCACCGTCCCCTGTCACCAGATTCAGTGTGTCACTTGCCACCGTCTCCTGCCACCAGATTCAGCGTGTCACTTGCCACCGTCCCCTGTCACCAGATTCAGCGTGTCACTTGCCACTGTCTCCTGCCACCAGATTCAGCGTGTCACTTGCCACTGTCTCCTATTACCAGATTCAGCGTGTCACTTGCCACCATCTCCTATTACCAGATTCAGCGTGTCACTTGCCACCGTCTCCTGCCACCAGATTCAGCGTGTCACTTGCCACTGTCCCCTGCCACCAGATTCAGCGTGTCACTTGCCACCGTCTCCTATTACCAGATTCAGCGTGTCACTTGCCACTGTCCCCTGCCACCAGATTCAGCGTGTCACTTGCCACCGTCTCCTATCACCAGATTCAGCGTGTCACTTGCCACCTTCTCCTATTACCAGATTCAGCGTGTCACTTGCCACTATCTCCTATTACCAGATTCAGCGTGTCACTTGCCACCGTCTCCTGCCACCAGATTCAGCGTGTCACTTGCCACCGTCTCCTATTACCAGATTCAGCGTGTCACTTGCCACTGTCCCCTATCACCAGATTCAGCGTGTCACTTGCCACCGTCTCCTGCCACCAGATTCAGCGTGTCACTTGCCACCGTCTCCTATTACCAGATTCAGCGTGTCACTTGCCACTGTCCCCTATCACCAGATTCAGCGTGTCACTTGCCACCGTCTCCTATTACCAGATTCAGCGTGTCACTTGCCACCGTCCCCTGTCACCAGATTCAGCGTGTCACTTTCCACCGTCACCTGCCACCAGATTCAGCGTGTCACTTGCCACCCGTCCCCTGTCACCAGATTCAGCGTGTCACTTGCCACCATCTCCTATTACCAGATTCAGCGTGTCACTTGCCACCGTCTCCTGCCACCAGATTCAGCGTGTCACTTGCCACCATCTCCTATTACCAGATTCAGCGTGTCACTTGCCACCGTCTCCTGCCACCAGATTCAGCGTGTCACTTGCCACCGTCTCCTATCACCAGATTCAGCGTGTCACTTGCCACCGTCTCCTATCACCAGATTCAGCGTGTCACTTGCCACCGTCTCCTGCCACCAGATTCAGCGTGTCACTTGCCACCGTCTCCTGCCACCAGATTCAGCGTGTCACTTGCCACTGTCCCCTGCCACCAGATTCAGCGTGTCACTTGCCACCGTCTCCTATTACCAGATTCAGCGTGTCACTTGCCACTGTCCCCTGCCACCAGATTCAGCGTGTCACTTGCCACCGTCTCCTATTACCAGATTCAGCGTGTCACTTGCCACCGTCCCCTGCCACCAGATTCAGCGTGTCACTTGCCACCCCTCCCCTGCCACCAGATTCAGTGTGTCACTTGCCACCGTCCCCTGCCACCAGATTCAGCGTGTCACTTGCCACCGTCTCCTGCCACCAGATTCAGCGTGTCACTTGCCACCGTCTCCTGCCACCAGATTCAGCGTGTCACTTGCCACTGTCTCCTGCCACCAGATTCAGCGTGTCACTTGCCACCGTCTCCTGCCACCAGATTCAGCGTGTCACTTGCCACCGTCTCCTGCCACCAGATTCAGTGTGTCACTTGCCACTGTCTCCTGCCACCAGATTCAGCGTGTCACTTGCCACCGTCTCCTGCCACCAGATTCAGCGTGTCACTTGCCACCGTCACCTGCCACCAGATTCAGCGTGTCACTTGCCACCGTCCCCTGCCACCAGATTCAGTGTGTCACTTGCCACTGTCTCCTGCCACCAGATTCAGCGTGTCACTTGCCACTGTCCCCTGCCACCAGATTTAGTGTGTCACTTGCCACTGTCTCCTGCCACCAGATTCAGCGTGTCACTTGCCACTGTCTCCTGCCACCAGATTCAGCGTGTCACTTGCCACTGTCTCCTGCCACCAGATTCAGCGTGTCACTTGTCACTGTCTCCTGCCACCAGATTCAGCGTGTCACTTGCCACTGTCCCCTGCCACCAGATTCAGCGTGTCACTTGCCACCGTCTCCTGTCACCAGATTCAGCGTGTCACTTGCCACCCGTCCCCTGTCACCAGATTCAGCGTGTCACTTGCCACCCCTCCCCTGCCACCAGATTCAGCGTGTCACTTGCCACCCCTCCCCTGCCACCAGATTCAGCGTGTCACTTGCCACTGTCCCCTGCCACCAGATTCAGCGTGTCACTTGCCACCGTCTCCTGTCACCAGATTCAGCGTGTCACTTGCCACCCGTCCCCTGTCACCAGATTCAGCGTGTCACTTGCCACCCCTCCCCTGCCACCAGATTCAGCGTGTCACTTGCCACCCCTCCCCTGCCACCAGATTCAGCGTGTCACTTGCCACTGTCCCCTGCCACCAGATTCAGCGTGTCACTTGCCACCGTCTCCTGTCACCAGATTCAGCGTGTCACTTGCCACCCGTCCCCTGTCACCAGATTCAGCGTGTCACTTGCCACCCGTCCCCTGTCACCAGATTCAGCGTGTCACTTGCCACCCGTCCCCTGCCACCAGATTCAGCGTGTCACTTGCCACTGTCTCCTGCCACCAGATTCAGCGTGTCACTTGCCACTGTCTCCTGTCACCAGATTCGGCGTGTCACTTGCCACCGTCTCCTGCCACTGTCTCCTGTCACCAGATTCGGCGTGTCACTTGCCACTGTCTCCTGTCACCAGATTCGGCGTGTCACTTGCCACTGTCTCCTGTCACCAGATTCAGCGTGTCACTTGCCACCGTCCCCTGCCACCAGATTCAGCGTGTCACTTGCCACCGTCTCCTGCCACCAGATTCAGCGTGTCACTTGCCACCGTCCCCTGTCACCAGATTCAGCATGTCACTTGCCACTGTCCCCTGTCACCAGATTCAGCGTGTCACTTGCCACTGTCCCCTGTCACCAGATTCAGCGTGTCACTTGCCACTGTCCCCTGTCACCATATTCAGCGTGTCACTTGCCACTGTCCCCTGTCACCAGATTCAGCGTGTCACTTGCCACCCGTCACCTGCCACCAGATTCAGCGTGTCACTTGCCACCGTCCCCTGCCACCAGATTCAGCGTGTCGCTTGCCACCGTCCCCTGCCACCAGATTCGGCGTGTCACTTGCCACTGTCTCCTGCCACCAGATTCAGCGTGTCACTTGCCACTGTCCCCTGCCACCAGATTCGGCGTGTCACTTGCCACTGTCTCCTACCACCAGATTCAGCGTGTCACTTGCCACTGTCCCCTGCCACCAGATTCAGCGTGTCACTTGCCACTGTCCCCTGCCACCAGATTCGGCGTGTCACTTGCCACTGTCCCCTGCCACCAGATTCGGCGTGTCACTTGCCACTGTCCCCTGCCACCAGATTCGGCGTGTCACTTGCCACTGTCCCCTGTCACCAGATTCAGCGTGTCACTTGCCACCGTCCCCTGCCACCAGATTCGGCGTGTCACTTGCCACCGTCTCCTGCCACCAGATTCGGCGTGTCACTTGCCACCGTCTCCTGCCACCAGATTCGGCGTGTCACTTGCCACCGTCTCCTGCCACCAGATTCAGCGTGTCACTTGCCACTGTCACCTGCCACCCGATTCAGCGTGTCACTTGCCACTGTCCCCTGCCACCAGATTCAGCGTGTCACTTGCCACTGTCCCCTGCCACCAGATTCGGCGTGTCACTTGCCACTGTCCCCTACCACCAGATTCGGCGTGTCACTTGCCACTGTCACCTGCCACCAGATTCGGCGTGTCACTTGCCACCGTCTCCTGCCACCAGATTCAGCGTGTCACTTGCCACTGTCTCCTGCCACCAGATTCAGCGTGTCACTTGCCACTGTCTCCTGCCACCAGATTCAGCGTGTCACTTGGCACGGTCTCCTGTCACCAGATTCAGCGTGTCACTTGCCACCAGATTCAGCGTGTCACTTGCCACTGTCTCCTGTCACCAGATTCAGCGTGTCACTTGCCACCTTCTCCTGCCACCAGATTCAGCGTGTCACTTGCCACCTTCTCCTGCCACCAGATTCAGCGTGTCACTTGCCACCAGATTCAGCGTGTCACTTGCCACCGTCCCCTGCCACCAGATTCGGCGTGTCACTTGCCACCGTCCCCTGCCACCAGATTCGGCGTGTCACTTGCCACCGTCTCCTGCCACCAGATTCGGCGTGTCACTTGCCACCGTCCCCTGTCACCAGATTCGGCGTGTCACTTGCCACCGTCCCCTGCCACCAGATTCGGCGTGTCACTTGCCACCGTCTCCTATCACCAGATTCAGCGTGTCACTTGGCACGGTCTCCTGTCACCAGATTCAGCGTGTCACTTGTCACCGTCTCCTGTAACCAGATTCGGCGTGTCACTTGCCACCGTCTCCTGCCACTGTCTCCTGCCACCAGATTCAGCGTGTCACTTGCCACTGTCTCCTGCCACCAGATTCAGCGTGTCACTTGCCACTGTCTCCTGCCACCAGATTCAGCGTGTCACTTGCCACCGTCTCCTGCCACCAGATTCAGCGTGTCACTTGTCACCGTCTCCTGCCACCAGATTCAGCGTGTCACTTGCCACTGTCTCCTGCCACCAGATTCAGCGTGTCACTTGCCACCGTCTCCTGCCACCAGATTCAGCGTGTCACTTGCCACCGTCTCCTGCCACCAGATTCAGCGTGTCACTTGCCACTGTCTCCTGTCACCAGATTCAGCGTGTCACTTGCCACCAGATTCAGCGTGTCACTTGTCACCGTCTCCTGCCACCAGATTCAGCGTGTCACTTGCCACCGTCTCCTGCCACCAGATTCAGCGTGTCACTTGCCACCGTCCCCTGCCACCAGATTCGGCGTGTCACTTGCCACTGTCTCCTGCCACCAGATTCAGCGTGTCACTTGCCACTGTCCCCTGCCACCAGATTCGGCGTGTCACTTGCCACTGTCCCCTGTCACCAGATTCAGCGTGTCACTTGCCACCGTCCCCTGCCACCAGATTCGGCGTGTCACTTGCCACTGTCCCCTGTCACCAGATTCAGCGTGTCACTTGCCACCGTCTCCTGCCACCAGATTCGGCGTGTCACTTGCCACCGTCTCCTGCCACCAGATTCGGCGTGTCACTTGCCACCGTCTCCTGCCACCAGATTCAGCGTGTCACTTGCCACCGTCCCCTGCCACCAGATTCAGCGTGTCACTTGCCACTGTCCCCTGCCACCAGATTCAGCGTGTCACTTGCCACTGTCCCCTGCCACCAGATTCGGCGTGTCACTTGCCACCGTCTCCTGCCACCAGATTCGGCGTGTCACTTGCCACCGTCTCCTGCCACCAGATTCAGCGTGTCACTTGCCACCGTCCCCTGCCACCAGATTCAGCGTGTCACTTGCCACCGTCCCCTGCCACCAGATTCAGCGTGTCACTTGCCACTGTCCCCTGCCACCAGATTCGGCGTGTCACTTGCCACTGTCACCTGCCACCAGATTCGGCGTGTCACTTGCCACCAGATTCGGCGTGTCACTTGCCACCGTCTCCTGCCACCAGATTCAGCGTGTCACTTGCCACCGTCTCCTGCCACCAGATTCAGCGTGTCACTTGCCACTGTCTCCTGCCACCAGATTCAGCGTGTCACTTGGCACGGTCTCCTGTCACCAGATTCAGCGTGTCACTTGCCACCAGATTCAGCGTGTCACTTGCCACTGTCTCCTGCCACCAGATTCAGCGTGTCACTTGCCACCTTCTCCTGCCACCAGATTCAGCGTGTCACTTGCCACCAGATTCAGCGTGTCACTTGCCACCGTCCCCTGCCACCAGATTCGGCGTGTCACTTGCCACCGTCTCCTGCCACCAGATTCGGCGTGTCACTTGCCACCGTCTCCTGCCACCAGATTCGGCGTGTCACTTGCCACCGTCCCCTGTCACCAGATTCGGCGTGTCACTTGCCACCGTCCCCTGCCACCAGATTCGGCGTGTCACTTGCCACCGTCTCCTATCACCAGATTCAGCGTGTCACTTGCCACTGTCTCCTGCCACCAGATTCAGCGTGTCACTTGGCACGGTCTCCTGTCACCAGATTCAGCGTGTCACTTGCCACCAGATTCAGCGTGTCACTTGTCACCGTCTCCTGCCACCAGATTCGGCGTGTCACTTGCCACCGTCTCCTGCCACTGTCTCCTGCCACCAGATTCAGCGTGTCACTTGCCACTGTCTCCTGCCACCAGATTCAGCGTGTCACTTGCCACTGTCTCCTGCCACCAGATTCAGCGTGTCACTTGCCACTGTCTCCTGCCACCAGATTCAGCGTGTCACTTGCCACCGTCTCCTGCCACCAGATTCAGCGTGTCACTTGCCACCGTCTCCTGCCACCAGATTCAGCGTGTCACTTGCCACTGTCTCCTGTCACCAGATTCAGCGTGTCACTTGCCACCAGATTCAGCGTGTCACTTGTCACCGTCTCCTGCCACTGTCTCCTGCCACCAGATTCAGCGTGTCACTTGTCACCGTCTCCTGCCACCAGATTCAGCGTGTCACTTGCCACTGTCTCCTGCCACCAGATTCAGCGTGTCACTTGCCACCGTCTCCTGCCACCAGATTCAGCGTGTCACTTGCCACCGTCTCCTGCCACCAGATTCAGCGTGTCACTTGCCACCGTCTCCTGCCACCAGATTCAGCGTGTCACTTGCCACTGTCTCCTGTCACCAGATTCAGCGTGTCACTTGCCACCAGATTCAGCGTGTCACTTGTCACCGTCTCCTGCCACTGTCTCCTGCCACCAGATTCAGCGTGTCACTTGCCACCGTCCCCTGCCACCAGATTCGGCGTGTCACTTGCCACCGTCCCCTGCCACCAGATTCGGCGTGTCACTTGCCACCGTCCCCTGCCACCAGATTCGGCGTGTCACTTGCCACTGTCTCCTGCCACCAGATTCAGCGTGTCACTTGCCACCGTCCCCTGCCACCAGATTCGGCGTGTCACTTGCCACCGTCTCCTGCCACCAGATTCAGCGTGTCACTTGCCACCGTCCCCTGCCACCAGATTCGGCGTGTCACTTGCCACCGTCTCCTGCCACCAGATTCGGCGTGTCACTTGCCACCGTCTCCTGCCACCAGATTCGGCGTGTCACTTGCCACCGTCCCCTGTCACCAGATTCGGCGTGTCACTTGCCACCGTCCCCTGCCACCAGATTCGGCGTGTCACTTGCCACCGTCTCCTGCCACCAGATTCAGCGTGTCACTTGCCACTGTCACCTGCCACCAGATTCAGCGTGTCACTTGCCACCGTCTCCTATCACCAGATTCAGCGTGTCACTTGCCACTGTCTCCTGCCACCAGATTCAGCGTGTCACTTGCCACTGTCTCCTGCCACCAGATTCGGCGTGTCACTTGCCACCGTCCCCTGCCACCAGATTCGGCGTGTCACTTGCCACCGTCCCCTGCCACCAGATTCGGCGTGTCACTTGCCACCGTCCCCTGCCACCAGATTCGGCGTGTCACTTGCCACCGTCCCCTGCCACCAGATTCGGCGTGTCACTTGCCACCGTCCCCTGCCACCAGATTCGGCGTGTCACTTGCCACCGTCCCCTGCCACCAGATTCGGCGTGTCACTTGCCACCGTCCCCTGCCACCAGATTCGGCGTGTCACTTGCCACCGTCCCCTGCCACCAGATTCGGCGTGTCCCCTGCCACTGTCTCCTGCCACCAGATTCAGCGTGTCACTTGCCACCGTCCCCTGCCACCAGATTCGGCGTGTCACTTGCCACCGTCTCCTGCCACCAGATTCAGCGTGTCACTTGCCACCGTCACCTGCCGCCAGATTCAGCGTGTCACTTGCCACCGTCACCTGTCACCAGATTCAGCGTGTCACTTGCCACCGTCTCCTGCCACCAGATTCAGCGTGTCACTTGCCACCGTCTCCTGTCACCAGATTCAGCGTGTCACTTGCCACCGTCACCTGCCGCCAGATTCAGCGTGTCACTTGCCACCGTCACCTGTCACCAGATTCAGCGTGTCACTTGCCACCGTCACCTGCCGCCAGATTCAGCGTGTCACTTGCAACTGTCTCCTGCCACCAGATTCAGCGTGTCACTTGCCACTGTCTCCTGCCACCAGATTCAGCGTGTCACTTGCCACTGTCTCCTGCCACCAGATTCAGCGTGTCACTTGCCACTGTCTCCTGCCACCAGATTCAGCGTGTCACTTGCCACCTGCCACCAGATTCAGCGTGTCACTTGCCACCGTCCCCTGTCACCAGATTCAGCGTGTCACTTGCCACTGTCTCCTGTCACCAGATTCAGCGTGTCACTTGCCACCGTCTCCTGCCTCCAGATTCAGCGTGTCACTTGCCACTGTCTCCTGTCACCAGATTCAGCGTGTCACTTGTCACCGTCTCCTGCCACCAGATTCGGCGTGTCACTTGCCACCGTCCCCTGCCACCAGATTCGGCGTGTCACTTGCCACCGTCCCCTGCCACCAGATTCGGCGTGTCACTTGCCACTGTCTCCTGCCACCAGATTCAGCGTGTCACTTGCCACCGTCCCCTGCCACCAGATTCGGCGTGTCACTTGCCACCGTCTCCTGCCACCAGATTCAGCGTGTCACTTGCCACCGTCCCCTGCCACCAGATTCGGCGTGTCACTTGCCACCGTCCCCTGCCACCAGATTCGGCGTGTCACTTGCCACCGTCTCCTGCCACCAGATTCGGCGTGTCACTTGCCACCGTCCCCTGTCACCAGATTCGGCGTGTCACTTGCCACCGTCCCCTGCCACCAGATTCGGCGTGTCACTTGCCACCGTCTCCTATCACCAGATTCAGCGTGTCACTTGCCACTGTCACCTGCCACCAGATTCAGCGTGTCACTTGCCACCGTCTCCTATCACCAGATTCAGCGTGTCACTTGCCACTGTCTCCTGCCACCAGATTCGGCGTGTCACTTGCCACTGTCCCCTGCCACCAGATTCGGCGTGTCACTTGCCACCGTCCCCTGCCACCAGATTCGGCGTGTCACTTGCCACCGTCCCCTGCCACCAGATTCGGCGTGTCACTTGCCACCGTCCCCTGCCACCAGATTCGGCGTGTCACTTGCCACCGTCCCCTGCCACCAGATTCGGCGTGTCACTTGCCACCGTCCCCTGCCACCAGATTCGGCGTGTCACTTGCCACCGTCCCCTGCCACCAGATTCGGCGTGTCACTTGCCACCGTCCCCTGCCACCAGATTCGGCGTGTCCCCTGCCACTGTCTCCTGCCACCAGATTCAGCGTGTCACTTGCCACCGTCCCCTGCCACCAGATTCGGCGTGTCACTTGCCACCGTCTCCTGCCACCAGATTCAGCGTGTCACTTGCCACCGTCACCTGCCGCCAGATTCAGCGTGTCACTTGCCACCGTCACCTGCCGCCAGATTCAGCGTGTCACTTGCCACTGTCTCCTGCCACCAGATTCAGCGTGTCACTTGCCACTGTCTCCTGCCACCAGATTCAGCGTGTCACTTGCCACTGTCTCCTGCCACCAGATTCAGCGTGTCACTTGCCACTGTCTCCTGCCACCAGATTCAGCGTGTCACTTGCCACCTGCCACCAGATTCAGCGTGTCACTTGCCACTGTCTCCTGCCACCAGATTCAGCGTGTCACTTACCACCGTCTCCTGCCACCAGATTCAGCGTGTCACTTGCCACCGTCTCCTGCCACCAGATTCAGCGTGTCACTTGCCACCGTCTCCTGCCTCCAGATTCAGCGTGTCACTTGCCACCGTCTCCTGTCACCAGATTCAACGTGTCACTTGCCACCCGTCCCCTGCCACCAGATTCAGGGTGTCACTTGCCACCGTCCCCTGCCACCAGATTCAGGGTGTCACTTGCCACCGTCCCCTGCCACCAGATTCGGCGTGTCACTTGCCACTGTCTCCTGTCACCAGATTCAGCGTGTCACTTGCCACCGTCTCCTGCCTCCAGATTCAGCGTGTCACTTGCCACCCGTCTCCTGCCACCAGATTCGGCGTGTCACTTGCCACTGTCTCCTGCCACCAGATTCAGCGTGTCCCTTGCCACCGTCTCCTGCCACCAGATTCGGCGTGTCACTTGCCACCGTCTCCTGCCACCAGATTCGGCGTGTCACTTGCCACCGTCAGTAGTAGGTGGGGGGGGGGGGTGGTAGGCAAGGAATAGAGCCCTCTTCTGACAGCGGCGACTCGGGCGGGGGGGGGTACCAGCAGTTCTCTTCAGACCCGCTCGTCTTTGGCGCTTGAGCTTTGGCGCCCCCCCTCTGCCTTGGCTCGCTCAGTCACTCGGGGAGGCGCAGGAGAGGTCCTGACGGCCCAACTTGCAGGTGGAACCAAAGATGCCGCCGCACGCTGGACTGCCTGTGCCCACTCAGCCCCCCGACTCCCTTGTCCCACTGCTATTTGTCCGGCTCTGATGGGGCCCGGGGCCCGCGCAGGACTATTTTGCGCCCTAGGCAAGATCAGCTACTTGCGTCCCGCCCCAAAAAAACGAAACTTCTGTACCTCTAAATTATCATTTCTATTCGGTAAAGAAAGGGCGCAAAATAGTCTCCCACGGGCCATGTCTATACCCCCCCCCCCCCCCGTGAGGTTTGTTGCCCCCTCATTGACCTGCCAGCGAGCATAGTTGTCAACGTTACATTTTTATTTTTTGAGGAGTCTGCCCAGAAGGAACGTCGATCGTCCCTGAGGTCGGCCGCTCCGCCCCCCAGTAAAAGGCGGGGTCACCCCTGAGGTCGGCCGCTCCGCCCCCCCAGTAAAAGGCGGGGTCACCCCTGAGGTCGGCCGCTCCGCCCCCCAGTAAAAGGCGGGGTCACCCCTCACGAGTCCCGACCAGTGACAATAACCCTGAGCCACCGAACAGCCGGGGGAAGGGTGTGTCAGTGTACCGCATGCAATGGTTCCCTCCCCGCGCCCCGGCGTGATCACCGGCAGCAGACCTTCCCTCTCCCACCTTCGGTCCGTACACACTCCTGCAAGTAGCACCGGCCCTGGATGGGGCCCCAGCTGAAATGTGGGGCCCCTGGGCTGTGCCCGCTCAGAAAGACGGCCCTGACTGGTGGTTGCAAAAGCTTTAAAAGCGTTTTGAGGAAAGGATTCGGGGGAAGGGAGGTCAAGATCTTTTCAGACGACAACGGTGGCCTTTATGAATCGAGGAACCGGGTCCCAGACTGTAATGGGGCAGAGTGGGCATGGATTGTGTACTGCACCAGCGCCCCCCTGCACCTCTGGCCACACACAGTACTGCATACACCAGTGCCCCCCCTGCACCTCTGGCCACACACAGTACTGCATACACCAGCGCCCCCCTGCACCTCTGGCCACACACAGTACTGCATACACCAGCCCCCCCCCTGCACCTCTGGCCACACACAGTACTGCATACACCAGCACCCCCCCTGCACCTCTGGCCACATACAGTACTGCATACACCAGTGCCCCCCCTGCACCTCTGGCCACATACAGTACTGCATACACCAGCGCCCCCCTGCACCTCTGGCCACACACAGTACTGCATACACCAGCACCCCCCCTGCACCTCTGGCCACATACAGTACTGCATACACCAGCGCCCCCCTGCACCTCTGGCCACATACAGTACTGCATACACCAGCGCCCCCCCTGCACCTCTGGCCACATACAGTACTGCATACACCAGTGCCCCCCCTGCACCTCTGGCCACATACAGTACTACATACACCAGCCCCCCCCCCCCCGCACCTCTGGCCACATACAGTACTGCATACACCAGCCCCCCCCCCCCCCTGCACCTCTGGCCACATACAGTACTACATACACCAGCACCCCCCCTGCACCTCTGGCCACATACAGTACTGCATACACCAGTGCCCCCCCTGCACCTCTGGCCACATACAGTACTACATACACCAGCCCCCCCCCCCCCGCACCTCTGGCCACATACAGTACTGCATACACCAGCGCCCCCCCCCCCCTGCACCTCTGGCCACATACAGTACTGCATACACCAGTGCCCCCCCTGCACCTCTGGCCACATACAGTACTACATACACCAGCCCCCCCCCCCCCTGCACCTCTGGCCACATACAGTACTGCATACACCAGCGCCCCCCCCCGCACCTCTGGCCACATACAGTACTACATACCCCCCCCCCCCCCCCCCCTGCACCTCTGGCCACATACAGTACTGCGTACACCAGCGCCCCCCTGCACCTCTGGCCACATACAGTACTACATACAACAGTGCTCCCCAATTTGTTTTTTGGTAAAACATGATGATACGCCGAGTAAAAAGATACCAAACATGTCACGCTTTAAAATTGCCCGTCCACAAGGTTTAGGGGTGTGTCTATGGGAATGTTTGACCATTCATCCAAATGAGCATTTGTGAGGTCAGGCACTGATGTTGGATGAGAAGGCCTGGCTCGCTGTCTCCGCTCTAATTCATCCTAAAGGTGTTCTTTTGGGTTGAGGTCAGGACTCTGTGCAGGCCAGTCAACTTCCTTCACCCCAAAATCGCTCATCCATGTCTTTATGGAACTTGCTTTGTGCTCTGGTGTCCTGTCATGTTGGAACAGGGAGGGGCCGTCCCCAAACTCCTCCCACAAAGTTGGGGGGCATGAAATTGTCCAAAATGTCTTGGTATGCTGACGCCTTAAGAGTTCCTTTCACTGGAACTTAGGGGCCAACCCAACCCCTGAAAAACAACCCCCCACCATAATCCTCCCACCCCTCCACACCATAATCCCCCCTCCCCCCCACACCATAATCCCCCCTCCCCCCCACACCATAATCCCCCCTCCCCCCACACCATAATCCCCCCTCCCCCCCACACCATAATCCCCTCTCCCCCCCACACCATAATCTCCCCTCTTCACCAAACGTTACACTTGGCACAATGCAAGCACTGTTCTCCTGGCAATCGGCAGACACGCCCATTGGATTGCCAGACAGCGAAGCGTGATTGGTCACTCCAGAGAACACGTCTCCTCTGCTCTAGAGTCCAGTGGCGGTGTGCTTTACACCACGCCATCTTACGCTCTGCGTTGCACTCGGTGATGGAAGGTTTGGATGGAGCTGCTCGGCCATGAAAACCCATTTCTTGGCGCTCTCCACGCTCCGTTGTTGTGCCGATCTGAAGGCCACACGAAGTTTGGAGGTTTGTAGCTACAGACAGTCGGTGACTTCTGTGAGCTTCAGCATGCGCCGACCCCGCTCTGTCATTGTATGTGGCCTACCGTTTCGTGGTTGAGTTGCTGTTGTTCCCACTTTGTTGTAATGCCCCGTACACACGGTCGGAAATTTACGAAATTACGACTTTTTCTGTTGGAATTTCCGACAACAAAAATTTTGAGAGCTGGTTCTCAATTTTTTCCGTCAAGAAAAGTTTTGGTCGCAAATTTCGATCGTGTGTAGCCAATTCTAATGCACAAAAATCCTACGCATGCTCGGAATCATTGAACTTACTGTATTTATCGGTGTATACGCGCACTTTTTTTTCCCCTTAAAATCAGGGGAAAATCGAGGGTGCGCGATATACGCTGATCCCGGCTGTCTCTCCGAGAGCCGAGCCGAGTGTACTGCGCACTTGGCCACGCTCAGCCCGCCGCAGCCTAGAGCCGAGCGTACTGCCCACTCGGCTAGGCCACGCGAGAGGAGCCGAGACAAGCCGAACACACAGGAAATCCGGCTCCTCTCGGCTCGCGCCAAAATCGAACACCGGTCACGCTGACCTGGATGGAGGCCGCAGACAGACACTCTGGACGGACACCTGGATGGAGGCCGCAGACTGACACGGACACCTGGATGGAGGCCGCAGACTGACACGGACACCTGGATGGAGGCCGCAGACTGACACGGACACCTGGATGGAGGCCGCAGACTGACACGGACACCTGGATGGAGGCCGCAGACGGACACGCTGGACGGAGACGGACACCTGGACGGAGGCCGCAGACTGACACGGACACCTGGATGGAGGCCGCAGATGGACACCTGGATGGAGGCCGCAGACTGACACGGACACCTGGATGGAGGCCGCAGACTGACACGGACACCTGGATGGAGGCCGCAGACTGACACGGACACCTGGATGGAGGCCGCAGACTGACACGGACACCTGGATGGAGGCCGCAGATGGACACCTGGATGGAGGCCGCAGACGGACACGCTGGTCGGAGACGGACACCTGGATGGAGGCCGCAGACGGACACCTCCAAAGCCGCAGATGGACCCCGCGCAAGGAAGCCGCAGACGGACGCAGGGCAAAAATTTAAGTTTTCTTTATTTTACCTTGCTAAGCTTGGGGTGCGCGGTATACGCCGGGGCGCGGTATACCCCGATAAATACAGTAATTTTTCTCGGCTCGTTTGTAGTGTTGTACGTCACCGCGTTCTTGCCGGTCGGAATTTTGTGTGACCGTGTGTATGCAACACAAGTTTGAGCCAACATTCCGTCTGGAAAAAAATCCAAGTTTTTTTTTTTCTTGTCGAATTTTCCAATGGCGTGTTCGCGGCATTACGGTTGACCGCGGAGTATTTAGCAGCAAGGAAATTTCACAGATGGACATATTGCACGGATGGCCACCTATCGCGGTACCGCGCTTGTATTCACTGAGCTCCTCGGAGTCGCCCATTCTTTCCCAAATGTCCGTAGACGCTGTCTGCATGCCGAGGTGCCTCATTCTATACACCTGTGACTATGGAGGTGATTGGAACACCTGAATCCATTGATTTGGAGGGCTGGCCCAATACTTTTGGCAGTATAATATGTGCGTATCTTTATATCTCGATGTCTCGCTTTCTTATAAAAATTTGCTCCCCTGCAGATTGTGTAGGTTTGCACACTTACAAAGAAATGGAGTTGCAGTTCAGTGAGTAAAATAAGTATTTGACTCCCTTAGTAGTTGGAGGAGGTTCCTTAGTAGTCGGGGGAGGTTCCTTGGTAGTTGGGGGGAGGTTCCTTGGTAGTTGGGGGGAGGTTCCTTGGTAGTTGGGGGGAGGTTCCTTGGTAGTTGGGGGGAGGTTCCTTGGTAGTTGGGGGGAGGTTCCTTGGTAGTTGGGGGGAGGTTCCTTGGTAGTTGGGGGGAGGTTCCTTGGTAGTTGGGGGGAGGTTCCTTGGTAGTTGGGGGGAGGTTCCTTAGTAGTTGGGGGGAGGTTCCTTCTTGGAAAGCACATAGTTACATAGTTAGTCAGGTTGAAAAAAGACACAAGTCCATCCAGTTCAACCACAAAAAACAAAATAAAAAAACACAGTAAAATCCTATACACCCAACACCATACCCACAGTTGATCCAGAGGAAGGCAAAAAACCCCAGCGGAGCATGATCCAATTTGCTACCGCAGGGGAAAAAATTCCTTCCTGATCCCCCGAGAGGCAATCTGATTTACCCTGGATCAACTTTACCTACAAATCTTAGTACTCAGTTATATTCTGTACATTTAGGAAAGAATCCAGACCTTTCTTAAAGCAATCTACTGATCTGGCCAGAACCACCTCTGGAGGGAGTCTGTTCCACATTCTCACTCCTCTTACTGTGAAAAAACCTTTCCGTATTTGGAGGTGAAATCTCTTTTCCTCTAGACGTAAAGAGTGCCCCCTTGTCCTCAGTGATGACCGTAAAGTGAATAACTCAACACCAAGTCCACTGTATGGACCTCTTATATATTTGTACATGTTGATCATATCCCCCCTTATTCTCCTCTTCTCAAGAGTGAATAAATTTAGTTCCTCTAATCTTTCCTCATAGCTGAGCTCCTCCATGCCTCTTATCAGTTTGGTTGCCCTTCTCTGCACTTTCTCCAGTTCTCCTATATCCTTTTTGAGAACTGGTGCCCAAAACTGAACTGCATATTCCAGATGAGGTCTTACTAATGATTTGTACAGGGGCAAAATTATATCTCTGTCTCTGGAGTCCATACCTCTCTTATACAAGAAAGGACTTTCCTCGCTTTGGAAACCGCAGCTTGGCATTGCATGTTATTATTGAGCTTATGATCAACTAAAACCCCCAGATCCTTCTCCACTACAGATCCCCCCAGTTGTACTCCCCCTAGTATGTATGATGCATGCATATTCTTATTCCCTAAGTGCATAACTTTACATTTATCTACATTAAACCTCATCTGCCACTCAGTCGCCCAATTAGAGAGAGCATTGAGGTCGGCTTGTAAATTGGAGACATCCTGTAAGGACGTTATTCCACTGCATAGCTTGGTATCATCTGCAAAGACAGAAATGTTACTTTTGATCTCAGACCCAATATCATTTATAAATATATTGAAAAGTAAGGGTCCCAGCACTGAACCTTGGGGTACACCACTGATAACATTGGACCATTCAGAGTAAGAATCATTAACCACGACTCTCTGAATTCTGGCTTTCAGCCAGTTTTCTATCCATTTACAAACTGATATATCCAATCCTGTAGACCTTACCTTACACATGAGCCGTGTGTGCGGAACTGTATCGAACGCTTTTGCAAAATCCAAATATATCACGTCCACAGCCACCCCTCTGTCCAGGGTTTTACTTACCTCTTCATAAAAGGAAATCAGGTTTGTCTGACAACTTCTGTCTTTCATGAATCCATGTTGTCTGCTGCTTAAATAGTTTTTTTCCAGCAAGAACTCATCCATGTGGTCTTTTATTAAACGTTCCAGTATCTTCCCAACTATAGAAGTTAAACTAACAGGTCTATAGTTACTTGGTAAAGACTTTGTTCCCTTTTTAAATATGGGCACCACATTGGCCCTGCGCCAATCCAGTGGTACTATTCCTGTCTTTAATGAGTCCCTAAATATTAGATACAGTGGCTTTGAAATGACAGAGCTCAACTCACCTAGGATCCGTGGGTGGATGCCATCAGGTCCAGGTGCTTTATCCACCTTTATTCTGTCTAAATATTTCTGGACCATATCACTTTTGAGCCATTGTGGATTTGGGGCTGTGTCACTCCCACCCCCATTTTGGACATGAGCTCCCCCATGCTCCATTGTATACACAGAGCTGAAGAAAACATTTAATACATTTGCCTTCTCTTTGTCCCCAGTCACCCACTCTAGATTATTTTGTAAGGGGCCTACATGCTCAGACTTCACCTTTTTACTATTAATATATTTAAAGAATTTTTGGGGGTTTGTCCTACTATCTTTTGCAATCTGTCATTCGTTTTGAATTTTTGCATCCTTGATTTCCTTTTTGCATATCCTGTTATATTCTTTGTAACATTTAAACAACACTAGTGTTCCTTCATTTTTATATTTTTTAAAAGCTACTTGCTTATTGTTTATAGCTTTTTTAACTTTGACCGTGAGCCACATAGGTTTTATTTTTAGCCTTTTAAACTTATTGCCCATGGGAACATACTTTGCAGTGAGGTTCCACACAGTCTTTTTGAAGAATTCCCATTTCTGTTCTGTGTTCATCTGTGCCAATAGTCCCTCCCAGTCCAAGTCCTGGAGAGCAGCCCTCATCCTTGGAAAATTTGCTCTCTTAAAATTTAGTGTTTTAATATTTCCTGTATGTATTTCTTGCTTATAGTTAACATTAAATGAAATCATGTTATGATCACTGCTACCCAGGTGTTCCTTTATCTGAACATTAGTAATAAGCTCTGCATGGTTTGAGATTATCAGGTCCAACAGAGCATCATTCCTAGTTGGGGCCTCAATAAACTGCACCATAAAATTGTCCTGCAATAGGTTTTTAAATTTTTGTCCTTTAACTGTCCCAGAAGTGCCATTAATCCAGTCACTTTCTGGGTAGTTAAAATCCCCCATTATTATCACCGTCCCAGACCTTGCAGCCCTTTCCATCTGTGCAAGGAGCTGAGCACAGTGGTCGGACGTTTCTTGTAGTTGGGGGGAGGTTCCTTAGTAGTTGGGGGGAGGTTCCTTAGTAGTTGGGGGGAGGTTCCTTAGTAGTTGGGGGGAGGTTCCTTAGTAGTTGGGGGAGTTTCCTTAGTAGTTGGGGGAGGTCCCTTGTTGGGAAGCACAGAGGTCAGACGTTTCTTGTAGTTGGTGATCAGGTCTCCACACATCTCAGGAGGGATTTTCTCTTCTTTACAGATCTTCTCTAAATCCTGAAGGTTTCTTGGCAACTCGAAGTTTCAGCTCCTCCTCCATACATTTTCTATAGGATTAAGGTCTGGAGACTGGCTAGGCCACTCCATCACCTTAATGTGCTTCTCCTTGAGCCTCTCCTTTGTTGCCTTGGCGATATGTTTTGGGTCATTGTCATGCTGGAAGACCCATCCCCCACCCATCATCAGTGTTCTGTCTGAGGGAAGAAGGTTCTCCTCAGGAATTTCTGCCAGCAAAAGATTGAGAGCTGGTTCTCAAATTTTCCAACAGGAAAAAATCTGATCGTCTGTAGCAATTCCGACGCGCAAAATTCCGACGTTTGCTCGTAAACAATTCTACGCATGCTCGGAAGCACTGAACTTCATTTTCTCAGGTCGTCGTAGTGTTGTACGTAAACGCGTTCTTGACGGTTGAAAGTTCAGAGAACTTTTGTGTGACCGCGTGTATGCAAGCCAAGCTTGAGCGGAATTCCGTCGGGAAAAAAAACATCAAAGGTTTTTCCTGATCATGTGTATGAGGCATTAGGGTCATAGTCGTCAGCATTTTTCTTCCTGCAAAAACACGGCGAGTCAAGTTAATGTCCAAAGAGCTGAAATTTGGTCTCATCTGACCACAGCACTTTCTCCCAATCCTTCTTCTCTGAATCGTTTAGATGTTCATTGGCACGGCTGTACGTGTGGCCTTCTTGAGGAGGAGGACTCGCCGTGTTTGGAGGAAGAAAAATGCTGACTATGACCCTAAGAACTCCATCCCTACTGACTATGACACTAAGAACACCATCCCTACTGACTATGACACTAAGAACACCATCCCTACTGACTATGACCCTAAGAACACCATCCCTACAGTCACACGGAGGGGGAAACATGAGGATTTTGGGGGGTTTCTCTAATAAAGGTCCAGGCCGACTTTGCCACATTGAGGGGCCAATGGACGGGAGCATGTATTGTAAGATCTTGGATGAGAACCTTCTTCCCTCAGACAGAACACTGAAGATATACATATATAGACATATATCCCGGGAGATATTGTGGAGAAATATTACTGTCCCATTTTAAGTAATCCAAGACATATTTTCTCAGTCACCCTGTGCCAGGATGGGAAAAGATTTGTCGGAAATCCAGGGGGGAAAATTGGGAAACTTGCTCGGTAACTTTCCCCTGTACACACAAGAGGTTTTCCCGTCAGGAAAACTCAGATGAGAGCTTTGATCGAGTATCCCAACCGTGTGTATGCTCCATCGCAGTTTTTCCCATAGGAAAACTGCCAGGAAAAAAGAGTAGGTTCTCTTTTTTTCAGCGTTTTTTGAGCAGTTTTGCTGTTGGAAAAACTGAGAGGAGCATACACACGGCTGGGATTTCCGGCCAAAAGCTCTCCTCGCAGTCTTCCCAGCCGTGTGTATGAGGCTATAGACATGAGAGGTGCATGGGGAGCTGAAACAAGGGTTTCCCAACCTTTCCAAGAGATTTTGGGTTCTACGGGCCCCCCCCATCACACTATGTATTAAGTATATTCAATGATGAAAGTTAAAACCGAACAAGAAACTTTAATTTATTTATATAATTCTGTATTTTCATATTTTTTTCCTCTTTCTGTACAGGTGGATTGACAGGTTTGTTGCTCTTCAGAAGCACAACCGAGTCACATTGGAGACGAGTCCTATGGATGTTCTGAGAGACTCAAAGTCTTTACTGTAGATCATTGGAGGATCCACACGGCGCACAAGTCACATCCGTCTTCTAAAGTATCATGATTTTTTTTTTTTTTTTTTATACTCCTCAACATTGAACCAGTCTTAGAGGACAACAGGAGAGAAGCCATTCTTGGAAGTGACAACGGCTTTGCAGTAGAGTCAAACACGTACATACCCAAGAGACGTCACACAGGAGAAAAGATATCCCGTTTAAGCTTTTACAATGGAAGAAGAGCTTATCGGACACCAGAAGGTTTACACCGGGGAGAAGCCGTATCAGTGTTCTGAATGTGGCAAAGCTTTTAGACTGAAGACACAGCTTGACATACACCAGAGCATGCACACTGGGGAGAAGCCCAATCAGTGCTCCGAATGTGTCAAAGCTTTTAGATCGACGTCAGAGCTTACCAGACACCAGAGGGTTCACACCGGAGAGAAGCCACATCAATGCTCTGATTGTGAGAAAGCTTTTAGACTGAAGACGCAGCTTAACGTACACCAGAGCATGCACACTGGAGATAAGCCGTACCCGTGCTCTGAATGTGACAAAGCTTTTAAACTGAAGGCAGAGCTTATCAGGCATGGGAGTGTTCACACGAGAGAGAGGCCGTATCAGTGTTCTGAATGTGACAAAGCTTATAAAAGGCCGGAGACTCTTACCAGACACTGGAGGAGTCACACTGGAGATAATCTATATTCACATCCATGTTCTGAATGTGATAAAGCTTTTAAAACTTTAAAAGAACTTATTGCACACCAGAGGGTTCACACCGGAGAGAAGCCATATCGGTGTCCCGAATGTGATAAAGCTTTTAGAGTGAAGTCAGAGCTTACCTTACACCAGAGGATTCACACCGGAGAGCGGTTAAATTCATGCTCTGAATGTGGCAAATCTTTTATACATAAGTCAGATCTGATCAAACACCAGGCGGCTCACATTGGTGCGAAGCCATTTTGGTGTTCTGAATGTGGAAAATCTTTTACACTGAAGGAAAGACTTATCAGACACACAAAAATCCACACCGGCGAGACGCCGTACCCATGTTCTGAATGCAACAAAGCTTTTAAAAGGAAGGAAGATTTAATCATACACCAGAGGATTCATACTGGAGAGAAACCATATCAGTGTCCCGAATGTGATAAAACGTTTACAGTGAACTCTACTCTGACCACGCACAAGAGGGTTCACACTGGAGTGAAGCCATATCGATGTCCAGTGTGTGAGAAAACTTTTACGACAACGTCACATCTTCGCACGCACCAGAGGTGTCACACTGGAGAGAAGCCATATCCATGTTCTGAGTGTCCTCAAGCTTTCGCGCGGAAGTCACGGCTTATCCAACACCAAAGAATTCACACTGGGGAGAGGAATCCCTGGGAGGAAGGAGAGTGTTGATGGGGTAGCAGATAAGCAATTCTGAAAGGGTTAGGGGTGATTCAACAGTACACCCCATTCCATACCCCAAGCTAATGGAACAGCAAAACGATGTAATGCTACTTTAATGCCGCGTACACACGATTATTTTTCGGCATTAAAAAAAACGTTGTTTTTAAAAAATGTCATTTAAAATGATGGTGTGTGTGTGAGCGTCACATCATTTTTTGGCTTATGTCGTTTTTCGGGTTGTAAAAAATGATCTTGTGTGGGCTAAAACGATGTTAAAAACCCGCGCATGCTCAGAAGCAAGTTATAAATCGGGAGCGCTCGTTCTGGTAAAACTACCATTCATAATGGAGTAAGCACATTCATCACGCTGTAACAGACAGAAAAGCGCGAATCATCTTTTACTGAGTGAGTGAGAACGTTTTATAGAGCAACACATGCGAACTGAATCGCCTCTGGGCTAACACGGAATCAGCTAAAGCAGCCCCAAGGGTGGCGTCATCCGCATGAAACGTCCTCTTTAGAGTGCCGTTGTACGTCACCGCGCTTTGCTAGAGCATTTTTTTAAAACTATGGTGTGTGGGCAGCGTCGTTTTAATGATGAAGTTGTAAAAACGTCGTTTTTTTCTACATGCCGAAAAACATCTTTTTTTTTTTCATGCCGAAAAATGATTGTGTGTACGCGGCATAAGAGACAAAGTAACTACAATCTGTGAGCAAACCAGAAATGGAATGGATGAATATATTGAGTTTAGCGCTTGTGTCTAATTAGGCACACACCTAGAATATTTTACCCTTTTTTTGAGATACGTTTTGGACAAGCACCAATGACTCAACCGTTTCTTCGGGATTCTCTTGTTTATGATCGGATACATAGTATGTTTGCATCATACATCTAATTGACCTTCATTGCCAGACCTTCATTGCCAGATCCTGAACTAACACATCAATAACAGTACCAGAGACTGGGTAGTAGGTGAGTGACCTGCTGCCAATTGTCTGCAGCCAAGATCTTCCTAGGTTCTGCTGCCTACTAATACCTCAGTGGAGCTCGAGGGTTCCAGGTAAACCCATCTAGTCCACATCCTCCTGTCTTAAGAAGGTTCTCCATCTCCTCTATGGAAAAAGCTCTCCGGGCAGTTCTCAGACTGGGACACCAGCCAAGGAGGAGTCCCTTTTCAATGAAAACGTTACTCCCAAAGTTGGCTTAGGCCTTCAAACTGGGTGCTGCTTACTGTGTTCTGTTGTCTTGTGTGCTGCTTTTGACAAGGCCAGCTGGTCACTACCACAAGTCCATACCTTTCCAGCTATTGCTCGGTGCTTTGGGTTAGGGTTAGGTTCAACTGAAAAAGATCTGAATTTGGAGGTCCTGTCCTCACCAGTATAAAAAACAT